>NC_056526.1:48299260-48403986 GCF_019175285.1 Sceloporus undulatus | reverse complement strand
GTGTTTCTTGGTAGGTAGACTATTTGATGTCTGTTCACAATATGCCTGACTGATTTCAGTGGATTTATTCCCATTAGTTTTAAATCAGGGCTAGCCTGGAAGAAGAGATTCCTCCCTCCATAACTGCCATCCTCCGGCCTGCGAGGGAGTTGACCAGGCAGGCCCAGTTCCATCAGGGCTAGCCTAGAAGAAGAGACTCCTCCTTCCATAACTGTCATCTTCTGGCTTATGAGGGAGTTGACCAGGAAGGCCCAGCTCCACCAGGGCTAGCCTGAAGAAGAAGAGTCCTCCCTCCAGTCTGCCTTGGTCCAGGCCTTAGAGGGAGAGAAGAATGCTGGACCTGATTCCCTCCCCTCCATCACCATTCCCTTCTCCTTTTGTGTCGTGTCTTTTTAGATTGTAAGCCTGAGGGCAGGGAACCATCTATGATCCCCTCTGTTGTAAGCCGCCCGGATTCCCAGTGATTGGGCGGCATATAAATAAATCCTGTTGTTGTTGTTGTTATTATTATTATTATTATTATTAAACTGCAACACTTTATGCATTAAGCTGGAAATTGATCCCACTAAATGCAAGGAGACTCAGACCCAAAAACAGTGGTCTGATGGCACCCATTTTAACTCCAGAGGGCCACTGCAGCCGCTAGACCATGCGACATCCCTCCGGAGTTAAAATAACCTGTTTCTTCCAGGTTTTTTTTACTGATGCCCGAGTTAGCATATCGTGCATATCGTGAGTCCGCCAGTGGTGCACTTGTAACATAATGGACATGCTGCGACGTTCAGATGCTATGCATCCATTATGTTAAAATGGCAGGGGCCATGCGGATGGGACACCGGCATCAGGTCACCACCATTACATACTAGGGTTCCAGACCATATGGTTGCTGTGCGGTCCAGAACCCTAGTGTCGCGACTGCCATGCCCCTTTTGGCCCATCTGTCTTGGGCCTTACTTTAGAATAGGTATATACAATCATCCCTCCATTTTTGCGGGGATCCATTCCAGACCGCCCTCCCTTGAAAATGGAAATCTGCTAATATTCAAGCCCCATTGGCTTGAATGGCGGTATGCCCCCATGAGTGTGCACCCCATTTTAAGTCCCTTTGTTTGCCCCTCATAAGTAAGCAAGGGACACAATGCAGAGTACTAACCACTACACGATCACGATCATAAATGAAGAATATAAGATACAAATTGGAACCTTTGGAAGGAATATCATTCACATGGAGACACACATACTACAAAATAGATTCAATAGAAAAAGCTAAAATCTTTTATAACAGATGGTTTAAAGAAGAGGAAAAGCTGAACAAAGATGTTAAGGAAGAACAGAAGAAAAAGGAGAAAGAATAGGAAGAGAAAAGAAAAGAACAAGAAGAAGGAGAAAGAAAAGAATGGAAAGAAACAGAAAGAGAGCTGATAGATCTGGAAAAAGAGACAGACCTTATTGAAGATGAGCAACTGATAGGAGCAGTCAGAGGAGTTGACTTGGAATGGGAAGAAGAAGCAAGGTCACTGAGAGAAAGTAGTGAAATAGTAATAGAAGGAAGAAAGGACTGGGAAAGAGAAGAAGAAGAAACAGGGAAAGAAGAAGTCAGGGAAACTTAAAAGACAGTAGTGATGAAGTTCCTATCATGGAACATAAAAGGGATGAACTCTGTATATAAGAGGAAAAAAACTTTCATGAGTTAGAAAAACAGAAATGGAATATATGGCCCCACAGAAAAAAAGGCAAGATTCTATAAAAAGTTGTTTAAAGAAATAATGAAGTTGAAATATGATTCACACATACTTATGGGAAACTGGAATGGGGTGGTGGATCCACAATTGGATAGGATATCTTCCCCCAAAAAAATAATAATGGAAAAACGGGAAATTGCCTGAAAAAATTCTTTGAAATGTTAGAAACGATCTCAATATCAGATCCATGGAGATATAAAAATGGGAAGCTCAAAGACTACACCTTTTTCTCAACTCCACACAATCTTATCATTAGACAATGTTAAAGTTTCTCTTTTTGACAGAGCTAACTTGATGTACTTGGCCATTTGATAGAACATGTAGTAAGTTCCTGCTAATAAAATAGGACTTTTTTTATAAAAGGAATAGCATCTCTGATATTTACAATGAGAATGTCAAGTCCAAATAAAAAGAACATTCCAGAAAAAATAATATAAATCTGTCTTTCTACAGCCATATAGTAACTATCTTTTAGAGTTTTAAAATATTCAGATTACCATACACAATTTATTCATCCATTTGTTGATATCCAGTCTCAATGCTCATTATTTCTTGCAGGATCCAGAGGTCCAGTATTCACTCCATCTCCAAAGTACTGCCTACTGGGTTGTTATTTTGAAGGCCTTCATTTGGAGCTATGGCTTCCTATTTCCAACATCTTCCTTTCAGGAATCATCAGAAAAATAAATCACTACAGTAGGTATGGCAGGTGACATTGAGCTATGCATTATCTGGTAGTATCCCAGATTATTTGGTAGTAGCCAGAGAATTGAGGGATGTCATCATGCTGTAGACAGCTCCAAATATAGTAAATAACTGTTTCCTTTCTTCCAATCATCAAAGAAGGTATCTCCTGCTAGACAAAACTGGATGACAGCTGTAATCAATGGCAGGAGAAGTGGCATGCAGTATTCCTTTGGGCAGCTGTAAATTGCATGTTACCTTCATCGTAAAAAAGAAGTTTCAAACTCTTACAACAAGGGATACATAAAAATGAGATGTGAAATTGCAGAGATTTAAGGCCTTCCTAAAGGTTTTATTTTTCACCTTACCTCTGGAAGAGATGATGATAACATGTATATTTAGTGTTTTATTTCCCTGATTCAAGAAGTCACAAGCAGAAACTCTAACAGATAGTATTTACCAAATACTCTGCTGTAGGCTAAACTATAGGTATGCTGTTGACTTCACTGATTAAACCAAGAAGCATTACATTATTAATTATATCTGTACACACCACACATTTAAGACCAAAATGAAATTAAGGTCGTTATGTATTGCAGATGACTGGAAGGCTGTCATTTGGATGATGTATAGTATAACACTAACAGCTGCTGTTCCGATGAAGTATTATACAGAATGCCATCACTCCAGTGATATATTTCATTGTAGTATGAGAACCAATGTGAAAATAGATCGTCAGAACAATTCCTAGGGGTAATATATCCCGTCAGCAAGGGCAATCCACTTAATGTTGGATGATAGCTTACATGGTGTGTAGGCATGTAGATAGAGGAAATATGCTCCTGTATTCCTATCATGAACATTTGCTGTATGCTGAAGACTTTGTTCACAATAACTAAACAGTCTTCCCCCCCCCATTTTTGTTTCTTTTTCTTAATTGGCTTAGCATGTTTATGAGAGATGAGGATTTTATGACTGCAATGCCCATTGCATGCTTACAACACACAAGGATTGTTAAATATCATAATGCACCTGTGATATGCATTTAATTTTTACAGACCCCATTGTGCCCTTCTAGCATGTCTTACAGGAAGGGGATCCTCCAGATGCTGCTGGTCTGAAACTCCCATAAGCCCTAACAATAGTGATTGTTGATGGGAGTTGCTGTCCAAGACCATATGATGACCCAGATGTTCTCCATCATTCTTCTAATTTTTTCAGTGTGCCCTGTGGGAATTTTATACATTCAGGGGTCATTCCCACTTGAGGTAGAATCTTCATTCTGATCTGGCTCCACTTTGCTTTCTGAAGTGATTCCAAAAGGTTCCTTGTTCTCATTATGAAAAGGGACCTTTTTTGGAATTGCTTCTTTTGCTGGGAACGCTTGTCGTTCCCATTAGATAGAACCAAGGAAGGCGGTAGCCCTTCAGCTGGTTGCCCCTCTCCCAGTATCCCTTCAGAAAGTTCCAATTGGACCCTCTCTCTCTCTCTTTTCCTTCCTCTCTTCCTTTCCTTCCCTCTCCTCCCTCCTTCCCTCCTACCTCCTTCCCTCCCTTCATCCTTCCTTCTCCCTCTCCCAATTATTTTCCTTCCTTCCTACCTTCCTGCTTTCCTTTCATCTTTCCTTCTTGCTGCCGCCACCTGTCCAGTTCTGGCCGGAACGGCAGCAGCGCCACAAGCCCTGCCAGCCCTGGGGAAGTGGAAGAGGCACAGCAGTAGTGTCACAAGCCCTGCTAGCCCCAAGGAAGTGGCAGAGACACAACCCAGTGCTGGCAGGGCTTCTGGCACTGTTGCTGCACCTCAAGAATTGATCAGCAGCAGTTTCAAATGGGAACGAGAGTTGCTTGCCCTAAATCCTGCTTTGGAGCAAACTGCAGTGAGAATGAGCCCTCAGAGTGCAATCCAGTAGAGGCCCTACACTCAAAGAGAAAAGGAGAGAGATGGGCAAGGGATCCATTAAGTAGTCGCGTATTAGGAAATTTAAGTATGCAGTTCTAAAACACATGTGCATCGAACTATTATCTTAATACTACCCAACAATGACTTAGATATTTTCCCTGTTATGGGCCAATATAGCTAGCTTTTCTTTTTAACCCTGTGGTGTTACATGTCATCTCATTTCTGTGTATTGAATACAGAAATACTATTATTGAGTAATTCAGCTAGACAATAATTAGTTGCTGGAGTGTTGCTACCCCAATTTAAACACATTACTGGCTCCTTGAGAAACACAGGTTTTGAACATTTCCAACATCAAATTGAAATCCTCTATTATTATCCATTTTCCAACCTGTTGTTATATAGTCGGCCCTCTGCATCCATGGATTCTGCATTCACCAATTCAACCACCCACAGCTTGAAAATATTAAAATAACTAATTCCAAAAAGCAAATCTTGATTTTGCCATTTTAGATAAAGGATACAATTTTACTTCAACACTGTATATAATGGGACTTGAACATCCAAGGATTTTGGCATTCACAGGGAGCCAGGGAGTCCTGGAACCAAAGCCCAGCAGATACCAAGGGCCCACTGTACATCATGGCTGCTTACAATACACAATTGATGAAGATAGATAGATAGATAGATAGATAGATAGATAGATAGACCACGCCCACACACATCTCCTAACAAAGAAAGCACGTTATTATTCTGGGACAGATGCTTGGCCCCATCTTTGTTTTGGAGTCTTATTAATAAGAATAATAAATATATTAGGTTTATATATTGGCTAAAAATAAAATACTACACAAAAGAAGTGATACCCATTTGACCCTGCACACTTATTCACATGAAGGTAACCAACAGGGATCTCTGAAAGATGTTTCACTGAAATACAATAAGTAGTCACTAAAACGATTATTGAAGGCAGCAGACTAAACCTCTTATACACAATGGTTATCACCTTTACAGATGCAATCAAAGATAAGTAATCAGGAATCCTTATGCATTGGCTGCAAAGTAAAATTGAAAAGGGTTGTTATAAATTTGAGGGATGCATTACTTGATCTTTATGAATAGCACCAGGCTGCTTCAGTTCAGTCTTCTCCTAGTCTAAAAAGCATTTGAAATGCAACACATACTGTCAATCAGGGCCCAAGGTAGCAATGAGTAATTTCATAATTTTTCTGCCTAATGGAAGAAAGTCTTTGAAAACCATACAGTTTTCAAAGGCTATTCACACTTCCGGATGAATTCTGTATAAAATTCACATGTAGTTATTTTTCACAGAATCTAGAAAACAACATTTTCTGTGCAGGAAACAATATTTTATGTACATGAAACATTTTCTGCATGGAAAATTTCAATGCAAAAACATTAACTCGTACACAGAAAATGTAGAAAATGCAAATTGTACGCAGAATAAATTTGCTGTTTTCTATCCCCAAACTTATATTGTTAGCACAGGAATTGATATTTCTGCATTAAAAGAAAATGCTGTTTCCTGCACAGAAAATGATCTGATTAAGTATTACCACTGTCATCATGTGTTAATTGATTTTAACTTGTTATTGTAATCTATATTTATATATAGTTTTATTGTGGTAATTTTATTCAGGGAGGGAGGGTGAGGATTGGGGGGATTTGGGGGGTTGTTTTGTTTGATTATTTTGTATTATATTCACCTCTGTTGTTACCTGTTTCGATCCCCAAAAGGGAAGAGGCGAGATATAAATAAATACTTTATTATTATTACACTAAAATAATTTATTTTTGGGTTGGGCAGTACTATTGCTAATGTATCATATCCAGACATACTCCCCTTCTGTACATTGTTTTACTCATTCTTTAATTGATGGATCTGCCATCAACGAATTTTGTAAACTTCAATTCATTGTCTCTTCCATGCTTTTTTTGTTAATGATAGTGGGCAAAAGGGTAAAGTAAATTAGGTAAGTGACTGTTCTTTTCACTAGGGAAAGATACAGGGTACTGGAAGTAGCCTTTAGTTGTTTCCAAGGTTCAGGTTTGTTTGGGTGTGTGAGATATATATATATATATATATATATATATATATATATATATATATATATATATAATGCAAAATAAGAAGAATGGGAAAGAATAAAAATCCCTTAAGTCTCAGCTTTATATACAACTGATATAGCTGCCAAACATTTAGTATACACTACAGGCAGTCATATTAGAAAACTAATGGCATCTGTAACAGGAAGACAGATTCATCAACTTGAGATTGTAATGAGATAAGCTTGCAGTCTGATCCAAACTGCATGCAAATGATCACATCTGAATAAAAATTATGCTTGCATTGTGGTAATACCTTGGAAAGCATGTCAATTTTCTTCTTCCTTTCCCATATTTTCAACAGTTTATTTCATTTTTATTCCTCAGATATAACCAGGTCACAGATCAGCCTGACTTCCTGCTACATATTTGCTATGAAACACCTATTTTAGTAATAGTCTGAATTTCAGTTCCACATCAGAATTGTTTTTGATGGATTGTGTCATTTTGTGAGTTGAGTAAAATGGTTTCGTCTTAAACTGTTAACTGTGCATTTCTAAAGAGTAATGAGATGCCAAAATCTCATATTTTGATGAAAAATGCATTAACAACTTTAATTACATTTTAATCCAACAGTCCATTTAATGGTTAGATTTTCCCACACAAGCAGTAGTTTATATATTTTATTCTTTCACTTAGACAAAACTTGTATGTGATCAAAATGGCTCTGAAATGAGCCAATATGCTGACAGGTCCGCACAGATTTACTAAACTGCTTCCAGGGTAGCAGCCATAAATGATAGGTCATGATGGGCTTGTATAACCTATGCCTGGCATCTTATTCAGCAATTATGAGGTCTTTAGGTGGACTTACAATCTTGTAACTGCTGAGAAGTCATGTTTATGGTTGGTAATGACTATACATGACCCCAGAAAACTCCCTTTGCAACCTAGCAATGCCCTGTCCAAAGAATTCCTAAGGTGCTGCAGATTGGGTGCTGGGGAAAGATGTCTGCAGCACTTTCTTGATCATGGGGTACCTTAAAGAAAGCAGTTGTGGCAGAACTCCAAGGGTCATCTCAATGTGGCCCAAGACTGGCAAAAGTTGCAGACCTCATTTCCCAGTATTTTGATCTCTAGCACTTTAAAAATGCTTTAGTCGGGATATTACCAGGTTGAAATGGTATGTTTTCCAGTGGTGATATCAAACATACCTATGACAACAAAACTCCATTGCTTTAGTTACTTCGATGATGCAAGAGGGGGATTTCAAGCCACAGATGGACTGTATCTCAGTTGGCTAACGGATGGATAGGATAACCATCTTTCAATATCTGAAAAGATGTTTTCTGCTGCTCCAGAGACTAGACCACTTGAATGGCAAGTAAAGAGATTACTAAGAACATTTTGACTGTAAGAGTTGTTGTAGAGTAGAATAGATGCTGGACTCTCCTTCATAGGGGACTTGTAAAAAGAGGTTGGATAGCACTCTAAAGAGTGCTGTACTTATTACACTTGGCCTGTTCAGATGGTTCTGAATTCAATGTTATTGGTTTTTAATAAAGGCTTACTGAAATTTGCAATTTCCTCATACATTTGGAAAGAATACGAGCTTTTAAAAAAATTGTGTGCGGGAAAAAAGCATCACCAACTAGTTTATATGTTTCTAGACATAATTCTTGTCCTTTCTCTTCGCTGCTATAATTCTAAGACCTTCCTTCTACACAAAACCTTACAACAGAGATGCTGTACAGCTTGCTGAACGTGGAATATATGTATGTATGCATGTATGTATGTATGTGTGCGTGTGTGTACCAAATTAACTAAAAAGAAAGAAGGGAAAGGAAAGGATTTGGAATCAGTCATAAGGAAGTGATACAGACTGAGCTAGGTCCATGCTACTTGAAGAGAGAATGTTTCACCTTTCCTTTAATCATATTCCTGACAAATTATTATCCATCCCCTGTTCCTATTAGCTTTATGGAGGGTGGGGAGGGGAAAACAAACTACAAGTATCTGGCTATTTTATCAGAAAGCAACTAATAACAATTTGGTGTCTGTGTATTTTACTCGGAGAAACAATTCAGAGTTAAACATCATCAGACCTACTGGCACTGCTATCCCAGTCCAACTTAGGCAGCCATGTGGCTGTTTTTAATTAAAAGAAATAATGGGAAAGCTAATCACAATTCTCTCTCATCCTACCTGTTTTACCACTCATACAGGACAAGTAAAGAAAGCTAATTATTCTTTAAAAATACATATTAAGACTGACTGAGGGGCAGAAACAGAAGCTCTCACACAAATTCATTATTGATTCTGCAAACCACATGGAGAAATGCTATGCTATTTAGTAAATTATGGACCCCATTTTCTCAATTAAAACAAAAATATCAATTAAAACAAAAATATCCCTTTCACTTTCAAAGTTGGAGAGGTGTCAAAAAGTCTATATCTCAGCATTTTATTTAAAAATGACTCTAGCGTATATAGAATAATTTAGCTAAAAGAATACAAAGCACACAATTAAAATTAGAGATTTTATATATTCTGATAAATGCAATGATTATTACATTAAAATCAGCCAGAAGAGGTTTTAGAAGAAACAAGGAGAATAATGAATTATGTATAGCCTGGTTTGGAAGAAAGCTTTCAACTAATGTTTCAAAGTACATAAATCAGTACACCACTGTATAGCAGTAACGAATCAGAATAAATAATGTGTCAAGAAAATGCAAAAAGAAGGATATGTTGATTTAGCTGTCCTAACTATGCTGAGAGATCACTTTTACTGATCTCACAAGAGAGTAAGAGAACAGAACAGGACAGAAACTGCATAATAACTAGTGATATGCATAGAAATGGAAATACCTTGGATGTCAGCAAAAAATAAAGCCTAAGGAAAATGCCAAATGCGTAAATAAAAAGTTAAATGGTGATGTTGTTTTAAAATATTAGTTATTGACAGCATGATGCATTTAATGAATCAAACAATTACAGATAATAGCAATTGATTATATTACATATAATAGTTATTGATGACCTCTCTTCTCCAGGACACAAGAGCACGAGATGAATCTCAGGACGATAGTGTAACCTTGAAAGGAAAAGTGTGTTTTGTTTTGATTTACTTTTCACTTTTTCACTTTCTTTTTTTATAGTGTTGTAACCTGCTTTGTGTTGCAAGCAACTCTCGACTACATGTGGGCAAAGTGCAACTTATGGTCCATGTGCAGCACTACAACAGTTTTTGTGGTCTCCCATGCCCCCGGGTGATTTTTTATTTTTTTAAAAGATGCCTGAAATGTTCCAAAATACCCAATATGGACATGGGGGTGTTCATGCCACCTTTTGCTCCTTAGGCTATTTTAGGCCCAGAAAAGCCCCCCCCCCCTTTTTTTTTTTTTTTTTTTGGAAATAGGAAATGAACAAATAGATCCTTTCCAGGCCTAAACAGGCACAGGAGAGTTAAAAAAAACAATAAGAGATAATGCCGCCACACCCTGTAGAAGGCATTTTGAAACAAAAAAAAAAGTTTTTTAATGAGAGGTGTGTGATAGGGAGTGCAGCCCTCCAAGTGAGGGGAAGATACTACTAACCCCTAGCCTCTGACAGTTGCTCATTCTTGCTTTAGATATTCCAGGCCCTCTTCCTGGCCTCATTCCCTTAAGATTTGTCAAACAACAATTACCAGAGCTCATCATGCAGAGAGGTCAGTGTGATGAAATTCTAATCTGTTTTAGTATTTAATGCCTCAAGAGTTGCCAGATTTGATACTACAGGATAGCTGCCTCTTAATCTTTCCTATCTTATAGGCCCTGGACAGATGGGCCCTTTAGCACGTCCTGATGATGTGCTGGGGTTGCCTCAGGGCGCCATTTCCAGATGCCCCACAACCCTAGCACGTCACCAGGACATCATTGCTGCATGGCGCCATATATACAGCACATGTAGTGGTGATGTCACTGCTGTGCAGTGTCCAGATGGACCCGCGCAGCAGGAGTGTGCTCATGCCACTGCAGGCAGTTTGCGGTGGTGCTAAAAGGAGCTGCTTTTCAGCGCTTCTTTGCTTTCCGTGTAGCCATGTCACACAATTTGGTTGCCGGTGGTCTGTACTCTACCTATAGTTAACTTTCCTAGTTTAGTTTCTCCTCTGTTCCTATTGCTACTCTGAATGCTTGAATCTGCAATAAAATTTAATTTCTAGGTCTGAGACACAAGTGGATTGTGCCATTACTACAAAAACCTTTGTTCTAATATCTTTCTTCCTCTGCTTAGGCACTTGATTCCTTTCTCTTTTAATATTTAATTTCCTTCTCTGTTTCTCCCCTTCTAACCCTCATAACACCTAACTAAACATATTATTTTCTTATGTCTTTCATCTTCTTTCTCCTTTTTCATGCAGCTTCTATCTACATTCATTTTCTGCCTTGTTACTTAGTCTTTCTCTTCTTGTCCTCTTTCTCCTTATTCTATCTCCACAATTTTTCACTAAATTTTAATTGCACCCTTTCCCCTCCCCATATGCTCCAATTGCATTTATCTTCTCCCTCCTTTCCTATCTCTCCCCCCTCACTCCCTCTTTTATGTTTTTCCCAATTCTCCTAGCTTTTATGTTTTTCCCAATTCTTCCTCCATTGTTTTGTCTTTCTATTTTTCTCTCATCCTGTTTCTTCCTCCATCCCTAATTCTTCTAGTTCCACTCATAATCTTCCTTCTCTGTCTGTCCCATTTTATCTTTGCCTCACCATGAACAAAACAAAACAAAACAAAACTAGAAATCATGAGTAGCATGTATTAGATTCTAAGATTTTTGAAGCTGTAACCCAATAATTCTCCCATAATCAAGATTGTATAAGTGGAAATAATAGTAATAAATAATAATAATAAGCCCCAGGGTCTCCTTGAAGAAGACATGCCACACTTCCTGCTGAGACAATAGGACTAACAATCTGTGGTCCTCCAGAACCTGCTAGATTATAGTTCCCCCCACTCTGGCTATTGACATTTCTGTCTCAAACTGCTAGGAGTCAAAGAGGATTTTCAGACCATTGCTGGTAAAATGGCAATAAAAGGTCAGGGAAGCACGTGTGTGTGAAAGCCTGATGCACTTCTGAAACATCAGGGAATTGTTCCCTTGCCTCTAGCATCCTTGAATTGTTCACGGAGCAGCAATTTCCTATGAACAGAAACGTTGTGGTCATAGGAAATAGCTGCTCTGTGAACAATTCAAGGACACTAGAGGTGAGGGAATGATTCCGTCATGTTCAGAAACATGTCAGGCTTTCACACACACGTGTTTTCCTGACAGTTTACTGGGTTTTTACCAGTGTTTACCCCATGGTAAGCACTGGTATGAAAATCTTCAATAGCCAAATATATCTGTAACAGCATTCCCCATGACTCATTATAGGTCTGAAACAACCTCTGTGTGTAAAGCGATCCCTGCTCATCCCATATCAGCCTGAAGGAAAATTCCACCATCACCACTACCTCATAGAAATATCTTGAAACTATGAGTAGAATATGTTGAATTCTCAACATTTGGAAAGTGTACAGTCCCCTCAAACTCAATAGGACTTGAGAAGTAGAATGCCATAGAAGGGTTCAAAAAAGGTCACGGAGGTTATGGAGGACAGAAAGTTCCTGATTATCTGATGGGTTAGGGACCAAAAGACTGTCAAAAAGTGGAATCTGATGAAAAATAGAGCCTAGTATTTTTTTTAAGCTGGCAAATGCAAGACTGATGCCAAGCCCATTCAGAAAAAAACAAACAAAAGACAAACTGCATGCTGTGTAGTGGTCAAAAGAGCAAACTGAGGGTTGAAAGTGTGACACATGACTATAATGTGCTGGTAATAATAAATAAATATTCACATGACTATAATTTAGATATGTTGAAACAGTGGAATGTTCAAAAATGAGTAACTGAGAAGAGGTCAATGCCTGTAATTTGAGGTCACTGATATGATATGTATGGTGGCAGTTCAAAATGAGGTAGCCATGTACTGCACAGTAGTAGCTTCTATACTTGGTGATCCATATAGATATCAGTCACCATTCAGAGTCTGTTTTCAGAACCTTCGCAGTAACATGTTATTTGTTCCACAAAATTCTATAACTGAATTACCATGGGCCCTCCACATTCACTGGGGTTAGGGACTGAGAACCCCCATTAAAGTGGAAAAAACACAAATAAAAAAGCTGTTGTGTTTAACCTGTAAGAACACCTCTCTAGGAATCTCTGGGTTCTCCAGAACAACTGTATGGCCCACAACTACCAGAGATAAACTATAAAATCATGCTGGAGGACCTACAAATGCCTGGAGAAGTATTTTCTCTAGACATCTCTATTATTATTTTTTGCATTATTATTATTTTTTAATTTAAAAATTATATCAATAGATTCACAGAAATTAAGTTAAATTAAAAAAACCCAAAATTACTATTACTGATGTACAGTTTGATTTGTATAGGAAACAAATTCTTCAGATAAAGATATACATTTCAACAATACAATTACAGTTAAAGATTGGATTTCTCTGTCAATCAGAATGAACACATTCTGCATCAAAGGGTATATTTCCAGTCTAAAAGATGAAAGAAAATAAAAATAAAAATAAAATAAGCCTGCCTATGGCATACATTCTATAAAAACAATTTAATATAATACACATTAATACATATTAACATTAAATAATAAAATATAATAATAAATAATAAAATAATAAAATATAGCAGGTCACAAATAACAAATAAACCTACAATGACAATCAGTATTAATCAAGTTTGTGAATAATCCAATCTGCAAAAGTCCAAAACTCCACAAATGTGGAGGGTCAACTGTACATTGAAATTAAGATGTGTCCAGTTATGAACCATAGGATAAATCTGTCTTCTGCCCTTTACAGTATTTTAGCAGTATAATTACATTACGCAGGAAAAGATAGACCCAAATTATTCAATCCCAGAGTTTAAATCTCCACTCAGTCATGAACGTCCACAAGGTGAGCTTGGGTAAATCACACTCTCTCAGCTTCAAAGGAAGGCAATGCCAACCCTCTTCAGAATGAATCTTACCATGAATACTCTATGAGAAGCTTGTCATAATTTGAAACTGACTTGAAGGCAAACAACAACAACAACAACCAATTCCCCTTAAATAAAACTGACTAAAATTCTTCCTCCTTAAAGAAATCAAACTTTCCCCATTGCCTTTCTAATTTATTCATTGCTCTGATTTTTGTAAAGCTTGTCAGATGTTCATTCAATGTGGCATAATGCTCAGACTGAATCATGCTTATTTATATACGTTTATGCTGTGTGGAAATTTTACCTTTACCTATAAGAGAGAGTTGAGTATAGAATTTGTAAAAGCTTTATAGGTTGGCTTTGGGATCTACTGCTAATAGGCCCAGCATTATAACAGAAAGCCATAACTACATTGTCATTTACAATGTTGTAGCAACGCTACAAGATTGTTTCAAGAAAGCATTTTCCTTTGGCATAGCAATGAAAAAGACTAAGTAGTTCATACCTAATGTCTTCATCTTACAGTTCTTGGATAAAAGTCAATAATAATCTCGAATAAACCAGGACATTGCTGGGAAAAACAGGCAATATGTAACCATTTATAAACTAGAAATAATAGCTCTGCAGCTCTTTTTATTCTGAAGGTAGACATGTTCAATGAATTGTAGATGATATCCAAAACTTTCAAAAGAAAAGTTCATTGTCTGTGTGTCAGTATGCCTGGCTGGAGGAAAAAATGTTACAAATTATGATGTATGAAAGAAAAAAGAAAAAAGAAAGAAAGAAAGAAAGAAAGGAAAGGAAAGGAAAGGAAAGAAAAGAAAAAAGGCAACGTGTGTTGAACATGTTCTGAGTCTAATTCTTCTAAATATTTATAAACACACATATCCTGACTTACAAAGTAGTCAGCTAGTGTGTTAGGAATTGTTTGGCTTTTGACAATGATGTAACACATGCTTTAAGGACTCCACTGGATTGCTTTTAGTGCAATAAAAATATGCAGCCCTTACTTAACTGTCATGGGAGGTCTAAAGTAAACATTTTTATAGTAGACCCCCTTTTTGCCAGCATGTTACTAGCATTCAAATGGTAAATTTCTTTGCTAGAAAAATTCAATTCCTTTCATCGCTCAAGACTTTTGTTGAAATTGTGGATGCTCTGTGAATTTCAGTTATATGAATTGTATTGTACAGCACCTTAGGGGCCGAACTCCAAAGTGCACAGGAAAAAATGTTCTCCATAGCTACATTTGATGAAATAGTCGAAATGTGATGGTAAAACCTTCGTAGGGCAAAAGGTGTGGGTAGAGCAAGGGGATACTTGCATATTCCTTGGAGTTTTCTAAAATAAAATAAAATCTCTGCTCTGTCTTCTAAGACAAAGATAAGAAACTGCTCCAGGGAAGGTGCCAATTATTTCTCCACATCATCTCAGTATGCCACATTGATACATTTTTAGGAAACCAAAATGTTCTTCACATGTTGATTTTTAGCCCCTTTTCAACTTTTCCCTTGAGTTTGGGTAGGGTTTTGGGGTCATGGGATATAAGTTAAGTCACAGTGGCATGTTTGGGCAATATGGGTAACTTTATCCCAAAAATATTTCAAGGGGGAGGGTTGGGGCTTTGCAGAGGTGGCTTTGAGGATCCATATATACAGTCATCCCTCCATATTTGTGGCTTTGATATTTGCGGATTTGATTATTCACGGATTTCATTAATATGTTCTCTCTAGGACTGTCTAGGTCCTCCAGTGCAACTCTGTGGTCAACTTTAATTAAAAGTTGCAATGAAAGATCATTTGTAGCTACTCCAGTGCCATTCTATGGTCAGTGTATGTTGGACATTGACCACAGAATTGCACTGGAGGACCTAGAGATTCCTAGAGAGGTGTCCTCTCAGGTAAAAACAGTGTTTTTGTTATTTGCGGGTTTTCCATATTCACGGGGGTCTTGTTCCCCTAACCCTAGCGAATATGGAGTGACAACTCTGTGTGTGTGTGTGTGTGTGTGTGTGTGTGTGTGTGTATGGGCTGCAACCCTAGAATGTAAGGCGACCATCACCACCATCATCAATATTAACTTTATTTAAATATCTGAATATAAATTAAATTTAACTAGAACTTATTTATTTTTATTTGCTTTATTTAATAGTCAAATGAATTAAAGCTCACCAGAGGTGCATATGTAGGAAGGATTAACATGGAGACAAAGGTTGACAGGTGAAGACAAATCACTGAATCCAGATATATTCATCCAAGCAGTCTAAAAAAAAAAAAAACACAAATGTGAAATTTTCAAAGAAGTAGCCATATTGTCTTTGAAGCATGTCTTGGAGCATAAAGAAAGGTGGAAGAGAGGGAAAGAAAACAAGAAATGTGTCAGCACCTGTGAGACTAACTGTTTTCTTTTTTTAATTTTAGCATGAGCTTTTATGGATATAAACCCACTTTGTCTGATATAGTACCAAAGAGGTGGGTGTATATCCATGAAAGCTCATGCTGAAATAAAATCCAATTAGTCTTAAAGATGCTGCCACATTTTCTTCTCACCTCCCTTCCTCATTTTTAATATGTAAAATTATTTTCTCAAATAAATATATCACACATCCCTAAGGTTGGCCACTGTACCAGAGAACTGGAGACTGGCCAATAGTAACACCCCTATTTAAAAACAGTTCTCAATGGAGGATTCAGAAAACTACAGGCCAGACAGAGTGCAACATCTGTTTCAAATACATAAGTGGAGAGTATGTCTGAAGATAAAATTGCTAAAACATAAAAGATGTTTCACTTAAGAAGAATCAGCATGGCTTCTAGAAATAATAATAATAATAATAATAATAATAACAACAACAACAACAACAACAACAACAACAATAATAATAATAATAATAATAATTTTTATTTATACCCCGCCTTTCCATAAATATGATCAAGGCGGCTTACAAAAGATTAAAAACATCACAGTACAGAGTTAAAAACATCCCTACAAAGGAACAGGAATCAGTACAATTACATATATCAGGGGCAGGAGATGGGAAGGTCAAATTACAACAGTCCGAGGTCATAAACAAAGGGGCAGAGAAAGATATGTCCTATGTCACTAAAAGGAAGCCAATATGGTATAGTGGTTTGAGTCTGGAGACCAGGGTTAAATTCCCCACTTGGCCATGAAATCCACAGGGTGAGCTTGAACAAGTCATAGGCCTGTTACAGACTGCGAAAATAAAGCTGCTTCGGGTCTCTTTGGAGGTATGCTATTTAAGTGATGCATGCATCCTATGAATCTGGAAGCTGCACCAAAAGCTGCACTCCGATGCTTAGGAATGGAGTGTAGCTTTGGTGCGACCTCCGGACTCTTAGGACCCATGCATCATTTAAATAGCATACCTCCAAAGAGACCCGAAGCAGCTTTATTTTGGCAGTCTGTAACAGGCCATACTCTCTCAGACTGAGGAGGAAGGTGATGACAAACTTCCTCTGAACAAATAATGGCAAGAAAACCCCATGATAGGTTTGCCTTGGCATCATCTTAAGTTGGAAATGTCTTGAAAGCAAACAACAAGAACAACAATGTAACTAAACTTTGCAAGTTTAATACAGGAAAGAATGTTTGTAAACATTTGAATCCCAGACAAAATTTGGAGTTATGTTTTAGTACTGGGAAACCCTGATTTGGAGAGTGCTGAGTGGACATGAATCTGCACAGTTCGGGACTTATTCTGTGCAAAAGGTTCATGTAGGACCTTTACAGAGAACATTATATTTTCTGCCCATATTTATTTGTGTGTACAAAGCACATTTCCAATGTTTTTTTTCTACACAGTCTATGCACTATATAAGTAAATAAAACATTTCTGCCCTGAAAACATTTGTTCACAGAAGATTCTATTTTCTGTGCAATGTCCCCCCCCCCATACATACATTTTCCACAGAATAAAACTGTGCCTATCTCTTGAAACTATTAGTTTTTGAGGATTTTCTCATATCAGGGAGTTTTAAAATGACTAAATTATTTGTACTTGCCCTCAAGAATGAAATTTATGTAAAAAATTACTTCCCTGGTTTATTGGGATTTTCAAAAGGTTCTGGAATCGATTTTCATGCAGTTTGAACCCATTGTTCCGTATTCTAGTCTCTCAATATTTTAAAAAATATTGTTATGAAATCACTTTCAGGCTATGTGTGTAAAGTGCATAAGAACCATAAATGAATTTCATGTTTAGACTAGGACCCGATCTCCAAAATATCTCATTATGCAAATGCAAATGTTCCCATATTTGAAAATAATAATAATAATCCAAAATCCAAAACACTTCTGCCCTCAAGCATTTTGGATAATGGATAGTCAAACTTTATTTGTTGTGTGTGTTTGTATAAAAACATAACCACAGATTTATAGATTATACAATTAAGACAAATGAAATAAATACTCAGTTCAATCTATTCTGTTAAACATTTACTTTCTCCTCCCAATATAAAGGTATACCATAGCTATAGTTTATATTAGAGATGCCATTTGGAATCCACAATATCCTTTAAAAAGCACATAAATATACACTATGTCTCTGTTTTTCTGTTTTTCTTTTCTTTTTAAAAAAAGCAATATCTAGTCCAATACTGAGAGCTTTGTTTAATCCCTTACACTTACAGTCATTCCAATCCTAAAGTTCAGTATCAATACAATGGATTGGCTTAATGACTTCAGACACAGTTGCCTGGTGCCATTCTAGCAGTATATACAGTGAATTGAAAATGCAGCAAACACACAGAGAAGTGAAAATTCAATCTTCCAAGTTGCAGTGGAAAAACAACAGATGGCACAAAATCAGTGACCCAATGTGGTAGCAACTGCCATCAAGTCAATTGTCACCCTATTTATTTTCACTTTCTGAGGTGCCCTATTTCTACAGGCTTGGCAAATTCCTTGCCTTCAAGGAAGTCATGTATTTAATTCTTGGCCTTCTTTGAGCCAAGTCAATCCCTGATGAAAAATACACACTTCTGTAGAAAACAAATCTGTATGTCAGTCAGCCACATCCCTTATTGCAACTCCCAAATACTCACCTCACCAACTGGCTGGATTTATGCAATAAAGTAGCTGAACTGTGCTTTCAGTGCTTTGCATAATACTCCAGAGGCTTTATTTTCCCCATCTTAATATCTGTGAACTGTTTCTCTACTTGTCGTATAGAAATCTGTCTTACTGAAATACAATTTTTCAACCTCAACTCAAGCCATTTATTTTCTAGATGAGATACAAAACTATATTGTCATTCAATTAAATCAACCATGCTTTTAATTTATCCTTCTGTATGTAAACATTTCTATTTGATAAGTTGCAAAGGCAAAAGGGCTAAAATACATTTAAAACCTATTCATAATCATTAGGAAAGACATCCCCCACACCACACACACACACACACACACACACACACACACACACACACACACTTCAACCCATACCTGTACACTTGTCTTGAAAGGTTGGCTTTCCTTTTAAAGAAAATTGCTGATGATATTAGCACTCTGCTATAAACCCAACCATTCTTTCTCTACAGTCTTACAAACATAATCTGTTTAGTTAGGCACCATGAAGCTTGGTACAGTAATATGATAGTCTTCATGTGAATGCTACTAGATATAAAGTTCACTATTAAAATTTAAATGTGAAAGGAATACATTTCAAAATGGGCTTTATTATAGCTATATCTTCTTGATTTGAACAATTTAACACACTGATGGTATTTTAAACCTAGCTGAACTATAAGGTGTCTTCAGTATGCTAGCACTATCTTAGTAGCTAACATTCTTATTCTTAGACAGTGTCATGTAAAGTGAAAAAGAAAAGGGGGTGGAAAAGAAAGAAAGAAAGAAAGAATTTATATCCCATTGGAATCCTTCCATTGCTTGATAGAACTGGCTCACAAAGTGAGATCTCTTCAGAGCAAGAATCTGATAATCAGACATTGTGAGACTGGTTCAGAGAATATTTTGAGAGAAAAGCCCTTTTAGCCTTACTTCTAGCCTAAGTGAAGTTGCACATGATAGATGACATGAGCAATAAATCAATCAATCCCCAGTCAATCAATTAATCCTACCCTAAAATTCTAAAATATTCTAAAATCCCAAATGGCATGACAATAGCAGTCATAGAATATACAGTGACAGCTCATTCCTAGTCTTCAGGAATTATTTTGAGAAATTGGTGTCATAGAACTATGAAGATGCAATGGGATTTTTAAGCCATGTAGCCCAGCTCCATGCTTGATGTAGAGAAGTCAAAGCTGGAGTATCTTCCACAAATGCATGTGCAGTTTCTACTTGATGATTTCCCAGCTAGAGAAAAAATACCACTTTTCTGAGTAATTGCTCCCATTGTCCAATTGCACTCGCTATCATGATGTTTCTCCAAATGTTTCAACTATATTAACTCTTCTGTAACTCCTGTCCATTGAGGCAGCAGAGAATGTGTCTTCTCTCTTCTATGCAAAGAGAGCTCTGTACGTATTTGAAAGGTGTTGGTTTGTTCCCCTTCTAACTATATATACCAATTGTTTTAACAGTAATGAAAGCTAATGAAGACAGAGATTCATAATTTCCAAGCCCACATATATTACATTGCTGATACAAATGGAAAAGCCAGGGAAAATCACATGCAGCAGACAATGAGAGCAGTTTATTGTAGTACCTAAAATTGCTATGATTTAAATTTCTGTTTGTCAAGGTTAATTATTCATAGTGTAGTACCCAATGGTGTAATGGTTGAGCATTGGACTATGACTCTGGAGACCAGGGTTCAAATCCCTATTCACCAGTGGAAACCCAATGGGTGACCTTGAACAAGTCACATTTTCTCAGCCTCAGAGGAAAGCAAGGGCAACCCATCCTGATCAAATCTTGTCAAGAAAACTGCATGATAGGTTCACCTTAGTGTTGCCATAAGTCAGAAATTATTTGAAGGCACAATTCTGTTCATTCTTCTGTTCTGTATCAACTGCAAAATAGATAGCACTACATTTTCTGGGTACTGAATCTTGGTGGGTGCCCACTAAATTTTGAATTCCTTCAGATGGTGAACCGTTGTCCACCATTTCAACAAACCATTCATGATTATATATTCCTTTACAATGACAATTACTTTTCCAAAGTAATACTGAACAAAACAACATTTGAATAACAGATAAATGGTTAGGCTTATAATGCTATTCATCTTACCACAGATAGAAATAAAATAATTTTATTGGATATATGTCCTTCTAACCTCCAATAAAACACAAAACAAAACCTAAAGTTATTGCAAAGTTATAATAAGATATGATCTTATCTGAAAATTCCAACACTGAAGATCTTTCCTCCTGAATTTTCAAATAATGTGTTAAGGTAACACAATAAATATTAGTAAAATTGCATAAAATGTACATAAATTTTGATGGGTAGATGCTGTTGACAGTTTATTTAGGGGTGCTTTTTGCATGAACCAACCCATCAGCAACATAAACATATTCAGGTCATTAAATTCTTTGTTTATGGAAAAGCAGATGCTATCCCCTGTAGATCACTGAACTCTACAATGAAATATTCATGAAAGAAAAGGTGTTGTTTATTATTAATAATCCTGCTGCTTACTATGGAAATAAGAAGTGCATTTCATTATAGCACTATGGAAGGCTTAACAACTTTTAGGGTGTGTTTTGTTTGCAACTTTCCTTGAGCTAAAAATTTAATGGATAATTTGTACTTCAGAATCTGAATTACCAGAGTGTAAAGGTATATTGTATATTATGATGCACTGCATTTTGCAACAAAATAAGACATTTCCCAGTGTAAATAGCACAGTTATGTTATTTTTTAGTATTAAAAGGAAAAATTCCAGAAGCAACAAAATGTAAAATATGAGACATCTCAGTTGCATGTAGGGAAACCTGCTGCATTAAAATGCCCTCATCTCCTTCCAGTATGGATGATAGTCAAGTATTTATATTGACTTTACTGTGGTCAAGTGCTTGTAATGAAAAGTGCTATAGCTAATGTAGACTTTGATACTTATAGTATGGTTAAATAATTTGTCACACATTAATACATAAAAATGCAATGACATTCAACATATTTTGGCACTACTGTGTTTCTATGGTTTCTTCATAGTTCATTTCTTGGTCTATCATATCACACATACAAACATTGGGATAGGAATTTCATTGTGCTTGACAGTCTTGCTGAAAGTAGTGTTTTCACTCCTCCTGAGACCTGGGAGAAAAAGTAAGCTTTAATGTGAAAATGCATACATTTGTGAGGCTTACAATGTGTTTCTGAGACATAAAGTGTGCACGAAACAATAACAATGCAAATGGAAAAAATGTGCATAATTGGGGGAAAAACAGTGAACAAACACACTTTAATCAGCTTATCCCTTCTAATTCAGAGTCATCTGTAAATTTGATAAGTGTGTCCTCTGTTTCAGCATCTAAGGGGCTGTACATATAGCCCCTAAGGGGTAGTGGGACGCTGCCCCTTTCCTTGCCAGATCATCAAAATCCTCATTGAAATCAAAGTGTGCTATATCCACTGCATTTCTCTGATCTAATCCTAGGATTCAGATCAACGTCAATATAGTTGATCCCCATCCTCATCTGCTACAGTCCTATGCCATCTTGACACCTCATTTTTCTTTTACTTAAAAGGGACTTCCACACCTACTAGGCTTCAGCTATCTTTGTGGCAAGGAACCAAACCAATTCAGATGCCAGCCTTTCATTCAAAACTCCATGTGACTAGAAATCACCCCTCACCTTGAAAAAGTTGTCCTGGGTTGAAAAAAGCTCAGAGGGATATTTCTCCCTTTGTTCTCATGATGCTTAATAGCCCCACTGGGAAGCAGGTTTTTTTTTCCCCAGGGAAAGGATTTTGGATCATCATACTATGCCCATACTGTTTTAATAATTTGACATTCAATGTAAAATGTGTACTGGGAAGAAGTGAGGGGTGCTGGTGACTGTCATTTTTCACTGATATGTCAGCATGTTCTGCCATTTGTGGCAGGATTTTTCTATGATTTTGGGGCTGTGTTTCTTTCCCACCACATTATGACTGAGTATTACATGCAAAACTGGCTTGAAACTACAGCAACTATTTATTTAATAATCAAATATAATAGCATAGCTACAGCATAAGCAGCAGTTCTGAAACAGAACTCCAGTTCCAAAAAAATAAAAGTAAAAAACAAACAGCTGCATCTATTGATTTTCATGACTTGAAAATTAAAAGCTTGGGAAACAAATTTGAATGAAAGATCGGGTAAATTCGATCCTAAGTGAAGTTAGCGCTTGAATTGTTCCAGTCCCAGAGGATATTAATTGCTTTGCCAAGCCTTGTAAAGACATCATTAAAAGTTTGTTTGCATTATACAATAAAAAAAAGTGTGCATGACCTCACTTTTCAAAATTAGGCTTGTTGCTGAATATTTAATTAACAGAATAAAACCATTGATTTTATATATTTTTTATTGTATTTATTTTTGTGGTGAGATTATCTGCTTACAGTTGAAGTAATGGAAGAATTCTCCCTGGAAAACTTTTAAAATTGTTGCAGGACTTTGCAAAAGATTTTTTCAGAAAGACTTATTAATGCCATATCCACAGGCAGGCACAACCCTGGAGCAATCTCGAAGTGCAGCAGCAAACACTCTAGTAGCTGGGGTGGCTGATGCCTTCCATATCAGCAGGACAGGGCAGTGAATCTGCTCTTACAGTAGAATCTACTCTTTTTAAAACATGATTGTTTTATATTTAGCTGTGAGTCATCTTGAGTGCCAGTTCTGGGGAAAAGGTGGGCTGTAAATATCTCTCTCTCTCTCTCTCTCTCACACACACACACACACACACACACACACACACACACACATGTATATGAGAGAGAGAGAAAGAGATAGAGATAGAGAGAATAAATAAATAAATAAATAAATAAATAATAATATTTTCCTGCGTCTCCCAGGTGGATTGAGGCAGGATTACAACCCAATAAAATATACAATGCATAACAATAAAGTACAATAAAATTAACTAATAATTTTGTTAAAACAAGTTCTATCAAAAATCGGCAGTGGAATGGAAATGTACACAATCTTTACAGCTGTAGGTATATAGTTGTCATGAAGGCAGGCTAGGCCCAGAAGCAGAGGAATAAATGCCACTATCCTGGCCTTGGAAGGAGAGAAGAGGATGCAGGCACAGCTCCACCATGCTTAGATCCAGAAGCAGATGAAAGCCTCCCCCTCCTTCCAAACTGTCACTGCCTTGGAATAGAAAGGAAGGAAGAAGATCCAGTATCTGCTGGACTTAAATCCCTCCCACTCCCCCACTACCACATCCTTTCCCTTTTGTGTCATGACACAAAAGAGCAGGATACTATTTTGTAGCTCTTTTACTTGCAATGTACCACCACAGTGATGGCATTATTATTACTATAATTATTTATATCCCGCCTCTCCCTATGGATTGAGGCGGGTGACAGAAAGCAATAATAACAATAAAATACATTATACATTTAAAATTCAGGACAATCCCCTACCCCCAAACTCCCTCCCCTAAAATCATAACAAAATAAAAACAGAAACAATATAAAATACTAATTAAAATTAATTAAAATTAAAATATATAAATAAATGGTGCTGACAATGAAGATGATGATGATAATATAATCTTATGCATGCATGTACATATAAAGATATTCTTTCAATGAGAAAATATACCCTTCTTCCAAGTATATATCATTTTGGGTAGTGCTGGTGTCAAATCTCTAATGAGTTCTCATTCAAAATAAGGTCATGGCTCACTTTACACTCCTTTCAATACTCAATTAGAGACACTTGTGTTTAGTGGAAATAGATACATCTTATTTAAAAAAAAACAAAAACCCAGAAACTTCAACCAGAAGCCTTGGCACATTTCTTAATGATGTCATTGGGCTTAGATCTGACCCTAATTATGAAAAGCTCTTTCAGTTATTTACATTCTTAATAGCAACTGCAATTACCATGTAGAATGAAATTCATGCATTTAATTTTTTTTAAAAAGCTAGAAATATTTGCATCCCCCAAACTATCATGGAACAAACTATTTATCACCTAATAGCTCCAGTACCCTATTATTTAAGAAAACAACAGAACATACATGTAACAGAATTACTAAACTGAACAAGAAATATCTGCTTCAGAAAGCAATTAATCCTTGGTTTAAAATAGACATTTCTTTTGAAACCACATAATTATGCATTTCTAGAAGTATTTACTACATTTTGTTTGGCAAAATCTCCCTTATAAATTTCCAAGATGAATCTGTGCAAATTTTCATTGTGTTGCTAAATATTTTTTAAATGCTTAGTACAATGTAATTGGACTTTTTTTGCTACATGAAAGAGTAGCCTGCTGTTCTAGATTATCACCTTTATTGTATTTCCCATATATGCAAATGAGTAAGAGTGAACAAAACAACTTCCTGATGTGCAAAGGGGGATAAGGGAATGTCTCCCTGGTATTAGCTAAGGGAGAGAGTAGAAATATACATAACAATCATAATTACAACATTATTAAATGGTTGAATGATTCAAGCAGGTACATGTGTGCACATACGCCCACATCACTGAGCATGTGTAGCTTTCCAGCTACACACCGATCTGCTCTTTATCCAATTAAAATCTTCACTCCTAGTTTCTTTCTATTTTCTTTGTAATTTTGGAAAATTTAAAGAGGATCTTTTTTCCTCCATACCAGTTTTCATTAGTAAAACTCACTGGATTTGATCCAAAGTTAGTCATATGGGAATCATATTCAATTTGTTGTTTGGCAAGACAAAAATTCACTAATGACAGTCAGCCTACCTGATCCAGAGATTTTGTGTCCATAATTCTACCATCTTCAACTTGAAATAATGACGACAACAACAACAACAAGCAAGCAAGCCTTGATTTTGCCATGTTTTAAAATAAGGGTCACCATTTTAATAACCCACTGTATGTAATGGGACTTAAGTAAGGGGAGTCCTGGGACCAAATCCTACTGCATAGCAAGAGTCCTCCATACTTCAGAAATGAGAGGAAAATGAAAATGCAAGAGAAAACAAAAGCTTTCGCCTATTTCTACAGTGAGTTGCATTGATTTTGATTTTATGACTAAGTATCTCAGTCCAGGTTCTTGTTCAATTAGTGAGTTAGACCTTTATTTGAATATACCAATACTTAGTCATTCCTTCTCTAGGTATGACTAAGTATCTGAATCCAACCTCTGCTCCCACTTACTGTCTTACTAATAGGAGTAAATAATGTGGGTATCATTTTCATTTTTTTTTTTTGTTTTGTCCCTAAATAGTCAATTAGTAGCTCCTTAAAATGCTGTAGAAGCCATTTTCTAAACATAATATAACCTTTACTGTGTATAGTTATGCAAATTGTGCAGGTACTGTATAAAGTCATAATCGTAGGTCCAAAACACATTGCATTGCAGAATTAATCCAGTTTGAGACCACTTTAAATGCCCTGGCTAAATGCAAAGAAATTCTGGGGACTGTGGTTTTGTGAGACATTTAGCCTTCTCTGTTAGAGAGCTCTGGTGCTACAATAAACTACAATTCCCAGGATGCCCTAGCACTGAGCCAGGGCAGTTAAAGCAGTCTCAAACTGGATTATTTCTGCAGTGTATTTTGAACCCTAGTTCCATCTTTAAAAAGTAATGAGATATTTCTTTGCTGAGTCAAGAAAGTGGACTGTTGTTGCATCCTATCTGGGAAGTCAAACGTGACATGATGCAGAGAAAATCAAATATTTTATTACATGACTTGATAGATGCTCCAAAGCCAGATGGGATTTGACTGGATTTGGACCAGATGGATTTGGAATTCCATCCAGATTCAACCTGATTCATTGGTTCACCTTGGAGCAGTCCCTGCCTCACAGCATAAACTTTCATAAAGAACTGTTGCAAGGTGATAATGAAATATATTCATTGCGTATGACGCTTTGAGTTTCCTAAAGAAAGGGTGGGGTGCAAATATGATAAATAAATAAATCCACAATTTCCTGTAACACTACCTTCAATTGACTTTTTAAAGCTTATACTGGCCAGCAGGGAAAGTCTGAATAATCACACTGTGTGCTACTCCTGTTAATTTGCCATTTCAACCTTTATTTGTTGCTATTCATTGATGCAAACTCCAAACAAGTAGCATTTTAATATATTTTCATTCGATTACAATCTTACAATGTAAGGTTAAGAGGTGATATGATAGCCCTCTTTACATATTTGAAAGGATGTCATATTGAAGAGGGAGCAAGCTTGTTTTCTGCTGCTCCAGAGAACAGGACCCGGAACAATGGATGCAAGCTGCAGGAAAAGAGATTCCACCTGAACATTAGGAAGAACTTCCTGACAGTAAGGGCTGTTCGACAGTGGAACACACTCCCTCGGAGTGTAGTGGAGCCTTGGAGATCTTTAAACAGAGGCTGGATGGCCATCTGTTGGGGATGCTTTGATTTGGATTTCCTGCATGGCAGGGAGTTGGACTGGATGGCCCTTGTGGTCTCTTCCAACTCTATGATTCTCTGATTCTCTAAGATTACACATCCCTGGTGTACTGTGTATAGTCTATCTGAAAGCCATTTTTAATACATTCAAGCCAAGCATGCAAGAAAACATTAATGCATCATCTCTCTTTACACACACACAGACATACACACAGAGAGAGAATTATGGTTAAACATGTTTCTTAGATGATACAACAGTAAGGTTTCCTCCTGTGCCGGAAGACAGATCCTTGGCATGCTGGGAGTACAATACAGTTCAAATGAGACATCAATTATTTTCTTACTCATTGTTACACCACATCTTTTCACATAAGAGGTGAGACTGTACATTGTCCATTCCTATACCAATCTAGTTTTCCAAAGGAGAGTGTGAAGAATACAAATATTATTCTTCCAGATCTCCAGTGAGAATACTAGTGTATTTTTGACTGCCTGGAACCAACATCTCCTTTCTTCTCCTGGCTACAGAATTTCAGACAGATGCTACCTGGACACCCACTGCCCTCTCACAACCACCAATCATACCCCAGAGCTAGGAAGCTTCTAGAATGGCAAAGCTCATTGACAGGTAATGAATATCTCCTTCCACAGCATCTTCAAAATTACATATTTTGCATTGCCAGGTTGTGCCAGCATATACCACCAACAGGATTCTACCAAAGTAATATCTTACAGCCAAATACACTAAACTACAGGACAGGAGAGTCTGGTATGATCATTTTATTGGCCCTGCCATGCCCTGGCACCATCCCTATACTATTCAGATGACAGGAGCTTATCTGTAAAAGACAAAGCAAAAGAGTATATAGGGGTTCTCCCTGTAAAGCAGATGCACATGGATGTCATGGGGAAGATGGGCCATTAGAGAATGAAATCATAGTGTGGGGGTTGATGCACAAAGAACCACTTTCTATGCAGAATTGTAGGGAGATATTAACACCTAAAAAAAGCTATAGCTATCTAGCAATATAAAATATTGTTCATGTTCATAGGCAACCCTTGGCAACTTTGCCTCAGTCTGGCCCAAAATAGATGGGCCAATAAAGCAGCTTCTGGATGCTTTGGGGGCATGACATTTAGATGACACATGCCCCTAAAGCAGCTGGAAGCCTTGTCAAACTTGCACCAAGCCAGCATGCACCAGCCTTTTTAGGAGCAGATTTAATCCACTCCTGCTGGCTACTGGCTTGGGACCACAGCAGCAGCCCCCTTCAGAAGAAGGCCATGCAGTCATCACAGATCCAGCCTGACTGGGCCACAGTGGCCAGAGGCCACTCCTTCTGGACCAACTCCTTCAGCTCTCTGTCTCTTTTCCATTATCCCCATTCTTTTGAGAGATTAGTTCCCCTGTTTCTAATTCATTGCATTGTGAACATTAAGGATCCTTATAGCAGTACATTATAAAATTTAACCAGGTAGATATATAAACTGCCTTTAGCATCTAGAATACAAGGACAGCTGAGATGGTCTCAGTATTCCAGATGGACCCATGGTAACCTGTGCCCTATTTTTGTTCTCGTTTGTTTAACAAAAAATATCCATCTTGGTACTTGGAGCAGGAATGTGCTACTACACTGATTTCCCATAATTCTGATACTGTAGCATCTTTCTGGGGTACTTAGGGAATTACAATGGCTGGTAGTTTTACTCAACTGGTGGTACCTTTTATTCTGCTCATAAGGGTACTATTTCTCACCCAGCAGGTAAGCCCTATAAAATTTACTGATGTAGGAGGAGCCACACCAAACAATACTTTGTTAGGGTATATTCCGTACCTGAAACTCGGCCTCTGTGGATGTAGACATTCCTACCTGAAATAGACAGCATCCAGTTTAAGCCACATAGCCAGTTTTAATCGAATCTTTAAATTTATAGGCTATTTTCTGATTACTTTATTGCCATAATATTTCACTCTGTCTGGACTATGATGTGGCATTTAAATGTATCCATAAACAAGAAAATCTTTACACAAAACAATTTTGTTTTTATTGTTTATTTGACAATTTATAGACTATCTCATATTGAATTTTTACAACATAAATAACCATTAATACAATTTTTGAGTTTACAGCATAATATGATTTTATGCTTTGAAGCAAGTGTGATAATCCATAAATAGCTTTTCAGCTGTGGCCCTTTCATTTTTCTTTGCTCAAGGCAGTAGAAGAAATTAATGTGACCATTCTTATGCTACTGCTAATCAGATTCTGACTGTTATAAACATTTCCTGAACTTGAGGCAATGAAAAAGGCCAGGATCCAGATTTATTGCTGTTGGATCCTACTTAGGGATGCAATTCTTCACTACATTTCTTCTAAAGGTAATGAGTAATTTCAGTAACTTTCTGCCTACTGTTAGAAAGTCTTTGAAAATCATTCCATTTTCAAAGGTTCTCCACAATTTGGCATTTGTTCCTTATAAATGCACTCTGTGGTTTTACACAGAAAAATAGCATTTACTATGTGTATAATATTTCAACACAAAAATATTAATTCTTGCACAGACAATCCTGCTGTGTGTACAGGAAATGTTTTCTTATGTAAATCTGCATTATTTTTGCAGAAAATGTGCAGGAATAAATACTTATTTGCTGAAAAATCTTCCACACAGAATATATTATTCCAGAAGATGCTGGTTTTTGTGCAAAGCAACCATGTGAAAATTTTCCACAGAATAATTCCTGAACAAGGAAGATTTTTGCCAGTTCTGGATTCTATTTGTCAGGGTTTCTCAACATATATTTTGTAAGTGCCCTCATCTTAATTTTTGATTATATGACATCAGAGGATAATTGATAATTTGAACCAAGGAAGATGAAAGCCAGAAAAACTATTTATATGCCTATAAGAGATTGTTTGCATGTCACCAGGTTTGTGTGATTGAATTCGTAATCCCCCCCCCCCCCACACACACAAATGTCATAAATAAGTACCTATGGAAGCTGAAAGTCTCCCAAAAGGCACATGATAATTGTCAGTCAGTTTAACTTAAAATAAAAGCTTCTTAGAACTTTATCGCACTAGGTTCTTGGCCCGGCCCGGCAGGAAACAGAATGAGTGGGGGACGGATTTTACCGCACACACCCGTCCCTCACTCGTTCCGTTCCCCCTCTCTTCCCTGCCTATTCCGTTCCAGAGGGAACACTTTTTGAGAACTGTTCAGAACAGTTCTCAAAAATTTCCCTCTCTGGAACGGATTAAGAACGGAAGAGAGGGGGAATGGAATGAGTGAGGGACGGGTGTGTGCGGTAAAATCCATCCCCGACTCGTTCCGTACTCATCCCTGCCCCTTCCGTTCTGTGCTCAGAACAGAACGGAAGGAGCCAATGCAATAAAGCTCTTAGATTAAAAGAACAGAAGTACTGGATGTATGAGAAGGGATACAACTGGTGTAACAATACTGCCCCACCATCTTCCTGGAATAACTAGCTTTGGACCACACAAACCCGTGAAGAGGAGAATCCTATACCAGCCCCTAATCCCAAAGAATTCCAAAGTAGCCAGTGGAGAACAATAATCCTTCTAAGATCACTACCTAGGAAAATGCCCAGCTTTAGGAGGCCATAAGCTTTCAGGAATCTCTCCTCCCTGACCTCTGCCTCCAAACCCACCAAGTCTGTCCCTAGAGCTTCAGGAGAAGAGCTGGCAACAAACTTGACTTGAAAGTCAAGAGTGAAAAATACAGTACTCTTAGCACATCACAAACTAATGTTACCCTGAGCCCCAAGAAAGGCAACTGGGTCTTCTGTATCAGAGTCCTTATGACAAGCCAAGAATGAGCAGACTAGCAACTCCAACTATAAAGTCAACCAATGCTGAAACAATTTTTGGCTTTCAGTGCTTGATGTGATTTTATGTTGGACAATGTCCCTGCAGACCTGGATCTAATAGTAAGACTAGATTCTAGGCTACACAGCAGAAGTGGAACAAATGTGACAAAGGTTTATCTTAACAAGCTATTTCATCTGCTGAGTGCATTTCAGAAATGCTTTTGTTGACACACACAATGTAATAACAAAATATTCTGTGCTGTTGTGTTAACTTTTTCTCTGGGCTACATGCTACTCTCTTTGATACCAAAATATGAAAGTGGCCGAAAACCTTTCCACTTTTTTTTGTCAATAATTTTGTTATTTCTAAGGGACTTGATGAATGGCCATAAATATTCCCCCAAGCGCAGTAATGTGGCCAGTGCAGAGAGCAATACTTTCAAATGAAGAGATGAGAAACTAGAAAGAAAGGAAGAAAAAAAAAAGTGACAATCACAAATCAGACATAATGAAATTGGACAGATGGCATTGGTGAGGACTGCAATTTGTAAATTATTAAGTGGAACTGGGAGGATAACGGATGAGAAAGATGCTAGAAGCAATTTACATTAACTATTGTATTAAGATGTTGCTTTTTGTAACACATACCAGGATCTACTGGATACCATACATTCTGTTACATTTCAATCAATAGATGGATTGCCATTCAGTTTTCTCAAACTCCTGATTATCTTTTATATGTTATTTGAGTGAAGGGAAAACTGTATTCAAAAGATCAGCAGAGTTTCTTCATTTTTAACCACACTTCAGAGATCAGCACTCATTTGTATGTAAATTCATCTGTGGAGAGAAACCTTAGCATATATGGGTCTAAACGTAATTGGCAGTTGTAGTTGTTTTGTGCCTTCAAGCTGTTTCTGATTCATCGTGACACAAGGCAAATCTATCATGGGGTTTTCTATGGCTGAGAGTGTATGACTCACCCAAGATCACCCATTGGATTTTCATGGCTGAGCAGAGAATCAAACGCTAGACTCCAGACTTGTAATTCAACACACCAACCACTGCAACATGCTGGCTGTCCTACAATAGACACATACCTTTTACAACAGACACATTGAATCAAAGGAATTTTCAGAAGTGTTGATTTACCATTGAGCAATATATTTAGTGACAGCTTCAGTGATTTAAGTTGTGACTAACAGTTTAATTTAGTTCTTAGGTATCTGTTTGCAGAGTTTTCCTGAGGTTCTGGAAAAGTCAAAATGACAGGGCCATAGTTCAAAGGCAGAGCACATGCTCTGAAAGTACAAGATCCCAGCTTCAGTCCTTTAGATCTCTGAAAACCTGGACAGCCACTGTCATAGTTGACATAGTCAATATTTATTGATTAGCCCATAGGCCATCTCAAAGTACCACAATACAGAGTTGACAATATTGGGCTAGATGGGGGATGGGCACAGTGCAGCCCTGTGAGCCACATGAAACCCCAGAGACTGTATTTGTGATCTCTGATATTCCCTGGTGATGGCACAATTCACACCAGGACGATTGGCAGAGCCATTGAGGGAGGGTGGGGCTTTGATACCCTCCATGATGAGACCAGTATTTTCAAATGGAAGCATGGTCTAACAGACCAATCTGAGGCACATGATGGGGGCGGATTCAGTATATAAGGATGGTATGCCCCCCCTCTTTTTGACGATGCAGCCCACCCTCCTGCCCTAAATGCAGTATGAACTTTGTTGGTCATTTTGGGGCTAGGTAGGAATTTTCTCCCCCTTTCCCGGTTTTTTTTTTTTTTTTTTTTTTTTTTTGGCCTATCCCATACTTTATAAAGGGACTGGAAATTGGCTAAGGGTGGCTGATAAATAGGTTTCACTGGCCCATATGGAGTTAAAGAATTGTTTGGTACACACCATTGCCACCCCTTTGGGTTGAAAGGTTAGGCTATTGATCAGCTTGTACACATCAAGGGACATGGAGTTGTGAGAGAACCTGCCTTTGAGGTAGACATGGGGGTTTTGCTCAACCTTATAAATTCGAGGGAATTTGGGGAAGAGTGCCTTATATTTACCTTCCTAGGACTGGCTGAGGATGCAATCCGAATCATTGGATTTACCTCAGGGTTCGGTGTTTGTGCCCAAAGGGAAGGCTGAAGAGGAAGTCTAGGATTGACACCTGGCTTCAGCTGGACCCGCACCAGGCTTTCACTTTAATAATTCTCTCACAGTTTGACATATAAGGTTTAAGTTCAAGTGTTTAGCTTAAATAGGATATAGGTCAAATAAATGGCCCTTTATTCATCCAATTTACATGTCTGGTCTCTTTATTTCATGGTGGGGTATCAAAGCCTCAGCCCTTTTTTTTAACTGCATAAATTTTAGGCAATTTTCCACCTGAAAACTAGCCAAATGAACTTTAACAATCGCCACAGACATGGCAGTTTGGTTTCATCACCTCTAGAACCCTCCCAACTCCTCAAATTCGCCATAGCACACACCTGCATCCAAAACACTGACCAAACTGGTGGCCAGAAGTGAGGTAACATTACTTGCAGCCCACTGAAACACAACAGTGAAGCCTGCCAGAAAAAAGTATAAGAGCAATTAGTTCCAATCCAATTCCAAGTGTAGGGCCATTTCCTATTTGCTATGAGACTATTGTCCATTCATTTTTGAAATTCATGTTTTCCATTCTGTTTACTTTTTCTGATGTTATTTTTCAATACTCTAAACAAAACAAGCACTGCAAAACAATTTTACCCTGTACTCGATATAAGAATGGTTGTTAAAAGTCTAAAGGTTAGACTTGCAGTCTAGGAGAATTGCACATTCAATGATCTCTGCATGCATAAACTATTTATCTCAGTACTATGGGTGTCAGAACCTATATTACAATTGAAGTGTCTGCCTGTCTGTTTATGTGTTTTGCTAGACCAATCTACATGTTTGATCAAAGAGTCACTTATCTTGTTGTTATGTAATGGAACCAAAACAAAAAGAGTCATAAAGGTTTGATTGACTCTGGCAATGAGTTCGGACACCTCTTAAAAAACCAAAAACATCCTTGTATTGATTTATTTTATACTCTAGCATGTATACTTCATAATGGATTTTGACCACATTTGATATTTAGACTTAGGTTGACATGCTGAATATTTTTGTGCAATTTGGGGCTAATAGGAAAAAATTAGCTCCATCCGCCCTGAAAAATGCTGTTTTGGGGTTTGTTTTGCTTGGAATGTGGTGTGGAATAATTTTTAAACTTGGTAGATGCTACCAGCCAAGCTTTTGTTTTGCTCAGATTGAATGTAAAATCTTCAACACCTACCTGAACATTATTGCTTAAATTTTCTCCGTTCAATAAAGTCATTACCAGGATGATTTTTCACATGGTTTTGTTTGGGTGTGGAGCAAATGAAAGATAAACATGGTATGGCCATTTGTGAGGTGATTTTAAATGTACCTGGCCTAAAAGGAAAAACACTCGAAACCTATTTGCCTAAGATTTTTTGTATAAAAAACCCTGAGGACTGACAGCTGTGGGGACTTCAAAGGTGTCATTTTTGGGGTTACAAGGGTTTTTACCCACCACTGTCCTAGATGGTTCCTGAGTCCACTCTGTCTGCCAGCACAAATCTCCAGCTCCCATCCACACAGGCAGTCTCATAGCAGAGAGCAAGGAACCTTTTTAGAATACAGACCTACCATTTCATTGGGTCAGCTGTTTATTTTGCATCTAGGATATTTTCCTGCAGGGACTAGTCACATGATGAAATCTCTACTATCCTGGTATTACAATTGTTCTCCTACCACAGCATGAAAGTAGTGTCAAGTAACATATCCATGGAAGCAGTATTTCCCACTAAACAAAGTACATTTCCTTTTAAAAAAAACACCTACATATCAAAAATAAGCTATTTATGCCCATCTTTTTACTCTGAGTTTCTTGTGTAGCAAACAGTCAAAAGCCACATGCTAGCCGACCATTTTAAATTCCCTAGATTGCATTTCTGTTATTTTGCTCCTGCACTTTAACCAAAGATATTGACCTATATTTCCTCCACTAGCTTAGAGTAGACATCAACAGGCAGCAAATATATTTTTCCCAATTAATAACCAGGTTTTGCATCAGTGGTGAAATGACATCTTTTGAATGCAAATAAGCAGCTATAAATTGTCAAATATCTAGGAGGTGGAAAATATGCTTGAGTCTAGCAGGATTTTGCCATCTCTAGAGGCATTTTAAAAAAACGAGTCTCTCTGGAAACTGCAAAATAGCAGGCTATCACTTAGCACATATACTATTAAAGTTGGTAACGTCCCTAAACATTTACATTTTTGTTCCAAGGGCTTGAAAGCATTGATTTCTATTTAACCAGATTCATGGTTGCATTTTTGTCTCACATCAAGATATGGAAAAGAGGATTGTCCAATAAGAAAAGCACATATGGTGCACATTGAAATTATTCACCAGAGTGATGATGTGAAGTGATTGCAAATTCTGGCCATTTAGGGGAATGGAGTTTATTCAGCTCACTTAAGCACAGAGATCACTTTCTGGAGAGAAAAAAGCCGAAGTGAAAAACAAGTATGATGTGGTGCCTTGGTGACAGAATACATTAATAAATTGCTAACTAATGTACTTTAAATTCTCTCACAAAAGAATGCATTAGTTTCTCATAGCTCTAGTACCATTAAAGCCAAACACAAAGAATTTTGGTTTACAAAGGATGCAGAGACCACTACCGCTCTTTATAGATATTACTTCAACCTGCAGACAAATGCCAAGGAATGAAAATAATTTGTATATAGAAAGTGGTATTGCTGGACATTTACCAGAGCTTTCAAATGAGCAGAGAGCCTTCTACTCTAACTATGTCCTACTATCAAGTTGCACAAAGTACCTAAGAAAATCAAAGACAACTGAGAGGTGTATGTGCAGTGAACAGCTGTCTGAATTTATTGCCTCTTTAATTGTCATTGTTCCATCACAAGGAATTCTGGGGGTTTTTAGTCTGGCAAGACACTTTAATTTCTTTGCCAGCCATCTAGCCACTCACCTGAACTACAATCATCAACAAGAGGAGACTGAGGATTACACCAGTTCATTTATTTAGTGCAGACACTCAGGTAGTAGCAGAGAATTCAAGGTCGCTCACCAAAATGCAAATCCCAGAATTCCTTATGATGGAGCTATGACTGGGTGACTTTCAGTCAATTTATTTCTCTGAGGTTGATTTATTTCTACACTGTAGAAATAATGCTATTTCACACCACTTTAACTGCTATGTCTCCTTCCTACAGAATCCTTAAATTTGTAGTTTGAAATTTGAAATATATAGTTTTGTCAAGCAACACAACTTTTGGACAGAAGCTAGCTAAATAATAATAATAATAATAATAATAATAATAATAATTTGTTTTATTTATATACCGCTATTCCAAAGATCATAGCGGTTAACAGCAAGTATGCTAATTAGCAAGTAAGCTAATTTGCCCCCAACAGTCTGGGTACTCATTTTAGCGACCTCGGAAGGATGCAAGCCTGAGTCGAGCTTGGGCCCTTTTGCTGGTCTTGAACTCTCAACCTTGTAATGCATCAAATGCCAGGATTCCATGGGAAGGAGCTACAGCACTTAAAGTGGTGTCAGACTGCATTATTTCTACAGCGTAGATGCACCCCTAGTCTGATGTACCTTACAAGACTAGGTGATGAAGAAGAGAGCTATGTAGACCACCTTGAATCCATTGACAGGAAAGCAGGATATAAAATAATTTTTAAAAATGATTAATCAGCTATGCTTCCTGTAATTGGACAGTGACTCTAATAATTCAGTCTAGACCATTTTATTGCTCCCTTTTTAATCAACATGTCAACATATCCTGCAACAAAGTTAGTTCCTCTGTTGCATCTCATATGTGATGTCATACATGCATTTCTTATAGCAATAAATGGGCCTATACAAACCAAATCCTCCATACTTGGAACCTTCAGGGGTTGTTTTCATTGTCTGAGTCAGTCTGTTTATAGTGTATGTGATAGTTGGGCCAATATAAAAATCATAATAAAACTATCAATTAAAAATGATGCAACTGCCTTATATTATTGGCATTCTTAACACAACTAAATATCTAATAGCTGCTTATCAATGCATGGAATGACTGCTGCTTCTGGCACCTACATCACATCAGTAATGTCACCTACATCACATCAGTAATGTTTAAATAATACAGGGCTGAAACAGACAGCCCTAAAGGGAATGGCTTGATGCTGCCCTTTTCATCACCAGGTCGGGGCCATGGCAACCACACCACATGGCTATGATCAAAAAGAAGCAGCAAAATGGTGTTCCTTTTTGAGCCAGAAAAAAACTGCCCTTTCCACCACCACCACAGCTTTTCAGCACTTCTGCAGTGTGTGGTGTCTAAACACCATGCCACTGGAGCTCCATAAAGCTGACACTATGTGAATAGCCAGGCAGCTACAGGGCAGCTCCCTGCTGCCTTGGGGGCTTATTTAGTGTGTGCACCATGCCCCAATGCTACTGGGAAGCTGGCTTTTTGCTGGTCTGTTCTGGCCCACAGTCTCATGAGCCACAGGTGGTTATATGAGGATTTCCTACATTTTCTATTTATCTTATGTCCGTCTATTGAGTAAATGTTACCAGTGGAAAATAAATCAATATTTAGAGGAGCTACAACTATATCACACCTGTAATATAGGCTACACAAAGTTTGAAAAACTTTCCTTTCTTGCATTATAAGCCCACCATCCAATCCTGTGTGTTAAACCACAGCTAGGGACATTATGAGTGTATGTTGAAGGCCAGGAAATGTTTACTTGATGATATCACTAGGAGCTGCCTCCCGTGATATTACCACACCAGAGATGCTTCTGAGCTAGCAACCCACAGTGACAGGCAACCCTTTAGATCACCTAGGATGCATCTATACTCCAGAATCATTGCAGGTTGACACTGTTTTAACTGCCATGGTTCAATACTATGGAATTCTGGGAATTGTAATTCTGTGAGATTTTTAGCCTCATCTATCAGAGACCTCTGCTATTGCAACAAACTACAAATCCCAACATTCCATAGGATAGGGCCATAACAGTTAAAGCAGTAGCAAACTGCATTAATTCTGAAATCTGACAATAGCTCATTCCAAACTGTTTTGAACTTTAAAGGTGATAACTGAGGCTGCATCCACACTGCAGAACTAACCACTTTAAGGTGCTTAGCGCACAGCAAAGTAAAGCAACTTACTGCTCCCAAATTCAATCAAATTCAAGCTGCCTCCTCGTGTTCTCACATGGCTTTTGTCACCAAAACTGCCATCTGGGTACAGCCTAGTTTTAATACTCAGCCTTTACAGATTCTGAATATAGTTAATAATCTTGTGTTATATTTAATTTTAGTGGGGGTTTTTAATCACCCCATAGTGATTTTTTTCCACAATAAATGCTGTAATTGGTTTAGAGACAATCAAGTTTGGGGAAATTAATATATTTCTTTCAAATCTATGAGACATGCAGCTATTCACAACTATGGCAAAACTATAGCCCATTCATAAAGAAGTGTTAGAATAAGATCAAACAAACAAGGGAGAAAGGTGACATTGCCATATAAAATTGCTGTAGGAAGAAAGAGAAGCATAAAATGGCAAGACTGGATATCCGCTAACATTCTTCACATTTTTTCTTGTTTCTCATGCTGAATATTAAACACTGGAGTCACAAATTGCAAAATCATTTCCTTTGCTAGTATAATAAAAAAAAATCCTACTCAAATTGCTGGACAAAGAGTAGATAAAACTGTATCTTTGGGGACCTATCATTGCTTTAAAGATGCTTGAAGTTATCTCTTATTCATCAGAAATTTGTATTCAGTGCAAACCATATTAAACTAGAATTTATTATAGACTTAGGTTTGTAGCTCTGTGACTAAATCTATGGATCTTAGAACAAAGGATGTGATAAGGCAGTATGTTAATTGGATTAAAGATAATTAGGCTTTGGCTGGAGAAATGGCTGACTGCTTAGATTACTTTGATACCTTTAGAAGAAAGCTGGCCAATAAAAAGTATGTAGTATATCAAGATATAATTAATTATTAGAAAAGGCATTTTTCCATCTCCAGTTCCACTCAGAATTTAAAGGAAAGCAAAACAAAATGACAAAATATTATATTAGCAGCTCTAGGGATTTATTTGGAAATTTGGAAAGCACATGCCATTCAAAATGCTGACATTTGAAAATGTTTCATTTGTTGATTTGTTGCAGATTCTTTGTTTAAGAACTCAGAGGTACTGTATTTACTGAAATGCACACGTAAGCTGCAGTTTATTTTTAAGTGAAGAAAAACATGTAATTATTTTTTCTTCCTAGGGAATGCTTAATTGGCTCTTGTTGATGTGTGTGTCTGTGAATTTTTTTTCAAAACCAGGCAAATAGAACACAGTGACAAAATTTGCACAAATTAGCATTCTTCTTCCATATGAATTAAACATCAGACTTGTACTTCATGTTAAACAAGAAAAATATCCTAAATCAAATGGGGACATGCTGCTTGAGACTAGCAAAGCAGAGGAACTAATGACCAAAATGTCAAAGCTCCATTATGTTCACACTTATATTTTTGCTTCCTTAGTTCTCAATTATTATATCATAAATAAAGGATGATGATGATGATGATGATGATAATAATAATAATAATAATAATAATAATAATAATAATATCTTTAATGGACAATTAATTCCATTCCATAGACTGTTGTAGGACTATCTACTTTCCCTGGAGTTGGAGACCATTAGAACATGTGCCTCTGAAAGGTTTGTTTAAACCCTTCCAATCATAATGTATGAGGATGTATTTTACAACACCCCTCCCAGATCAACAATTAGCAAGATAGAAACAGAATGATATCTCACATGCCAAAGGTGCTGTTCAAGGCACAGCTAGAAACAGATATCTTCTGGAGATAAGCAGTGCAACACCCCTTTCTATTTTTTAAAGCCTACCACTAAATAAACCTTATCCAAGTTAGTCCCAGCTAGAGTAAGGGTGTTCCCACTAAATTTGAAACGATTTAAAATACAAAAGTTTTAAAAAACCGTTTCAAAATAACCCTGGTGTTATCTCCGCGTTCCGAAACGCGTTATTCTTCGTTCCCATCTGGTTATTTAAATCGAAGTTTTTTACCTGCAAGCGTTCCTACTTGGCATGAAATTCGGTGTTTAAAAACGATCTTCTCTCCATACCTATTTGGAGCTGTCAATCATAGTATGTCAGAATGACGTAACGTTAACCCGGATATTTGGAGAGATTTAACTTCGTCAGCGTTTCCATTTCATTGACCGTTTGTGAAATGATGTATTTTTGGCGGTTTTTTTTTTAAATGAACCAATCAAGCTCTTAAACGATAAACGTCATAAGGCTGTCAGCCTTATAATACATTTTCCTCCGAATTTAGTAGGAAACCCAAGCTCTTTCCAGAGGAACTATGATAGTTTTTTGCATGACAGCATCCCCTCTTCATGTCTCCCAAGACAGCCAGGAGAATCCCTTCACAGAGCCCAGAGATCAATGGGGGAGGCTTCTGGCAAAGCGAATTAGGAAACCCAAGCTCTTTCCAGAGGAACTATGGGATAGGTTTTGCATGACAGCATCCCCTCTTCATGTCTCCCAAGACAGCCAGGGAGAATCCCTTCACAGAGCCCAGAGATCAATGGGAGAGGCTCTGGCAAAGAGAATTTAGGAAACCCAAGCTCTTTCCAGAGGAACTATGGGATAGGTTTTGCATGACAGCATCCCCTCTTCATGTCTCCCGACAGCCAGGGAGAATCCCTTCACAGAGCCCAGAGATCAATGGGGAGGCTTCTGGCAAAGCAGGGGAGGAAGCACTCTTCCCAAGATTCTCTTTCCAGGTTGGAGGAGAAGGCAGATTCCGTGAGAAAGAGAGGGAGAAAGGCTCTATCCCCCCCCCCATTGATCAGAGCCCTTCCCTGTCTGGGCGAGATCAGAGGCCTCCTCGCAAGGAGCCTTCCCTTCCCGCCTGGGCGAGACAGAGCCCAAGCGGGCAGGGAATGCCTCTTGAGAGAGGCCTTCCCTTCCTGCCTCTCCTCAGTTAGAAATGGGCTCTCCCAACAGAGGGGAGGTTGCAATCCACCGGGAGAAGCCTTGTAGTCCTTTGCAGATGCAGGCGCTTAAAGCGCTGAAGAGATTAAGCGCCTGTAAACCATTAAAATAAAAATAAAAATAATCCTTATCTCTTATTGAAAGACCACAGAGAACAAAGGGGTGAGGGAAGAAAAAATGGCGACAGCCACGACGGATGGGGACAGAAAGGGCAACTCCCCCAAGGACAGCCCCCACCGCATCCGCTCCTCCCATCCATCCAACCCGATTCAAAGGCTGTCGTTCCTATTTAAATACTCCGGTTCCAAACTCGAATCAATGGAAAAACGTAGGTCGGACCCAAGTGTTTTTTAACACGTGTAAATGAGGAAAATTCGATTTAAATTTTTATCCCGCTCTACGATTCGATTTGTATGGGGCGATTGCGGTTGCTCTAGAACCGTTCTAGTTTAAATGATCCTATATGAACGCCACTCCTTGGATTCGATTCAGAACGTGGGGTTTCCCCTAGTGGGACATCCCCTAAATCAACCGAATCATTGGGATTTTATACATGTGTTGACATATCAAGTTCCTGTTGATTCAATAACCTACTCTAGTGTGCTACTATCAATCAGATTTAGGCCATAGTTCCTACCTAAACTATTATTCCGTTACATTGTAAACTACTAAACCTAGGGTAGTGAACCTTTCTCAGTCAGAGGCTGAATTGGTTATCAGGAATCATATTAAAAGCTACACCCAGCTGTGTGTGAAGCCACTACTGGTGTGGCTCTAGGTTACCCCAGAGCATACACATACCCTTTCAGGATACCAAGAACACCTGCACAACACAGATCACATGGTCAATCTTGAAAAATGTCCCCGCTATAAGGAACCTTTGGAAACAGGAGAATAGAAGATGGGAATGATTTGGACATGGGGATTTGCAAAAATAGGGAGGAGACGGCTGGCTCTTCCCTCTTCATTAGTGATTCTTTCCCCCTCTCATTCTGTAATGTTTTCTAAAAAGTCTTCATTGGCATCAACTGGTAGCCTTTTTGAAACGCTGTCTAAAGTATTGAGGATATTTTTCATGGGAGTTTTGCTGTGTAGGGTAAAGTGAACCCTTCTCTTCCTGAAATGTAAGGGTTCCCCATTTGGTCATATATTGTTTGTATTCCATAGAGTTCCTTAGTAACTAACATTGCTATTTAGCCATTATTGAATTTCATGAATTCAACATTTGGCTCAAGTGCTTTTGTTAAAAATCTCTGTATAATTAAAGGATCACCTTTTTTTCCTAATTCAAAAGCCATAGGCCACAAGCCAACATCTCAAGAACCAACTTCTGCTTGAACCCCTTCCCCGTTGTTTCAAGACCTTCTCCCAACCTGCTCAGGGGATTTTGAGAATATTTGGACATCTGGGGGGTGTAATAATCTATTTTCTTGTTCCGCTGATGACAGTAATTTTATCACTAGGGAAGATCGATTATTATCACTCATCAGTTCTGTGGCACAATTATCCACAATCCCAAATCAAATGACTAAACCAGAAATCAAACTAATGTCTCAGGTAGGGAAAAAGAGAAATCAAACTGATGTCTCAGGTAGCAGGAAAAAGATCCTTGCTGTTACAGATTTCTCTCCCTTATAAAACAGATGGCATTTGCTTGGACGGGTTAACAGCTGAGTCTGATGGACTCCAAATATTAGTTCACCTTGTAGTGAGACCTGCAAGCATTCATCTGTAGCATAGCTCAAACACAGTCTGACAGAGCTATAGATGTAACTGCTGATTTGGATTTTTGTTACCTTGAGTGAGATGAGAAGAGGAAAGCAGAGGGTGGAATTTTTTGAAATATAATCTGAGCCAGCTCTAGAATCTACAGCACACAGCAGGGGAGTTTGAATCTGTCAAATGAAGTGGAAATTTACCCTCAGTAGCTATATATATGTGCAGAAGGTCTGAATGAAATCTAGTAAATAATATAGCCTGAAACAAAAGAGCAGACATTTTAAAAAATTGATTGACAAGAAGAAGCTAAGGATATCTGCTGCTCCAGAGAATAGGATCCAGAACAATGGATGCAAGCTACAGGAAAAGAAATTCCACCTCACCATTAGGAGCAACTTTTTTAGAATAAGAGCTGTCCATCAGTGGAACACACTCCCTTGGAGAGTGGTGGAGTCTCCTTCTTTGGAGGTCTTCAAACAGAGGCTGAATGGCCATCTGTCAGGGGTGCTTTGATTGTGACTTCCTGCATGGCAGGGGGTTGGACTGGATTGTCAGGGATTTGAAGGGTTTAAACACAGCACACAGGGAAATGCTTGATGTGTGTATGTTTGACCATGAGCATTCAGCAGAAGGACAAGGTTGATCAGCATAGCTGATGCTCATTGGCTCAAGGACACTTCAGTGTCTAGGTGCACGTAGCCATGGATGATGAAACCATGTGTCTGGATTGCACAGGGGACACATGACATGGTTACACACATGAACTCACTGGGTTTGGGAGACCACATGGTCTGGAGTCTATATAAACCCAGGGGTTGCAAGGGATAGCTTGTGGGTTTGAAGTAGGAGTTGGATTGGTATGGTTTGGAGTTTTAGAGATCTGGTTTTGTATTATAGCACTGTGAATAAAGAGCACTTTGGAGACTTTGTTTCTCTGGTGGTTTATCAGAAGAAGCTACAGCATCGGTTTGCTGTGTGTCCCCGAAGGTTCCTGCATTGCTGCAGTTCCTGGAAGACATCCAGTTGCTGTCATCCCAATTGGACTTTGGAGCCATGCTTCAGCTTCTGGAAATTGCCAGCTCTGCTACATGGGTCTGATTTAACCCCAGGACTCGTTTGAGTTGCTGACAGTGGTTGTTGGACCCCAGCAGTTGCGCTGACATGGATAGCCCTTGTGGTCTCTTCCAACTCTTATTATTCTATGATTCTATATGGGAATGAAAAGAAAATGTTCTAGAAATGGACAGTTGTGTACCTGAAAATGCTACTAAATGTGCCTCATTATAATTTCTGTGAACTGAATCATTTTACCGAAATCTTAATTTGAAATCCAAGCATATTCCTGACTGAGCAGAATGAAATCAGACCTACATCTTGATTATTACACCCAGAACAAACTGACACAGTAAACTTTGTAACATATTACTTCCGATCATGATTAGTAGAGCAGTTGTACAAGCCTTTTTAATGGTAACTGATCTGCTCACACAGACATGGAAATCCAGTCACATTCTCAGTTGGGGCTGCTATTACAGCTCAGCATGCTTGAGTACCTCCTGAAGACCACAAACCAGCTGAGACCCCATCACTAAGAGCTATCTGCACATCCCGATCCTCCTGATCTGTTCCCTTTGCTTGTTCACTTGCTCTTTTCCTCTGCCCAGAAATGCCAGTATAAAGTGGTGGTGGGAGGGTTAAGAGAACATGCCGTCACTCCTTTGGCTGACACACTGACTGGCAAAAATAAAAAGTGGTCACATTGATTTGGAGGAAAAACAAGATTAGCTGGTGATAGTTGTCGGTGAGGAAAAGGAATCCCAAAAGAAATAAAATGAGCAAGCCCAATGCCTCACTAAAGGCCCCCCAAAACCTGGAGCTTAAACCTTTTGCAGCACATTTCCTGTTCATGCTGGATCTGCATTAAAAGAGCAAAATTAGATTTCCTTTGTGGATCAGTGTGACTCAAGATTAAAGACCATTTGGTTGGGTTTAGTTTGGTTTTAGATAGACTCCAAGGTTTTAGTAAAGCAATATTATTTTATTCTTGTTTATGAGGTGGAATAGATGGGCAAAATAAAGCAGATGTCTCCTGCTTTGAAGGCAAGGCATTTATATGATTTACACTTCCATAGCTGGTGGAAACCAAAATGAAGCCACTTTCTAGGGCAAAAAAACAGAGCAAAAAGAAACCGGGATATTGTGCATTTTCATGTCTGCATATAAATAGCTTGGCTCCAGTGCAGGGCTGCAGCAAAGCAAAGAAATGATAGTGTGACAACTCCAATGGATTTAATTACAATATATATAAACCAGACAGTCCAACAGGGGGCAATGGGGCGAAGAGGGCATGTATGGGGGGCAGGACTGAGAATTTATAGATGAGCAGCTCAACATAGCTGCTGCTTAATTAATTGATACTTCCTATCAATCCTTTGGGACCTCCTCAAGCCTTCTCTTTGTTGACTCCACTCAGTGAAGGTAGGTAGGGGTAAGTTGTCTTCTATATCTGAATGTGAAGGACTTTCTGATAGAGCTGGTACTGCCTTCTGTTCTGTATCTGAGACTTGTGGCTCTGGAACGTCCTCCTTCTCTGGTTTCAGTATCAGGTCCCAACAGGTCCACTGTTTCATTCTCTAAGTCAGAATCTACATCCATGTTCTGGAAGAAGGGCATGACACAAGCATTTCCATCAATAGATCAGAATTGTGTGGCTCTTGCACTACATGCAGCCTGTCAAGCCCCACAGTGAAGTCTCTATGCTACTCTGGACCTTCCCACTTTCTCCCACTGAAAGGACTATGGACCAACTACACTTTCCAAAAGCCTCCAGGGAACTGTCCCATATTCATGATCACTCTTTAGTCATGCTGGTGACACTATTGCCACAACTACTTTACTTGGCATCACTTGCATGAGGTCCATTCTGCTGGTAATCAGAGCATGAATGAATGACATTGCCACAAATTTAGAGAGAACAGGTCAGGACTGTTTACCTATTTAAATATACTTAACTAAGTAGCTGATGTAGACATCTGGCCTATTTCCCTTTCCTGGCCTGTTTTAGGCTTCAAATAACCTCCTGGCCCCCAACCCACAAACCCCAAGAAGTGATGTTCCAGTCAGTTCCAGCTTTAAAAAGAGGGTGTAGTGTGCCTGCTCATCCAGCATCTTCCTGTTTCTAGACTACAGTATTTGTGTACGCATTTTTAATTGTATGCCTTTAAGTTTTGCACATATTGGTATATAATTAAAAGAAAGAAGAGAAAATAAAAGAAAGACTTGTATATTTGTAGTTTACTCTTGCTGACATACAGAGCACGTGTTTATTAATAGTCTAGCACCTGTAATAGTCTTTTCCACCTGTATTTAGTGGATAACTCTTCCAGAGGTGGCAAGTAGTGAAAGGGAAAAAAATAACCCCTCCCTCATTACTTTTTTCTGGAGAAAGTGTTCCAGTAGTGTGTTTGTGTGAGTGCTGTAGAAAATGGAGATTGGGTAACAAAACAAGACTCCATCTTCCTTCTCTTCACAGGTTAGCAAATGAGTGGGCAAAGTGTGGCCACATACAGTCTTCCCAGGTTCTTTTTGCAGTTCTTTATTGAGCCCTCCATAATCCCTGTATCACTTTTTTTTACTGTCTCCCAAAAGAAGGGGATGGAGAAGGGGATGTGTGAATTGCCACAGTTGCTCCTGGAAATTCCCAGAAGTGGTGATTCTGCTTTCAAAGGGGTTGAATACCACCACCACCACCACCACCACTTCACAGAAAAAGCCCAAGTGTTCAAAACTAGAACTTGGTATCCATCCATTTATCAATGCTCCCCCCCCCCCTCTTTTTTTCTGGCAATTTTGGCACTCCATGTATCCCTTGGAGGCTCCCAAGAGGAGAACATTTGGCCCCTAGACCTACAGCAGTTGTCCTACTGTTACCAAGGGCACTAGCATTTGCAATGAAGATGCCCTTTGAATGGCAAATGAAGAGAGCTATGTGGTGGCCTGTTAGAAAAGTGAAGAAAAAGTGAAGACTTAACTTTATTCTCCTGTCTAGGGTTGTTCAGGCTTCATGAGACTGCTATTTATATAACAACTACCTTTTCTGTCTTAGAGTGTGGGTAAAAGAAGAAAGCATTGGAGGGACACGGGAGTAGGAAAGGAGGTGGAAGATGTAGGAAGAGATGAGTGTAGAAGTAGAAAGTAGATGAAATAGGAAAAAAGAGAGCTAGAAAAGGAATTAGAAGAGAAATCTAAACAGGAAATCTGAAGAGGGAGCAAAGGAAAAAGAGAAGAGAGACAGAAAGAAAGGGGATTAGAAGATGTGGGACTGTCTGCAGGCAAAAAGCAAGAGAGAAGGGGAAAGTTTTCTTAGCTAGGCATTGTGATGGGAAAGGAAAAATAATGGATGGATGGATGGATGGATGGATGGATGCGAATAGGAAATGAGGAAGAACATGAATATAGGCAGAAGTGGTGGTGGGAATGAGATGGAGAAATGATATGAGTGGGATGGGGGAGGGATAATGAAAGAGAGAAAGAGAGATGAAGGAGATTGTTATTGGAAGAAGATAGGATACATGAAAATATGGAGTATGAAGTGAAATTAAGAACTGAAAGACAAAAGAATCAATGCAATGGTTTTTTGTGGGTTTTTTGGGCTATGTGGCCATGTTCTAGAAGAGTTTCTTCCTGATGTTTCACCAGCATCTATTGCTGGCATCTTCAGAGAATGCTGAATCAATGCAATGCTTATGTCTTGAGATTGTCACATCACCATGAGACCCAGGGAAGATAAGTAAGGCCTAAAGAACTAGAAAACCTAGAGAGCACTCTATTCATTTTTTACAATGCACTTTCTTCAACCCTGTACTCAGATGCATTGAGAGAAAGACACCATTTATCTAGGTGAACAAACCCTTACAAGATCTGGATGACATAATTTTATATTGATAGAATGACAAATAAGGACAACTGCAATAAATTTTGTAGGACTCATGTGTTCTGTGTTTTAGAGTGATACATAAATCAGAAGGAAAAGAGAAGAAGATGTTACTGCTATTCAACATTATTAAAAACTTTATGTTTTGGAAGGGGATTCCTAAGGTACAAAGCTACTGTTTCTTCCATATTCCTTGAATAAGCAAAAGGAAGATAACTTTATAGCAGATGGGCTGTGAAAATATATCCTTGACATTTGCATTGGTGAAGTTTCTCAGACAGTTGGGAAAGAAGTGTCTTCTGTTTTCAAAGCCTGCAAACATGTTTTTCTAGAAAATAAAAAAGGCATTCAATTTTACGTATTAGTCAAAGTGGCTGTGCCCAGACAGAAATGTCTCTGGGGGATCTATGCCATCTCTTTTTTAGCTCTTGATAATAGCTGAACTAGCACTAGCTATTTGTGCTAGATACCAAGATAAATTGGTGGCTGGAGGTTATCTATCTAATTTACTAGAGATTTCCTGATAGCCTTGCCCTTCTAGTATCTAGCATTACTGATCTAAATTGACAGATCAATCAGGCTACCGCAGCATGCTCTTCTATCTATCTGACCAGGAATGCAACTGAGCCTTTGACTGTCACCATGCTGCTAAGTCTGCTCTCCCTGGTTAAGGTCACCCTCACAAGAAATCCATCCAGCAAGCCTGATCAATCCTTGTATGTTGAGCAAAGAGATTGCTAAATAGGAATGCATTAATGCAGAAATTCAAAACCATATGGGCAAGTGGGTTAATAAATATCTTCTATGCTTTTGTCAAATATGATTAAATTAGAGGTGACACAGTAAACAGATGAGGAATACTATCACACTGTGTTGTAATGGCCTTCTCATATAATAGACTCGTATCCTTGAGAACAAGAGAAAAACAACACAAACTTCATTTTGGCAATGAAGTATATTCAGTGGCAAGTTGTCAAGAGGATCTTGTGTCTCTCAGAGTGCTGTGGGACACACACACACGGTAAAATGTTACAGTCATCTTATACAGTTAAATAGTGTAATTGGCAACCTAATGCATATCAGATCCATCCTGGCATGCAGACTGGCAGTGATAAATCCCATTAGAATGTCAAATGCTGAATGTCCAAACTCTACTCAAACTGTTGCTCACTGGACCCTCTAGGGGTGAAAGAGGAGTTGGTTCATATGTTACATAACATTCCCACTCAATCAATTTGTTTTTTGTATTCCGTTTCACTTGCTTATCAAATTTGTCATATTGAATTAGACCATAAACATAGAGTTCAACATTCTCAGTTCATTATTATTATTATTAACCTTTATTTATAAAGCGCTGTAAGTTTACACAGCGCTGTACAGTTCATTCAATGTTTCCTTATGTTTTCCACACTCCTGAACAGTTTCAACAGCTTCCACTAGATTTGTATCAGTTTAAGACAGATGTAGATGAATTGGAATGATTTCAGAGGAGAACAGAAAGATGGTGTACAAAACACAAGTGTGTAAGGAAAAGGATACGTCAGTAGCTTGGACAAAAGAAGATAGAGGAGAAAATCATGATAATAATCTTCAAATGCTTCCAGGTTTGTCTCACAGAAGAAAGTAATGACCTGTTCACTATTGTCCCAAAAGGCAGCAATTTTCTAGTTACTTAAATTAAAGGATAATAGAATTAAACTAACTTACAAAAGAAAAATGATTGGGAAAAGAGTTTGTCAATGGAACCAATTGTCTTGTGTGGGATGCATTTTCCATTACTATAGGACTTCAAGCAGAGCCTGGCAGCCATCTGTTGAGAATGCTCTAACTCTTAACTTTTTGGATGAAGATATAGGTTAGATCATATGGCTTGAAGTGCCCCCTCCAGTTCTATGACTGAAAAGGCTCACTCATTCCTTAGACAATGTGTGGGAAAATCCCTTGTTTTCTGGTTCTATGGAATACAGTTCCCTGATATAGGATGGAGTAATCTGTCTGCCTAGGAAATATGTGACGGTCAGGAGCACATGCTATCAACTTTGGCTGATACATCAACTGGACCCCTTCTTGAAGTGGGAAGACCTAGAAACAGTAGTACATGCACTGGTAACCTCTCAACTCGACTTCTGAAATGTGCTCTACATGGGGCTACCCTTGTGTTAAGTTCAGAAACTTAAATTGGTACAAAATATGGCAGCCAGGCTGGTCATGGGCATATCCAGAACTGCCCATATTACACTGGTACTAAAATCTCTCCACTGGCTGCCTATCACTTTCTGGGCAAGGTACAAGATGTTGGTTCTAACCTTTAAAGTCCTACATGGCTTGGGTCCTGATTACTCGCAGGAGCGCCTCCTTCCATACAATCCACCCCACACACTTCGGTCCTATGGGAAGAATCTGCTACAACCTAAGAAGACCAGACTCTCTGCTGTGACCCAGAGGACCTTCTCATCAGCTGCCCCCAGGCTCTGGAGTAACCTGCTGGACGAGATCCGCCATATTACCACCTTGGAAGCCTTTAAAAAGGCTATTAAGATGGATCTCTTCCAGCAGGCCTTTCAAGACTAAGTTAGATCCAATAGATTCATTAGACTTGCCTCTCCCTCTATTGATACCAATATCAAAATTGATTTATATCATCGCCCCTGTTACCCCCCCCCCCCCAGACAAAGACTCATTTCTAGCGCTAATCTGCCCAAAATTTTAGTGTATTTCTATTGGACAGTTTTAAATTTTCTGATGTTTAATCTTTTTTTAGGGGTTGATCATTGTTTTTATGATTGGGGGAGAGGTCAGGTTTTGGGGTCCTTACATTGTAATTTTTAATTGTTTGATGTTTTATTTATACTTTTGGAATCTGCTTTGATTCCTTTGTGAAAAGCAGAATACTACTAATAATAATAATTTGAATGACTTTTTTGATTTCTGGCACCACTGAAGACCATGACAATGATGATAGCTGTGGCAGTAGAGAGGCATAGAAGAAATTAAGTAAGTAAAGATACTCAGATGGAAACTATTTACACAGTGTAGTAGATGATAACTGTCACTCTCTCTCAAAACACCAGTGATGGGAGGATTGGAACTCTGCAGCACTCAAGTAAGATTGCCAAGTCAATAGGGATGTTTCACATTCATAATGTCAAAACACATACTGTAATAATCAGGGTTATAGGCAGACCTAGGGCCAAAACACATTGGCAGTAAACACAGCCTGGGGGTGGTGTGGAGGTGTGGCATTTAGATGACATACATCCCAATGATGCCCCCAAGCTGGTGTCAGGCTGCCTGCCCAACCAAATGGCGGACAGCATTGCAGCACTCCAGTGGTGTTGTGCTCCGATGCTGCACACAGTTGGAGCAAAGAAGACCCACCATTGCAAGGGAAAGGGCAGCTTTTTTCCACCCCAAAAAGGAGCAGCATTTTACTGCTTCTTTTTGGACTGGAAAAATGCCGGATCAGGACCGTGGCATGTGGTTGTCACAGCCCCGATCCAATGCTCAAAGAGGCCACCCTTTTAGGGCCCTCTGTACCAGCCCTTGGTCATGTAGAAAAACATGTGAATTCTATTCTACCATGGCTCATACTAATTCAATATTTTCTTCTCTGCCTACTTTCTTGCACAATCTCTAGTAAAAAAACAAAACATTTTCACTGCTGTCGTTTAGAAAGTTGCATGCACAAAATTCTCAACAGATTTATAATATAAACTCAATATCAAAAATGTGGCATTCTGAAAACCACATGTTGTGCACATGATTTAATCCAGTTATTGACTAGAATAGATGGTCAAAGGATCTGGAGTTTAATGAGGAGAGGTTTATTGTACATAAATTGTGTGATAAGATAGTAAAATCATGTTTCCCTTCCTCCAACATTTGTAGTTCTAAACAATAAATGTCTGTTAACTTCATTTGAAGATTCAAAAACTGAGTTACTTCATTTTGATAACCTCATCCAGAACCTTGAATAGAAATGATAAGAATTCTCTTTATATTTACAGAGATGTCCAACTATTGAGAACCTAAATTATGCCATTTCACACATCTTGCACATGTGAAGTATTTCAAACGGGGGGGGGGGTCCCTGTGAAATTCCTGTGAATGTGTACAGCATGAAAACATGGCCACTGCACTGTCATCTTTAAGAAGAGATAACCATAAAATCACATATTAGTCAACATTGTGATGGAGTGCGAAATTGCCCCCCAAAATATGCATTTCTTATCTTTTGATCTAGATAAATGGAATGAACCTCAGAACTCCGTACTTTATGAGCTTTGCAATGTGTTTAGGTGAAAGTGGGGGAGAAAATGTAGAAAATATAGATTTGTTTTTGAAAAAGAAAAAAAGAAATACTTAACAAAGACATATCTAGCTGAAAACAACACTACATTCAGCCAATGAGGGAAAATACAAGAAATACAAGAAGAAAACTATCTCTTGGTCCAGTACAAAACTTTGAAAGGATAACACTACTGGTGGGATTGTGGGAAATGTAGGGGTTTGTTGCACAGAAAGCATATTTTGTTTTGTTTTTCAAAAAAAGGAAGTGTATTTCTACACATAATAATATCTCAAGCGGTTTGGGATGTGTTAATACTAGGAGAAAACTTCACAGAAGTATCCCCAGAAACCCCCTTTTGCATTGGAAATAAAAAAGTATGAATATTCTTTCCATTTCTAGCAGCTGAACTGCAATTCTATATAAATTTCTAAGATAAGTATCAGGATGCACTACAACTTAGTTAAAAGTTAAAATTTTATTTAGGACTTTCTTGTTTGAAGGAAAGGCTTAATTTAAATTTAATGAGCATGCATTATGGAAACAGCATAAACTCAAACTCAGTATAAATCCTTTTACATGCCCAAGCAATTGAGCTAAAGATTTTATCAGATACATTAGTAAAATGCCCTAATTATTATACAAATCTTTTTCTTACTTTGCTGCTAAGATAGAGAGAATTAAGATTCTGCATGTCAGATTATGAAATGATGAAATAAATCTGCTATATCCATTTACTTTGGAAAACAGATCTTTGCCATTATTTGAATTCATTTAGCTTCTTTTCCTGAGTCAATCACACACACACATACAACACATGCACACTAATATATTTCAACTATAGCTATGATTATAAATATAGATGTGTACTGATCGGTCATACATTTGGGGAATTATTCCTTGATACATATATGCATAATCAGAGATGATCAAAGCCATTGTCAAGAAAACATGAATTTTTGGTCCATGCCTGGAGCAATCATTACCTGCACATGGAACAATTAAGTGATAACTTTCTTTTTGTTACTTCCCAGTGAACAAAGATTGTTATGTATTTATGTCTTTCAGATTTCAGCAAATTGCATTATAATAAGGGAAACCACTATCATGTTATATATCATTATCCATTATGCATTTATATCATTATGCATTTAAAATTTAATTACAGGAAAAAACTGCATGTCTGCAGGTTATTCATTTGCTACTTAATCAAGACAGTCTTCCATCTCAGAGATAGTATGCATTGTCTGTGGAGGGCTTGATTCTAACAATACACTTGAAAGAGGTATAGAGAAGACAGTGAACGTATCTCTAAGATTCAAGGGGAAATTCCTTCTCTGAACATACATTTTTTACTCAATGTGGTTTTAAATTATATGAAGGCATTGGCAACTCACAAAATTAGTCACAGAAGCTTCAGGCAGACTCCTGACATTTGCTGAAGGACTTTCAAACCCATGGACATCTGTACTATTGGAAGAAGTGGGAGCTGAATTTCCTGAAATCCTCCATTTCTTCCTGCAGCCAATCCCACTCCCACAAAACAAAAACAAAAACAAAACAAAAAAAATACCCTACTTCCTAGACAGGATCCTCAAAACAACATTCAAAGCAGTGACTCCCTCTTCCATTAGCAGAGTTCTCTCTGGTAGAACAAAAAACTTTCCATAAACACAAGGACTCTTTCCATTCTTAGGGAACACAGTCAGATTCAGTCTCATGTGTGCAGGTTTGGATATGTTTGCAAGCGAGAGGGATAGAGAAAATGAAGAGAAAGTCAACTGAAACTGTGATGTTGGGATAATGTCTAGTAGAAATCTGGGTTTAATGGATTTTTTTTCCCCTTACTGCCCAGTGACAGTAAGCAGCCATGGTTAATATATTCTTATGTATTTATTTGTGTAGCATTGTATGTGTATTTTATTTTTGTCATCTTTATAATGATGATACAATATTCCAGGTAGGGATGCTTAAAGCATTTGTTCTTTGCAAATTTTCACACTAACAGGGAGGGAGGGGGGAGGGAGGAAAGAACGAAGGAACAGTACAGAACAAGGTCATTTGCAAGCCCAAAACAATAGTAAAAACTCTTGTTCTAGGGGCCACTCTTAGTGGATGGACATACATGCTGCAACATTTTATAGCATATTGCCACTTGTTAAATTGAAAGTGAACAACATATTAAGAAAAAACGATATTGAAGGTGGCTTGTACAGGATGATGAGAAAATATACACTGTTTACAATAGGACATTCTTCCATTTCTGCAGGGCATCAGTATGAGTTTTGCCTGAAATGTTACTCATAAAATGCCTAAAGAGTGGTCCATGCTTTTTTTTTTATTATCCTCAGTGTACTGTCATCTTCCAACATGTTCTTTCTTACTGGAGATGGATCAGTCTAGGAGAGAAAGTCAAACTATCTATCACCCTAGCAAGTAAAATAAAAAGGTACATGGTAATTGCCTGCACCAATTCTATTGTAAAAACTGCTTTTGAAAGTTTGACCTTTATCAGATGCTTGCCTGCTTGAGACACCTGTCCTTGGAGTTTCCGCTTAATTTATGTGTTAAATGGAGCAAAGGCATAGCCACTGGATTATGAACAGGTCATCTAATCCCTTCGATGTGAGTGAGTATATTTTTTCAGGGTCAAAACAACCAGGGGTGGCAAATGGATAACTGCACCACAGCTGAGGTGCTAGTCTGACTCACTAAAAATAACAATCTGTTTCCCAAGATGGCCCAAAGTTGCCAGCAATCGTATGGTTCCTCTGGAATGAATAACTTGTAAGATTTTCACATGAACTTTAAAAGCGTTTCAAGCCTCCTGGGCTGGAGCTGGGACACGGGATGGAGGCAGGGATTATTGCATGGTAAATTGCCTCCTAATCTCCACCTGCTATCAGCCCTGGTCCCAGCTGCATTCTGCCAGCACTTTTTAGAAGCCAGAAAGCTTCCAGTTTTGAGAAACTGCTGGCAGAGCATGGCTGGGACCCAGCTTGGAACCAGCCTGATTGATAGTGGGTGGTGATTGGGCTGTGATTTAGCATGCAATAATCCCCACCTCCTTCCCACGTCCCAGCTCCAGCCTGGGAAGCTTGAAGCACTTTTAAAGTTCATGCGATAAGCTCCTTGAATAAAATAGCAGAGTAGCTTAGAAAGCTTAAAGTATGAAGTATAGTAATATGTATGAGATCCTGAACTGTGTCTGGAAGCATACCTGTATTCTGTGCTGGGTCTACTCCTAGGCAAACTTTGATGATGTTGAGATGGGACATTGACAGCTGGTAGCTCCCCATCAGTAGGTTGTGAATCCAACTCCAACATTTAGTTCAGTCTCATCTACATTTTAATCAACATTGAAAGAATCATCTGAAGATCAGAACCTTACCCCCAAATAATTCCAAAATCTCATATAGTTCTTTTAAGTCTATCCAAAACCCATTCATCATCCCTCTAACGTGGAAGCCAGCAGCTCCACAGCAGCAAAGTGGTATAAGGAGGGAAAACATAGTGTTGAAGATCAGACCTTGCTCTGCACCCTCCCAACAAATGTACAGAAAGAGATTCTCTTGTTGTTTGTGCTGAAAGATTCATACAGCTGACTTTTGTACATGGAATGTAGGGAGTGAGCATCCATCTTGTCCATCTCTGGTAGCATAATGTCTGACTAGTGTAGGAACCATATGAACAGGACTGCTGGTACAAGCAAGAACCTTTGTTGGAATGTTTTGCAGGCATGACTATTCTCAGAACTATTCCACTGGGCTAGCTTCCCATCAGCTTCTGCTACTGCCTTCTCTCACTTCCTGAAGGTCCAGAACATTAGCTTCAAGGAAGGTTAACAGTGAGAGCAGTAGTGCCTCCAGATCCCTGGCAGAATAATATTTGCTGTCAGAAACTGGGAATGGAAGGATGTCAACTGATGTTTTAAAAAGCAAGCAAACAGCCAAACACAACTGATTGCTATAGTAAGTATTTTATATCAGTTTTGCTTATATTTGCTGCCATATTGATCATGAAATATATTCTTATTGATTTTTGTATATCTAGTTAGGATGAAGTGTGGAAAACATACATGGATAAATAAAAAACTAAATGCTTATCCATAAAATGACTAGTATTTAAATGTTTAGTCCTTCCCTTTCTCTTGCACTTCAGGTGGGTGCTACTGTTTATATTGTAAGCTGCCTTGCGTCCCTTTTGGGGAGAAAGGTAGCAAAAAAATAAAAAAAAATATGCTGGTGCTTTGAGGAGAAAGTAATATCTACACTATAGAAATAACACAGTTTGAGATACCTCATTAAATGATGTAGCTCCATCCTATGGGATTCTGGGATCTTTAATATTAGAAATTCTTTTACCTTCTCTGTCCAAGAGCGCTGGTGCCTCACAAAACTACAAATCCCAGGATTCTGTAGGATGGAGCCATGGCAGTTAAAGCGGTGTCAAACCACATTATTTCTACACTGTAAGATGTACCTGAAGTTAGCTGAAGGATCACTTCCAACAACTACTGGGACTTACCCTATGATGTCAGGGTGGTGATCCAGAATCAGTTCTGGCTAGTCCCATAAGCTTTAACATCAGTTTTCCCAGCTCAGTGCTATGCAGGTCTCACTAGTGGCTGCCATGTGAGTGGGACATTTAAACTTCATTGAACTTTACATTGAATTTTAAAGACAATATCCTAGCTGCTTGAGTCCTACCACCCCAAACAGGTTCAGCATTTTGTTCAAGGCCTTTAAATGTCAAAGTTATTGGGGAATGGCCACATGGACATCAGTTGAATGGTGCCTGTTGACTTACATTTTGGAGTGGAAGTGCAACTGCTCCAAGTTTTATTCTGAATTCTAAAGAAACTATCCCAGATGATGGAACCTATCCTCAGACTGGTGACACATTTGGTGCACAATTAGACTAAGTGAAATTGGTGCAATGAGAACTGCCCTAAATTAGCCTCTTGGGGATTAATTTGGATGGGGAACACACTGGAACAATTTAGGGAACTGCCCAACTCACCCACTTCAACAAATGACTCAACTAATCAGCCTTCAGAACCTGTTCCAATCCCAGAAGCTGGGGCCAGTTTTTTCAGGCTCACACATCCCAACATTCTTGGAGTGTTGATTTAGATATCAGAGCCAGGGTTGGTTATCCTGGATGTCATGAAGGTTAGAAAGGTAAAGATGTGACATCTGTCATTGGAGAACAAGATTATGATCAAATTCATGTCAGGAGTTAGGAATAAAATAAATTTAACTTATTCTGTTGCTTGTTCTTTAAACTGAAGATTTGTAAAAACCAGTAACAATTGCATTTTGGCCATTATTTAACAGCTAGTGTCCCACTTCTTTCAGTTCTAAGACCATGGACATTTTTCTTTAGATACATAAGAATTACCTTTCTTTCATTTTACAAAAGTCATACATATACACACTTTGGGCTGTATAGAGTTAGCAAGGAGAAACTGATTCTGTAATTGACTAACTGAATTACATGAGAACAACAAAATGCACCCCAAGTAACTGGACAGTGCACCTTATAATCTGTGCCTAGCTAGAGTCTACCATGAAATATAAACCCTAATTTAAATTCTCTGAAACAGCATTATTTTATGCCCTGAGACTTATGGTCACAAAAAACAAATTATCTAATGAAGGCAATTGAAGTCAGTGGTCTAGTAATGTAATGTTTAGAGAGGCGGTGGTTTTTTTAATCTCATCTTCTCCATGACAATATACTTTTTATTGATGGAATGGCTGCAGTTATCATAATAACCAAAGTTATTTTCAGTACCACCCTAAGATAAAAATGACATTATCATGTCTTGATGTAAGATAATACTTTTCATTATCATTGTCTGACATGAGGACAGACAAGTAAATCTGAATGTAGCATCTATAGTCATTTTATATTAGCTTGGGGGAATTCTAATTCACCATGATTTGTGTTTAGGTGGTAGAATTTTCTTCTGATCATATTTAATGTTCACAATGAAGGATTTCACTGTACAAGACAGTACAGAAGTGAAGGATATGGAGGGGAAAGACACACCTTTTATATTCCATACTGAGATTTTCATGAAATGACAAATATTTTAATGGGTATTTGTAATACTTAACATAGAGAATTGGATATGAGGGTTCAAGGAAGTAAATAGGTTATCCAGTAACATTTCCCCCCCAAAACTAACCTTATTACAGCTATTTTAAGTGTCTAGGAATGTGAGAAAGATTTGCAACATTTTTGTTCTCAGTGAGATACCATGTTGAGAAGTCAACAGCTTCTGTAAGATTTCTCACCTCTTGAGCTAGGGAGAAGACAGTGATCCCTTTATTTTCCATAAAGATTATTGCAATTTGATGGAGATGCTTCTTTGTAAAACTAGTATCTTTCCCCCTAGTGAATCAAAGCGTGAATATTTGCACACAGACACAAAGACAGAGCAAGAACAAAAAGTCTTATTGATTGTCTATCAATAAATCTCTCCAATATTTTTAACTATTTAAAAAAATAGTTAGCACAGCAAGGCAGCAGCAGTTGTCATTTACACAAAAATCACTTTTGCAATTTGAACAAAAAATGTTATGATAAGCATCAGTGGTGTCACTCTGAAGGTGCGAGAGGTACAGACCATATCAGGTGACACCCTAAAAGGGGGGGGAATGATACCACCGCTCCTCAAACACCTACTTTTTGGCAGAAATGGGCTGTGGCATTCATCTGCTTCTCTTTAAATACTTTAAAACCTGGTGGAAGTGGGGTGAAATTCAGTGGGAGGAGAAAAGAGAGGCCCCCGAGGTTTTTTAAAATTTAAGTTTCATAATTTTACATTTTTAAATAAATGTTTTTTTACATTTTTAATTTTTTGAAGTTTTTATATTTTTAAATTCTTTTAAAATTTTCTTTAAACGACATTTGAATCAAATCTTCACTGTGCATATGTAAATATATTTAGGTTGTGCATATGATATTGTAATTTGAAGGTATAATTTTAATTTTTCTAGTTCTTTATGTCACAACTATTAGTATTGCAATCAATGGTATATGGGAATTACAATTTACTAGTAACATTAATGCAAAAAAGCATTGCTAAGGATTCTGTATGGAGGAGGTCAATTGTGGGGGGTGACACGTGAGTTACTGCACTGGGTGACACCAACCCTAGTGACGCCACTGATAAGAATAAAGATGCTCACCAGGAGTATGGGGGTGGGGTAGTGTGGAGGTGCAACCTTCACACTATTTTTAGGCAAGGAGAAAAAATAAGATAAATGAAATGGGGATATTGTGTAATTATGTATTGAATAATGAATATTTTGGGCTGTAATTTTTCTTGTACATAACCAAGTTACAGTGCATATATACAGATTAATATATTTGCATTGTTTGTACTAGGGATGAGCTACTTGTGATTTGCAGATTATCACATGCCCCTTTTCCCATCTTTTCCCCAATGGGATAGACATGTATTTAACTGTCAAAGAAGGGTCTTACCCCATTCCTGTGGCTGGGCATATGCAGCCCATATGCAACCTTGGCTTATCCCATGGCTTTTCAAGGCTGGGAAAATCCTGTCCTTGAAAAGCTGTGGGATAAGCCCAGGTTGCATATGTGCTCTATACAGGCTGCATATATTCAACCACAGGAGAATGCAGTAAGACCCATCTTTGACAGTTAAATCATGTCTATCCCATCGGACAAAAGACAGGAGAAGGCACTTGTTATAATCTCCAGAATTTCTCTGGCAAGATCATTTTGTCCAAATCTAGCTCCTGTAAGCCTATATGTAATACTGGGCTTATTCATCTTCCCACTGTATATCGTTAATTTTATCCAAATTAAAAAAACAAACCAATATAATATCCAGCAGTAAAAAGCAAGGAAATGGCAAAATCAATAAATGAAAGAGACAAAGCCATACAATTTAACCTTCCATCTTGGGGATGGATGAGGATTTCCATTTAATTTATTTTTCCTAAGATTTTTACAAAATTTGCAAATACCAGTTTAAGTTCTATTGATTGGTCTTAGCTACAGTAGGCTCAGAATCAATTATTGAATGGTGAGTAAACACATAGGTAAATACTGTTGATTCAGTGGATTTACTCTAATGGGCAGTTCAATGGGATTCAGGCTATCTTCATATTTCGTCAGGAACAAAAATCAAAAGGGAAAAAAGCTGACTGATTTATCCACCTATACCCAGGGCTTTAACTGCTTAGCCTGAGTTTCAAATCCTGTGTGTTCAGCCATGTTTGTGATACAGAATTAGGATTGCCACTTCTTTTTCCTGAGAGGGTTTGCTACTTAATGGTATATAAATGTGTGGATTTCTTTAGGATTCTGTTGTTTTTAATAAGAATTTATCAAAATTAATCATTTTCTTCAAGCACAGGATAGAGAGAACACATTTAAAGAAAAAGAAAAAATGTATGTAAGATTTATACGATCTGAAGAGAAATCAGAGTATAAGTATTATGTAAGAGAAAAGAACACTGAGAGCTTCACCCATCCCTAACTAGAACAAAGTGCTAGAATGCTGGTGCAAACTGAAAAGATTTAGAATCTAGCAAATTACAGGTTTATGAGTTTCTGTGTATAGATACCGATTAGGTATGAGGATGACAATGGTGACAATTTTATTTATACAGAACCATCATTGTACATGGCTCTTTACAAGTAAAAGAACAACAAAACAATTCCTGCAAGCTTACAATCTAGTTAGGACATGACACAAAATGGAAAGGGGATGGAACTGTGGAAGGGGATAAGCCCAGTGGATACTGCCTCTCTTTCACTTTTTATTATTAAGTAATAAACCTAATGAATTCTACCACCTGTTGCCACTTAAATGGTCTAGGAACAGGGAATATGGAACATGTCTTCTCAAGAATCACTGATGGAGCTGTAGCCGCAAAGATAATAAATCCATGCTCAGTTTCATGGTTTCTCCTCCCACATCTGCTCCAGGCTATATGTGAGCATTTGAAGTGCTCAGCCCCAAAGAACGCTGGCACCAGGAAAGCTGTGTGAGGCATGATCACAAAACTAAGACTGGGTTTTCCATCTTCATGACAATGGATCCAGTGGCCATCCCGACAAACATCATAAAATTTAAGAGGGTTTGCACTTTTTTCTTTCTATACTGTTAATAGTGTTAAGCAACCTTAAGTACATTACTAATGTCATCCTGCTCGATAAGATTTTTATCTCTCTATATTAGTATAGATATGTAGGAGACAGTCAATGCTATTTCAGCATGCATTATGCTTCTCCCCGACCTTTTGGGCTGGGGAGGAGATTTTGCTGGCCTCTCATTGGAGCGACCAGCATTTTAAAGGAAAACAGCATGCTCTGCTGGCTGTTGGGAGAGGAGGGGGCGGAGTTTAGCCTGCTTGAGGGTTGCCTGCCCAACCTTCTCTCACTTGGCTTCAAACCCTGGGTCACCCTCCCACCTCAACATCAGTGTGAAAATCAATTCTGGTCACCTCAGTGCCAGGTAGGAATTTTCTCCCCTTTCCAAGGGTTTTTCGCCTACCCCACACTGTTGGTTGAGGGCTTTGACAATTGGCATGGGTGTGGTCATAAATAGGTTCCACGCATAGGCGGGGGGAGATAGACATTTTGGTGAACACCTCGGCACCCTCCTAAAGAGTGAAGCTAGGTCTCTGGGAATCACATTTAGGTCTTGCGAGTAAACGTAAAGGGAAAGAGACTTGCCTTGGGGCTGGCTTGAGATTTAAACCCTCACTTAAGTCTGGCGAGTTAAGTGGGGGAGCCTTGGGTTGGCCTTCTGGATGCGGCCTGGCCGGGGAGCAACCCAATTATGGATTGCCCTTGGGGCCCAGGTGTTTTCGCCCTTTGGAAGCTGGGGAATTGGTCTTGGAGCAGACCATCTGCCAGTTGTTCCTACACAAGGTTCTCCCCCCTGTTTTTTTGCAGTTCTCAGAGAAATAAGTTTAAATAAGGCGGGATACAGACTGCCCAAAAAGGGTGGTCTCCCACTGCCCTGGTTTGCTGCGCAGGGGAGCCACAGCAGACAAACTGCACGGCTCCCTCGCACAGCAAAAAGAACCCACAAAAAGCGGGTTCTTTCTGTGGTGCTGTTATGATGCCGCAAGGTGCCAATGGCACACTTGCGGCATCACAAAGGCGCTGAGACATGCGGACATTACGCGTCCGTCATGTCAAAATGGCGATGCCCATATGTACAGGGCATCGCCATTTTGACACCCTCGTCATGTGTGAGGGGCAAGTCGCGTTTGGAAGCGCCACCCCTCGCACGTCATGATGGCGCCCCATAGGTGTCTATCTGGCACCTAAGTTGAGTTAAATAAAGTTGCCCATTTTATAATCCAGTTCTCTGTGTCTGGTCTCATTATTCAATGAGTTGATCAGCAATATAGAAGGAAAGATATCTAAAACTCAGTATTGTTGGCGAGAAAAGGAAAATGAACGGAACACAACACTTTTGGTTATAGGGGAGGTAGGGTGCGGAAATGCACTTTGATAGAATCCCTCCTTTAGGTTGTAAGTGAGCTCTGCTTCCAAATTCATTCTTCATTCCCCTCCAAGATAACTGCTTAAAGAAAACGCAGAATGGAGTTATATAGAAAAGTGCAGTTACTATAGCCTCATCCACTGGTAATGCAAAAGGACCACAGTTCTTTTGAAAGAGCTTAATCCTCTAGTTTCTGTGAAGTCAAGCTGGCCTTGAAGAATGACTCACAAAGAGGGTTTATGCTCACTTCTTCCTATCCTTCAGTTGACATCTCCTCTGACAATTCAAACACAGAGAGGTGAAGATGACAGTACAGCTTTCCTGATCACTCTTGTATATAAGAACACTCACACTCTCATGCTTCCTTTATATTGTGAATTGTAAACTATGAATATAAAAGGAATGCACTGTAAAAAAGAAAAGAAAAGAAATGACACTAGGGAAAATTCAGTAGAAATTAACCACTAGTAAGGTCCACTGATTTTAGAGGAAGAGTTAAACTCATGCTTACAACAGTAGGATAAAAACCTAGTGCAGTCAATGGACCATACATCTGAGTAAACATGTATGGAATTGTGTTGTAAAACTTTTCAGTTGAAACTGATTATATTCATTTAGTTTCCAGAATATTAAGCAGTTTTTCAAGATATTCTGGTTTTCTATCAAAACAAAATAATGTTTTGGGGGTATATTCAACAAATATCCTCTTAACTATGGTCACATCATGGTAAAGGTAGTTGCTTATCCAAAGAGTTGCTCATTATCACTATTACTATCACCTTCACCACTACATCCCAACCCTATTTGCCACCTGCAAGTGCTAAGTACCACAGATGATATTAATCTCGATGCACAATTTTTCATTGCAGCAAAGTGGTTGCAGGCCTCCAGAGGAATTGTTAACAGTACATTTTCACAGTGGGGCATTGCTAACAAGATGGTCCTAGGGAACACCTGTACACTACTACAAATGCAGCAGTCACCTATCAAAATGCAAAGAATGATGTTTGACATGGCAGTCAAGTGTTGGAATAATAGGCACTCTTCAGGGAAGGGGGATCTTCTATCACCTTTGAGACTAATTGTGCAAAATAAGTTGTAGTATAAGCTTTCATATATTTGGTCTGTTTCCTCAGATGCATGGAGGATTAGTACTCATGCAGATAGTGTTAGACTGCAACTCACAGAATTTCCCAGCAATGGGTATGTTGACTAGGGCTGATGGGAGTTGCAGTTCAGCAACATTTGGAGGACAACATGGCTCTCACCTCTCACTCAGATCCATTTAGTAGTTCCAACTTAGGGAAACCCATTGAACCAGTTACTAAATGATGAATCAGCTTTTATGAAAATTCAATTGATTTATTGGGTATATTCAAGCTGAAGTCAGTGAGTGAATTAAGGTTATACTGTAGTCTCACCTATCTAAATATCTCGCCTTAATAAAATTCATTTCCACAAATGCAATAACATTTTATGTTTTACCAAAATGGAGGCAAATGTTCATTAAGTTAAGACATTCATCCGGTATTAGCCCATTTTTCTTTGATTTATAAAATATGAAAATGCTTCCTATGTTTTTTGAGCTTCTGGAAGATTTTAAGAAGCTTGTTGCTTCTAGATATAATATGGTGGAGAGTTTGGGCTGAGTTTATAGTTGAAGGCATAGCCATGTTAGTGTGTATTGATATACAAAGAGATCTTGCAGCACCTTTGAGACTGAGGAGTTTATCTCACTCCAAATAAACCTGACTTACCTCTGGGTTAGATTTCATTACGGGATACAGTCAGGTATTATTGCATGCAAAATGCCACCAATACTGCCACCCGACTGCATCCCACCTAAAATGTAGCTGCAAACTTCACTTAGCCAGCTGATTTGCAAAGCTGGGAAGCTCAAGGCTTTGCAAATCAGCCAGCTGAGCATGGCTTGCAGCCGGGTTTTAGGCAGGATGCAGTTGGGCAGTGGCATTGGTGGCATTTTCCCTGTGATAATACCTGACTGCATCCCGTATTTGACTGTAAAACGGGAGAGCTAAGTCAGGGGTTTTTGTAATGGGATAATCTCCTGAGAAAAATGCAGCACAAAATTTCACGGATTCATATAATTATATATGAACAAATCTTCATAAATAAATTATAACTGAATATTAAGGAGCACTACTTTATTGCTTCTTATAAGAGCAAAACTTTAACTGCTGTCACAGTCAGATCTAGCATTTCCATACTTTTCCATTTATCTTGAAAGTTGTTAAAATGCACTTAAGATTTTATTAAGTTTCTGTATTCAGTTGTATTATCAAACACAGTTTTCCAAGCCTGAATCAACCCTTTTCCATTCAACCTTCTGATTCAGCATTAATATTAATTGATCTGCTACTGGTTCCCAGAACTTCAAGCATAAATGATGAATTTTTTATTGTATCCCAAGCCATTAATCTATCTTTCATTTGCAATCACCAGCATCATGTGTAATCAAAAGACTGAAACCAGCTTCTGAAATATTAATGTGCTGGCCCCTATCACTGAAGCTATGGGGTGAAGTTTTCTTTTTGCTGATGATAGCAGAACATTTTCCATCTAATGGCCAGCTAAAGCAAGATTAAAAACACAACAGACTGCTTAGAAACCAGAGCCCTGAAACCATATCATCCTTGACTGAAAATAGTAGTGTGAGTAAGAGAGAGAAAGTGATTGGCCTTCATCTCTTCGGCAGTGCTTTGAGTGGTGTATCTGGAACTTCCCAGAGGTCTGTGTGTTTATTTGTGGGGCTCCTGTGTCACTCATTTGAGCTGCCTTGGTGAATGTAAGCATGTGAATCCTGTCTGGTGTATCCTGGAATTTAAAACTGTTCTTCATTCTATGCCTTTTCTTTCTACCAAGAAAGAATCGAGTTTATCACACAGGAGGAATTTCTCTTAATTTCGAATGAAAAGAAAGTGGGGCCAGAACACATTCATGTGAATTCGCTAGTTCAGCGAATTTACATGAATTTGAATTGTGTTCAAACTGACTTCCCATTGCCTAAAAATAGCTTGCCATTGCCCGAAATTGCGTGTGATCACCTCTCACGTAATAACGTAAACCCCCATGATGGCGTTCGGACTGACTTCCCATTGCCTGAAATTGCGTGTGGTATGCTATCACGCAATAACGTTAAACCCCATGATTGCGTTTGGATTGCCATTGGATTATACTTCCAGTTTCCCTTGTCTGATAAACCCCAATGCTGGTCAATGAAGATTATTGCAACTTTAGACTGTGGAGTATATTTCTAAATCTTTCTTGTGTTTTCTTATTCTCACTGCTTTTAGATGATTCTGACATTATGCTATGCCCTGTTTTATTGAGAGTGGCTGGCAACGGTATACCCGATATTATTGATTATTATTATGTTTATTTATATCCCACTGTCCAAAATTGGGACACCAAGCAGCTTATAAATTGAAAAAAAAAACAATACAATTAAAACATACAAATGTGAACATTAAAATACAATTAAAGTAATACAGTATTAAACTAGTACACATCACTGATTAAAAGAATAAAATGCAATTAAAAAGATAAAAACCACTTAGAAACAGTACATATTTAAACAGTTAAGAATATTGAACTGCATTAAAATAATAAAAATAAATAATAAAAATAAAACTGTATACAAACTCATAAAACCTTCAAATCCAGCACCACATAACATTAAGAGCCCAACCTCAACCATCTGTAAGGCCTGGTGGGACAAAAATGTTTAACTTGTTACTGGAAGGACAGCAAGGACGGGGCCATCCTGGCCTCTCTAAAGAGAGAATTCCAAAGTCTGGGAGCAGCCACCAAGAAGGCCCTCTCCCTTTTCCCCACCAAATCAGCCTGAGAAGGTGATTGGACAGAGAGGAGGGCCACTCCAGATTATCATGAAATCTTAACAGGCTCATACAGGGAGATATGGTCCTTCAGATAGCCAGTACCCAAGCTATATATCCCAAATTCAGGGATCTCCTTAAGGAACCTTTGGTTGAAGACTTCTAGAAGTTTCAAGGGCTATTGAATCTTCCTCACTCCAGGTGATAGTGGGACCATACAATGACTTTTACCCATGTGGGACCATACATCTGCCTTTCCATGTCTCCCACCACCAGCTATACTGTTAGGAGGGGTGTCATGAATGGAGAGGTGTGTTGCTCAATATCTATCTATCTTGGATCTGGTGTTGCATGCTACACCAAATCACTTTATTTGTAACAAATTAACATTTTGCCCTTTTTCACTCTGTGTTTTCCATTCACTGTGTTCCAGCCACTTCTCCTAGCTAAAGCTGCAAGTAGAAATTGGACATAGACTTATTTTCTCTTAGAAGTATTTTGTTGTTGTGATGAAGTAATGTACAAAGGTGTTTTGTGAACAGAAGAATACGTCTTACACTGAGTCAGATTACAGCCTACATTCTCATGGTTTCACTCTTTCCCAGAACTACTCAGAGAAATTACAGAATGAATCTGGGCCCTTCTGTATGCAAAGCATATGCCATCACATTGAACTATGGCCTTTGTGTAGCATGCAGTGTGGTGGACAGCTGTTTTTAATCTGAGTGATTGTCCCTAGGAATACTCTTTTACTGAATTCTTCTTTTATTAAATTATGAAAAATATGTCAGAAGGAATACAAATAAAAACCATTCATAATCCAGCTTCAGATCCTACTGAGTACTTTAGCTAGCTGCTTATCTTCCTTATATGTAACTGCATATATGCTGTAGGTCATTTAATATGGCAAAATAAAATTGAAAAATAAAATATAACCTTTTTATGCTTAAAGAGAAGACATTTGGACCCAGATTTGGACATGTACAACTGAGGTCTCTGAAGGGGGCTTCTCTGCCTTCTCGTCCTCATGGTAAACCATCCAGTTGTTTCCCTGACCCTCTGTTGATCATTTCCCAGTGTGGATTCCATGGGGAAAACAGGATGGAAAGAGCCACTTCATCCAGCCAATTTACAATGTTCAGTACTTAAACTGGATTCTTAACAAAAACAGACAAAGATGATGAAGAAACATTTGAGATAAAAGCAAGAGAGAAAGATGTTTGTTGTTACTGAGTGCCTTCAAATCATTTTGACTCATGGTAACCCTCATGTGAAACCATCACAGGTTTTCTTGGCATGGTTTATTCAGAGGGGAGTTACCCTTGTCTTACTTTGAGGCTGAGAGAGTGTGCATCCCAAGATCACCCAGTGGATTTCTATGGCCAAGTGGAGATTTGGACTCTGGTCTCCAGAGCGGTAGTCCAAGGCTGAAACCACTGCACATACTAGTGTACTATGCAGCCAGTATATTAATCATTATGTTAATGTAGAATGAATTATCTGTGTATATGTGTGTATTGAAGGCACATGTCTGCACAACTTACAATTCTTTATGAATAAGCCCCATTAAACCCAATTAGATTTAGGTCTGAATAGACAAGCATAAAGATTGCACAGTAAAGCATCAATTAATCATTGTGCATTAATGAAACAATTTATGTTAGTCATATTTGTAGCGGCGACATAAAAATTGCTCATTAAAAGTTAAGGTGCTGTCAGAATGAGCATTTACAACAACAACCAAAAAAACCCTCACACCCTCTCACTAAATATCAAGCTCTGAGCTTCCTTAATCATCACAAAGAGTATAGCCACACTGCAGAATTAAAATAGTTTGATACCACTTTAACTGCTGTAACTCTATTATACAGACTCCTGGGATTTATAGTTTATTGAGGAATTCAGCCTGATCTATCAGAGATCTCTGATGCCTCACCAAGCTACAAATTTCAGGATCTATAAGAAAGAGTTATGACAGTAAAAGTGGTGTCAAACCGATAAAATTCTCCAGTGTGGCAACAACCAAAGTCAAGATAAGTAGAGATGACAGCAGTTGCCATTAAATCATATTTCCCTTCTATTTCTGTTCTATATAAAAGCCACACAAAATATATCCCAATATAAAAACTGTAGAAAGACTAGTTTAAAATGGGATAACCATTTTATCACAAATGTTATCATAAAATGGGAGCACTTCTTTTTTCCTTCTCTTGTAAATTTTCGCTCACATCTCATTCATTCATGGTTAAAAACATTGTGCTTTATTGGCTTAGCATCTGAACATAAAGGATGCTATTCATGAAATTTTATTCCAATTTAAAGAAAGAACTTGACTTGATTCACCATTTGTCTTGGGGCACATAAATGTGTTTTCCCACTGTCTTTGCAGCATTAGGAGTGAGACTGGGAACATGTCTCCAAGCTGCTGAGGACAATATGTCACACTCCTTGTCTTTCTATATGTTTAGTTTCTGTATCCCCATCACCAGGAAGATAAAAAAAGTAGTCCTAGCTTCTGCCCCACCTTCCAGGCCTTGTGACAATATTCCAGAAGAAGACTTGTATTGGTGACATATTTTTAGTTTTAAACAGATTTTATTCTGCTTAGGAACAATATAAAATTGTTATTGTCTCTTGGATTATGATTTGGAAGATAAATGTATCTAATAGTTGTCTAAATTAGTTTGCCTCATTTTAGTTTGCCCTGAATTCACCAGACCTGACTTGGGAGTTAATAGGAAATACATTTTGTTCAAATATGTTACCAAAGCAGCAACAGGAGTGACCAATGAATGGCATCAATTAATGTTTTTAGAAATGGTTTGGAAGGCTTCCTCCAGTGGCTCTCTCTCTCTCTCTGTGTGTGTGTGTACCTTCATTTCCAACTAATGGAGACCCTAAGGTGAACTTATCATGGGGTTTTCTTAGCAAGATTTGTTCAGAGGAGGTTTACCATTGCCTTCCCCTGAGGCTGAGAGCATATGACTCGTCCAAGGTCACCAAGTGAGTTTCCGTGGCTGAGGTGGGATTTGAACCTAGTCTCTAAAATCATAGTCCCATACTCAATCCACTACGCCACACTAGCCCCCTTATATGACTCCTGTGGCCATATCACTCCCTTAAGTCCTCACAATACTCTAAAATATTTGTCTTCAATCATCTAACTAGTTTGTATATGTTATTATTCTATTGGCAATAGAATAATAACAGTTGAAAAAAGAGAGTTGGAGGAAAAAAGAGAAATGAATTACAAGTGAATTTATAGGACCAAGTAGAGGACTTGGAACTGCTTTAAAGAGTTGCTACTTCTCCCCATTTCTTACTAGCCTCTCAAATCACTGCCAAACTGAAGAGCACTGATGTAATAGAAGAAACATTCAATAGGTAGAATAGTGAAAGATGTAAATAAATAGAAGAAACATTGGCTAGATTAAGGTGGATAGACTCAATTCTGTAAGGAATATGGAAGTGAGAAGGGAAGGAACTGATTGTAAGAGAAAGGGAAGATAAGAACAAATTGTGTAATGTTGAGAGGGAAGAAAAGAATGGATATTTTTGTAGCTTTTTAAAATATTTTTCTTCTTTTATTAAGCACAATAAAAAGGTATAAAAACTTCTGCCAAACTAGATTATTGTGGTGTATTAGTTCATTATTAACAACAGGAATAAATCTATCTTAGATCACAATATCAATTTGAGTTCATCATGACCACCTGCTGATTCCTTTATTTAATTTTGAACACCAAGATTTGGAATGACAATCAGTATTTACTTCATATTGAGTTCTCCCCACTTCTTCAGCTTCTGTTATCAACAACCATTTCAAGACAACTGTACATCTACCAGTACTTTAGTGAAATTATCATGTATTAATGTAGGTTAAAATTTATTTTTTTTAAAAAAAAAATATATAGGCTATTTCCAAAGTTGTGCTTACAAATAATCCAGGAATTTATTTTCCCTTCTGTGATTGCTGCACATTTAGGATTTCGTAGCAGTTATTGAAAACAATTGGCTCTGCCTTGTGGTGCTTTAGTAGTGTTTGATAGCAGCACTATGGTCATTGAAGCAAAACCTTATAGGAACTGGCAGTAAACGTATCTTCCATCAGCTGAAAGCCATCGAAGAAACAGTGCTGTGTCTTTATAGAGAAAGCTTGCATGGGAAGTAGTTTGGCATAAATGATCCTGAAAGGAATAAGACTCAGTGCAAGTGCAAACCTGTGCATATCTGTTCAGAGGTAAGCCTCACCAAGTCCAATGGGACTTACTTCAAGGTAAATATGTGCAAATTAAGATTACAGTTTATATTTCTGTCATAGATCAACTCTGATTTGTGTCCTACCAATGAATAGTCTATTAAAGGTAAAGTTTAAATAATTCCAAACCAAAGGATAGCCTAGGAATGAAAAGAGTCAACCAGTAAGAAATTATTGATGGGGTTTACCTCCACCAATGGTTGACTTGTAGCCTTAGGGCCACATGAAACCCTCAAGGTAATTTCAAAAGACCTTTGCAAGTGATCCATTCAGTGAAAAGACAAGAGAAAGTTAGCCTTCCTCCTGTAGCCCACAGGAAGAAGAGTGATAGAAAGAAAGAGATGGAAGAAAGATAAAGGTAGACAAGGTTACTTTGACTGAGAATTCCTGCATGGCAGGGGGTTGGATTGGATTCCCCTTGTGGTCTTTTCCAACTCTACAGTTGTATGATTCCATGACTCTATGGCGCGACAACGATCCACTCCCTCTCGGGAGCAAAAAAAAGCTGCTGAAAGCAGCATCCTGGAAGAGACGCAATTATGGCGCTCGCGTACCAGGATGATGCCCCTTCCACGGAGCACTGTTTGGGCACTCTGATGCCTGTGCATCATCATGGTGCACCCCGTGTGGATGGGCGCATGCCAACATGGCACATGGACGGAGAAGGTAGAGCTGGGCGCCCAGCCCTACCTAGTCCTATATTCGGCCCCAGGCTGACACAAAGTGCCAGTCTGTTTACGACCAGTCTTTTCCTTCTTTTCTGGGTAAAGAGCTATGCTTAGGAGCTTCATGAAAAATAAGTAGGGATGGAAGGAATTTTAAAAATATTAATAAAATGATTGAAAATATGGAGTTTATCAGATGAATTTTAAAACCGGCTCAAGCGTCCCAGGCTGCAGCCAGGACATGAGATGGAGGTGGGGATTATCGCATGCTAAACTGCCACCCACCATCAGCCCGGGTCCGATTTGGGTCCCAGCTGCACTCCGACAGCACTTTTTTGGCCGAAAGCTTTCCAACTTCGAGAAAGTGCTGACGGAGCATGGCTTGGACCCGGGCTGATGGTGGGTGGCGATTAGGCAGCGATTTAGCATGCAATAATCCCCAGTTGCATCCCACATCTCGGCTGCAGCCTGGGATACTTGAGCCATTTTTAAAGTTTATCTGATAAGCTCCTTTATTTGTTTTCTGAGTGCTGAGAAACCCTGACAAGAAGAATCCTGGATTGATGGGAATCTTTGCAGTTCACAACTTATTCTGCACAAAATTCACATGTGCTTGATTCACATAGAAAACAGTATTTTCTGCACAGGAATTAAAATTTCTGCATTGAAATGTTATTTTCCATGCAGAAAATTCTGTTTTATGTGCAAAACAAACATATGTGAATTTCCCCTGAATTATGAACAGTTTTTGAAATCTCTTCTAATGGGAAGAAGATTGCTGAGATTACTTGTCACTACCTTTAAGAAGACACTTAGTGAAGAATTATATCCCTAGAAATGATCTAGAAGGAAGCATCAGCCTATGCATCCATGACTGGCATAAGTATTGTGATAAAGCTTTACCATTTGGGTCATGGCCAGTAATACCCTTCTGTAACATTTAAATTCAGAAGTATCAAGTAGCAGAGTGACAATGAGATTATTAGTACCATGAATGTACAGTAGGTAGATATTGCGTTTTTGTATGACAAATCTGAACTCATGAGGTCAGAAAGACAAAATTATGCATCCTCTTCGTCTAGAAGTCCTGCGGTACATCTTGTAAGAAAACCACACAAACCTACAACAGAATCACTTTCGTCATTTATGGAAGAATTTGAACCATGGCACGTCTTTGTAAGATGAACCTTTCTTATATCTCCCTTAATACTATCAGTTGATGTAAATTACATTATCACCACAAGCAAAAGAAGAAAATGCTCCTTATGTGATTTCCATAATTTCATCTCATTTCTTCAGTGATACGTACTTTCGTTATGATTTTTTAAAGGTAATACCCTTGAAATTTCAACATATAGGAGAAAAGAGGTGCACAATTTAATATAAATTGCCCTGAACATCCATATGAAGATTTCTTTCCTGATGGGAAGAACAATCCTAAATGCCAGACTTACTGTATGTGGAGTGTAGAGATTGCACAGCCAGGAGGAATGTGCAAGTAAAAGGCCAGTGTATGAATTGTTTGCAGATGTCCTGACATATCATATAATTGGCACAGAAAGGTTACCTTGCACATAGAATAATCAGTGCAGTAGCTGGGCTACAGTGAACTTTCACTCACTCCGCAACTGAATACTCCAATGACAAGGGGAATGGGGAAGACTCTTGCCCTGTTCCTCCTTTGTTTCAGTAGGGAGACAATGTTTTTAAAACACTTGCTTTCCTACACAAGATGAGTTTTCTTTCTAGAGAAAGGAATATATTCAGTGCCTTTAGGGGATGCATGTGGCCTGGGGCTGGTGGGTAGTCTTGATCCACAATGATATGGAAGTTCTCATAGTAGATGGGAGACAGTTGATAAATTTTTCTCTGCTGTTTTTCATCCAATGATCATCTTGTTTTCAATAACTTATAATTTTATGCAACTTAATTGCTCCAGCTTTGGCCCTTTGGGGCGGCCTGCACCCGCCCCTTTTCGATCCGGGTTGGGGGCAGGGCAGCTTCACCGGCAGCTCTGTGGCCCCAATGGTGCCATCTGCACATAGTAGGGCTCAGAAGCATGTGGTTGGTGTGCACTTCTAAGCCCTACTATCACCACCAGGACATCACTTCCTGGCGGTGTGTACCAGGTCTATACAGTGAACCCTTGCTATATGCCGTTGGTTTGGTTCCAAGATCCCCCGTGGATAACAAAATCCGTGTATGTGCAAGTCCCATTAAATATAATGACATAGCAAAATGGTGTCCTTTATCAAAAATGGAAAATCAAGATTTGATATTTGAAATTTATACTTTTTTGAACATTTTCAAACCGTGGATGCTTGAAACCATGTATAAAAAAATCCATGTATAAGAAGGGTCGACTGTATTAGCAAAGGTAGAACTGAGTTGAAAATCTTCATTATCCTTCAGTTTTTACCATACTAATCCACACAGACATATGACTAACAGCTGACTTTTGGTATCTTTCTGTTGAAAGTGAACATATTTTTTTTAAAAAAGGAAATAAAAATTAATAAATAACATCTTTGTAATGTATGTTAACTGTTGTAAATGGCTGTGGTAGCTAATCATGGTGAAAAGGAATTAGATTTGTGTAAATAAATATATTTATGTCACAGCCTTCATACAATTTCTAATAAAGAACTATCATCAGACTAACTCTTTATCATAAGTGGCAAAAGCTATAAAGAATATATTTTTGATGCAAATCAAATTAGTTTCATTCACACAAACTGAACTGGGCAAACAGTGTGTAGCAGAGTATGGTCATGTGAACAATAACTGTAGAGAAACTGGTTGAAAATGGACGCAACCTTTATTAGTTGCATAGCTTGAGAATTGGCATGACATAGGGCAAAGGTGAAAATCACTGGGGCACATGTTTAGATAATGGTGACAGTGAATGGTGAATCTTGGGCCCGCTACATTGTATACAGATGATATGAGTCCATCCTGCAATCTGGATGTGTGTCAAGGGTGCTAGTCACAGAGCTGTGCTGGTACCCTGAACTGACAACCCATGGTACCACTGAGAAGCCAAATCTGTTTTATTCCTCTATGAATCTACCTCCAAACTTCTAGCAACTGAAATTTAAAGTTGTGACGAAGTTATAGAACAAGGCTATTAACCGATATACTATTGATGTGATAAGGAAGGCAAAATTCTCATATCACTGGGCTCAGTCATGAGGATTAAATTCCTTCTACATTTTTTAAATTGAAGGCTATCTTCTGACCACAAGTATGTAAAGATTGGATGGGGCGGGGGACTGAGTAAAGTGGCCAGAGTAAATGAGAACAGACCAAAGAGAAAGTGTTCTTTCTTGAGTCCATTGTCAAACTCCATGTTGTTGTTATTGTTATGATGGGCCTTTCAGTTGACTCCAGCTTGTGTTCTCTTTTAAATTCCATACCCCAGGAGAAAGCTTGCAGGCCTAACAGACTGATTCCCATGTGAAGCCTGAACTGTAATTTAGCAGGGGCAGTAAGGAAGGAATGCATTATACTCGTGTCTGCACAACAAGATGATTATCTTACTACTTTCTACTTTTGCCCTACAATGAGCTCAACAAGCGCTCCCCAGTAAGAAGACAGAGGCAGAGAGGATGGTAACATAGAATAAAATTGCTTTGAGTTATTACTGGGATTTTAAAATTTAAGTTGGTGGTAGTCTCTTGAGTATTTAAACAGGAAACAAAATCAGTAATAAAACATATTTATTATATTTCAAACCCTGGAAGAAAACTGATGGACACTGTACAAGCAGGAAGGAGAGTCTACAGTGTGAATCCAATAAAAGTTACCAACCTCAGTCTAGTGATTCTAAAGAGCTATAACAGTAATATAAGCACTTAGTTATTATATCCACTTCCTTCACTTTAAGTAGGTTCTCTTCTGTTATAGTTTAAATTTCATCTCTATATTTTCAAACAAAGGATTATGGTTTATGATTTATGTATGACTTCTACTGTCAAATACATATCAGAAAACTAAAATGGTCCCAATGCTTTCATAAAGTAGGGCATAACAGAACTCAGGTTGCAATTACTCTTCTGTCTTCTAAACACATACAGTGGGCCCTTCCCTTACATGGGGAATCAATTTCAGACCCCTGTGTAAGGGAAATATATGTATGTTCAAGCCCCATTCAAAACAATGGGGCTTGTGCATGAGGCACGACATGGTGTGTACGCCATGGTCGTACACACCATTGCCTCTTCTGGTGCACAGTTTCAGCGTAAGCGGAAAGCCTCGTATGGTGCACCCACATATGATGCGGGTGTACTGTACATGGATATTACATAATGTGTTGAAAAAACAGGTGTGATAACACCTGAAATAACAGGATGTTATACCACTGGACTTGCTAAGATTTGGAGCAATCCTAACTAGAGATAGGTGAGAATGTCATTTCATTTTTTTTTACATTTCAGTGCAAAAATGTAGGAAAATGCGAAAGCCAGATATATTCTGGGGACAGGCTGTGCTAGTGCCTATGTCTCCATCATTCAGGCCCTGTACACACCATCCGTTAAGGCTGGAATGACGGCGGAGTCAGGGCATAGCATCCGTACAACGCATGCCCGACTCTGGCCCCCAGAGCTGCATCCATACAACGCAGCACTGAAGGAGGACCGCATAGCTGTGGCAATGTGGCTATGGTGCCCTTTTGAGGGCACAAAAGGAGCTACTTTTTGTGGCTCCTTTTTGTACCCTCAAAAGACCAGTTCAGGGCCACAGCGTGAGGTTGCCGCAGCTCCAATCCAGTGTGAAAAGGGGTGGCATCCTGCTGCCCCTTGGGGGATGTATGTACAGCCCCTCATTTATCCTTCCTTGCATTCAGGCTGATATCTAAATAGGACTTTCCATCAATGTGAGGAAAGAAGCAAAAATACTAGAGAAGCACAATGAGAGCGTACCTGGTCAGGTTGTTTTCTCATTAACTGCCAGTATAGGAGATTGCAATTTGTGAATTCAGTAGGAGGCAGAACAGGTGCCAAAGTCCAAGTGGGTTATTTTTAATCCCCTCTCTCTAGGAAAGTGTTATAGAAAGAGAAATATAGCAGAGAAAACCCTTTTTGATCACCTGTTAACACATATTCTCTGTTTTAGATGTTAAAACATTATTTTACACATTACTTCTATGGTTTATGACAGCTTTTTAGGCTATGTATCCTATGCTTTTTATATATTATTACAAAGATGTATTTTTTGGAAAAAGTTGATGTAACAAGGCTACAAACTGACTGCATGAACCTAAACAATTTCCTTGGAGTTAAATCCCAATGTATTCAGTGTGACTTACTTTCTAACAAGCATCCTTACAGTTTGGCAGTAGAATAGCCTACCATGAAAGGTGAAAAGCCCTCTGTCATTGGAGGCTTTAAACTGATATTAGATGGTCACCTCTAAGAAGTGCTTTAGAACTGGTTATCTGTATAGGAGTGGTTGGACTAGATAGTCATTGCAGTATTTTCCATATCCATGAATCTATTACTAGTCTCTGTAATGATTTTGAGTATGGGTTTTGCTCATATTACAGAGAATTTGGAAATAATTTTATAGTATAAGTTCCCTTCCTCAGATTCATGCAGTTCAGACCAGTTGAGTGAGTATTCCAACTATATGGATGAATGAATGAATGAATGAATGATCCAGAATGCATACATTTGCTCTGTGGCTCCTTTTTACAGTAATCTGCTCTGTAGCATAGCTTGGTAGTTTTCTGGAGAAAGCTGGTCAATAGATTATACAGTCGCCCCTTAAATATATGGTGAAGGGTGACCTCTGCTGTTTGCAATGGCAAGCGTGCCAGGTGCACGCACCCTTGCCACATGCACAGGTGTTCACTCCATTCAAGCCTATGGGCCTTGAATAAACATGAGCCCCTGTTTTCACGTGGAGGTGTGTGTCCAAAATGGATCCCCCATAAAAACAGAGGGCCAATTGTACTTGCATGAAGAGTATGGAAAGTTACCTTTAAAAGGAAATTTATTATTTATGAGTCCCCTCCCCATTAGCAGTTATTGTTATAGGTATAAATTTAAAAGTAACTATTTATATGCTCCTTATTTAAATGTAACTAGAAGCAGACAATGTTCTTTTTTAATATCAGAATGCTACAGGTTGCTGGGTTATGTCACATACCACTTTCATATAGTTATATCACATACCACCTCCACATAATTATACAAGGAATATTTGACAATTTCCCAAAAGGAATATTTTAAAATTTTCAAAAAAAAAAAATTAGTCAAATGGGTTTTGGGTTTTTTGAGTGCCAAGAAACTCTGATGAACTTTTGAGATTCTTTAAAGTACTGGACTTATTCTGTGCAAAATTCTCATGTGGTTGCTTTGTACAGAAAAAGAAATTTTCTTCTCAGAGATTCCTCTTCACAAAATTCCCTTTTGGTTGATTTGCACAGAAAGCAGAGTTTTCTGTGAAGGAAACATCTTTTTTTTTCTTTTTGCTGAACAAATTATAATATTTCCTGTACAGATATTTATTTTCTGTTAAAAATGTTTTTCCTGCATAGAAAAGGCTGTTTTCTTTGTAAAACAACCACATACGATGTTTGCCCAGAATAAGTTCCAGCTCTGAAATTGTGTGATTTTTGAAGTGAGGGGAAAAAATGCTAAAATTACTTGTTGCTGCCTTTGAGAGAGAGAAAAACTTAGTGAAGATTTACATCTCTATATGCAAGTAATTCAAGAAGGCATAGGTACACAACAAAAGAAGCCATATCATCCCTCATTATGTTACAAATATGATGTAATAGTTATGGCTTAATTGTTTCCCCAAAAAGGGATTCATCATACATAACTCATTTCTTGCTACTAGTTATTTTCAAACCTTGCAATTGTACACCAGAGAGCTAGGCTATATCATACCTTATTGTTTTTAAATTTGTCCATGCAATCATGTAGATCAGGGTAGGAATCATGCAGTCTAATGTGCCTTAACCAATGATAAGGAATGATGGGAGTTGCAGTCCAGATGTATCTGGAGACCCATATAATTTTCCTTCACTTCAATTAAAAAAACAAAACAAATAGAACCAGAACATCTCTGTTATGTCATTGTCAAAATTTAAGGTCCGGAGTATAAATTCAGCATTTGTGAAGATTTTTGGGATAGTGGCATGACACTGATAGTCATGATGGTGATAGAGGACTGTAGGGTATAGATAGATAGGCAGAAAAATCCTACCAGCAGGTGGAAAACTCAAAAGAGGTCCAGAAGAAGAGCCATATTATCCAAAGCCCTAAAAGGCTCACACAAGCAGAGCAGGAGTGCAGAGTAGTGCTTTTCTTTGTTTCCCCACTTTTTAGCTTCTCCCCTTCTTTCTGGGAATAATAGACCACTGAATCTTATGGATCTGCCCTGATTCATGCATGGAATACTTCATTTCCCCCCACTACTGATGGCAAAACTGTAGTGTTGAAGAGACAAGATGTATGTGCAACTGTTTATCTGTAATATGTCTAGAACCAAAGTGCAGACATATTGAGAGCCAACATTTCAGCCCCTTCTCCAAACCTCACTGTGCCTTTCACTTTTTCATATACTTAACCTATCTTCATATGGATTTGTAGTCACATTCAGCTAAACACATTTACAAAGTGCCTGAGGTCAGGGGTTGTCCCATATCAGGTTTCCTGATTATGAGAGCTTTATAAGTGTTTCTAGATGAACATCTCAAAAATACACCAAAAACAACCTTCATATCTTTTCAGTTAATGTCCAAGCACCCATACAACAGCTGACCTGAACCCTATTAGCTAATCCCCATTATATGGTGAAATGATGGTTAAATAAACCCACTGAATAAATTGTTGAATGGTGGATGAACATCTAATTATATTCCATTGATCCAAATGGGTCTTCTCTAGTTGAAATAACTACATTTATGCCACTATTGGGTCTGCATCTATCTAGGTTGAATGCTTAGACACACCTAAGGGAAGCATAACTTTCAGCAGTACCTAGGAGCAGGACTGTAAAATCAGTTTCTTTTCCCTTTCAAAATTGACTTTCCTCTCTCTGCCCTCAGATGGGGAAGAACTGAAACAGCCTGTTGTCCTCAGATGTTTATGGATCCAAAGAGAACAGTGAGCTAACATGCTTAGGAAGCAGCCCAGTTATGACAAACTTGTTAAACTATTTAAATTACTATCTCAGCAGCTTCATGCTGAGCTCTGATAATCCTCAGGGCATCTTGGGCATGAGATGGTGGTAGTGATGGTGCTGAGTATGTGATAGTTGTTGATAATGTGCCATTAATGTGCATGATGATAGTACTGCAGAATATAAAGGATATATCCATACACAATGTAAATAATGGAGGAAAAGGAAGGAAGCGAACGTAAGATAAATTGGAGCAAGCAGGTGAAATAATTTCAGTTACACACTTAGAACTGTTCACAAAATTAGTTACAATAGAGTATGGAAAGAAGGAATTGTGACAAAGGATTCATTGATAAGAGGAGAGTTTGGAGTGATAATTTGACTAAAGTAAAAGATGTAGTATGACACACTTGATGTTTTCAGTAACATATTTATCTTCTTTGAATTTTAAGGAATATACAACATTTTAATATTGATGATTAGCTATTTTAGCTACTTGCCGTGTTTAACTACAGTCCACACTGAAGTAGTTTTGGCCTGGATATTGGTTTGTGTATGTACATGCATATGTGTACACACATACATAAACACATATAAGTAATTTTTGTGGTGGGCAGAAAATTCAGTTTGGCAATGAACAACAATGTGGCTTAGCCACTGATTGGAGGGAGTATCTGATATGCTATGTTAAGATCTGCAGTGGCTCCACTTGGATGTGAAGTGGCAACTGTCATATTCCCATGCACTTTTGAAGCCAATAGAGATTTCATTCCACCTTACCATCTCTAGATGATTGTTGAAGATCATGCTGTTGTTAAACAGTGGGGACATATCCATCCATACTAAAGCCAGCTATCTGAGAATATAATTAAACAGTCATGCAATCTCCTGTCCCCACACCTAAATTCAACCTATATATTCCTCTTTCTGCCCATTTCATAGCTGTGTGAGTCTTCTTTATTAAATCATCAGTGATAAGTCCCTTTGCTGCTTATTACTTTTTCTAATAGCACTTTTTATTGTTACTTTTTGTGTTTGGATTATTACTCTGATTATTATTGTTGAAAATAATGTAGAGAGTCAAGTAAATAAAACTTTTGCCACCATCTAAAACTATCTGGAATATTATACACCTACTACTTCATTCACACTTGGTACTATGTGGGCTTGCATGCACTCGAACAGCTACCAGCTACATCAGATGTATACGGATTGCTGTGAAAAACACCTCTAAGATAGAAAAGAGTTTGACAGTACATGACTGCTAACAAACCAACTATCTTTTTAGTAACACTTGTGAAGTAAAACCCCTAATCAAATGAATACTTTGACATAAATCTGAGATGGCTAGTCCAATGGCAGTACAGTTATGAATGGCATGTACTCATAAATTGACAAATGCTTGCAACAGAACTTTTTAATTTACTTTCACAGATCACTAAAATATAAACCCAGCTAGATGCTAACTGCCAAATTTTCAGTGGATTTCAGTCATTCCCATATATTTAATTGTTGCCATGCTTTTCTATTAATCTCAGCTTATTGTTTAGTTTCTTCCTCATTATGTATACTGCTTGACCACTTAAACGAATTATTGGATTGTTCATACAGTAGCCCTTCAACTCCCTCAGTCAATTAAACCCCTTATTGTATCTGATTTGTCAGAGTCAGTGTCATTGCTAATCTCCTAAATCCACATCAGTTCAGGAGCTTTACATGTGCTTACTCTCTTGCAAAAAAAGGAAGGATATACAAGTAGGATCCCACAGAGAACAACTAAAGAGATGAAGAACAGCTCTACTCTTGACATGATGGGTATAGTTATGTCTTTTTATACCAGACAAAGAAAGTACTTATCCCCTTGAAACACATACACACACTCATAGGAGGGATCAACATTTTATTTCTAATATCAGGTTGCACATACTACATTTTACTCTGCTCGGTATGCCTTTACAAAAGGGCAAAGTGGATACAACTTTTTCCAGTATTGTAACAATCACAGCATTAGTCTGTGTCACAGCAGTAGATAATGATTCTAAACTACTCAAGAGCATTTTAAAAGTTTGATCTAATGTAAAATTCTCTCCTCTTGCTCACAAACACATAGCGGCAAAACCAATTCCATTCTGCTTTCTTTCCTTAAATGCTTAAAATCTAGACAAAGAAAGGGGGAATGCAATAAATTATTGAACAGAGTTGCAGCTTTGTCACTATATTGTTAAATCTTTAGTGAATCATCCATTAAGCTAGCCATGCTATTGTATACTGCAAAGTAGAATTTTACCCCAGCAAACACACACAAGACACACGTGCAAATTTTTTCACCCTCTTTCTCTTTAAACATTAACCTCCCTTCCATTAACAAAGGCTACATCTTAAACTACAAAGAAGCCTCCAGATTCTAAATACAGCTCCCTTTCCCACACAGTTTTGATATTCATCACCTTCATAGGGAAAACGGAAATAAAGCAGCCGATTCTCTTACCATGGGAGGAGAGAAAGCAATTCGTTCAGCTACATCCAACAGGCTTTGTGCATGCCGGCAGCATGAGTGATATTTGGGCCTCACACAAAAGCAAAATAATTGGCTCTCAATGAAGAGATGTAAACATCCATCATAATGGCACTGGTACTGAAGCTGAAAGCCACCTCAGCTGTTCTATGTACTCCGACTGTAGGATGATGTCACAAACATCAACTGGGTGTACTCTCATTGGCTTCTGTTACCTGGAATTATATCTTAACCCTAAACTGTCAGATGCAAATTTGAACATGGCTTGCTGTTCATTTGGGGAAGAGGAAATGTCAAGGAGGAAGAGTAGCAGGTGCATATTCATTAAAAGGAAAAGTGCATATATGTTTTGTGTGTATACATATACATCCATGAACACACACACACATACACACACCTATCCTACCCTCCCCCCAAAAAAAATCCTCACTAATTCATCTACATTATAAAATTAAATCCTCAGGGAATTCCATTTTCATAATATGTTTACCAAATGCTAGTAAACATCAAAATAATGCACTGCATGGATATGAAAGAAAAAGTTAATGAGTACAGCATCTGGAAGATTAGAGTTTAATGGTTTTATATAGTCTCTAATTTTGCCACACACATTGTGATAGATACATGCTTAAAATGAGGGGAGAAAGTTTATATTATTCTAATAGAGTTTGCTGAAGCATGCTGTGGAATTACATTAATTTTAAAGTTTAGACACATCAGTATAGGCTCAAATAATAGATATGTACCTCCGAATGTGAAGCAGAAATTCAGACTCTCTGTAGTCAATATAAAATTAGAGCTAGTGCTAAGCCTATGGTGATGGACACATGGCATCTAAGTATGTCACAACACTAAGAACAATACTAAACCTATGTGGATTTCAAGCAAACTGGAAATGTTTTGTACTCTAATAAAAATGTAATCTTCACCTTGCCATGAAATGTTTATTGTAATAATTTGAAAAGTTATGAACAGTACAATGCTATACACATCCAATCAAAAGTGACCCCTACTAAATTCAGTGGGGCTTACTCCCTGAAGGCTGAGTACAGTTTTACAGAGATGCTGGGACAAAGAATGAATCAGATTTAGTGCCTCATCCAAAGCATCAGCTCATGCCAGCCAAGGTGAAATATTGAGATGCACATTCTCTTCTTCCCTTCCTTGTAAAGTTTGTTTTTACTTAATTACCCTCCCATTGGTCACAATAGAAGAGAGGTTCCTTAGCACAGTGGACTAGCCTGCATTGGGCCTGTCTGGGGGAACAGAACAACTTTGATCCAATAGGTTCAAGTCAGCAGCTCCTGGCCCTGTCCACAGCACACCTAGTTTCTGAGTTCTCATTCTATGGGAGAATCCACCTCCAGCAGCAGCCTGCTGTTCCTAAAGAACTTTGCCCTTGCCCACCTGTGGCTCATTCTTCCACCAGTAGAGGGACACCAAATTGCTACCATAGACTCACCAGCGATCAACATTATGTTTGCTGTTAGTTACCAAGAAGGAAATAATAACTGTGCTTTATTAAACACACACACACACACACACACACACCCATTTTACCAGAAACCTGTCCCATTAAAATCTGGGTGGAATAATACTTGTGCTGAATAAAAACACAGAGCTGTCAATCTTCAGTTCTGAATGCAGAATTTCTTTTCTGTTTTTGGAAAAGAAAAACTGCTCCTATTCTCTGGGTAGAACAGTCTTGAATTTAACAGAACTGAGGTGGAAAGGATTATAGGGGTTTGGGAATAAACTTGATAAACAACTCTGCCTTTGCCTTGTGGTCCTTTCACAAAGTTGTACAGACTTCGGAGATTAAATTCTGGGGACTTAATAAACAGCAGCTCTGTGTGGAGATTCAGACATGAGCCTATTAGTCAAAATGTACTTTAGGCCAAAGTGAAAACCTCTCCTCATTTATTTCTGCTTCAAAACATGGGAGTTCAGATGGAAATGTATATAGAAAAAAAGATTCATTGCCATGCAAAGTGACATAAAACTGAATTACAGATCAGAAAGATGAATTTGGACAATGGGGATGCCAACTTTGGTTTTTTTATGATTAATGGTAAAGGTAAGGCCCAGTAATTGCTAAGGAGATATGAGTCATGAGTAAAAGAATTATTTATGAAGTAAAATCTGCTTAGGCATATCACATGTATAAATTATATTCCTCTGAAAATTTAATGCTATAAATAGCCAAGATCAAGCAGAGAGGCACTCTTGATAGAAATCTCACTGTGTGGTTTGCTTCACTCAGCAACAGCTTCTGGTTTCCATAATCTAAGGATGTTTAAGTGTTGTGTGTTGGCAGTATTTTAACATTATGCAGTTTGCACCTGTAATTGCAAAGGGAGAAGTAAAATAATAATAATAATAATAATAATAATAATAATAATAATAATATTTATATACCGCTTTTCCACAGATCAAAGCACACCGAAATTCAGTTATGGGTAAAACAGGCCATACTTTTGATTTACTACAGCTCCAGTGATTTTGGTGACAATGATCCAGCTACTGACCAGGCACACCTGTGGGTTGAGGCCAGTAATTGCACCCCTGAGGCATGCTGCCACCAACTAGACAGGTTTCTTGTAGGGCCTCTCCCTTGGGAAGCAGAATATCACACAACTGTTCCACCTCAGAATGGATCTTGCCTAAAGCCTCGAACACCTCACCAAGGGAATGATCTGTTAAATTGCAGAAAACCAATCCCACAGCTGCAATAGGTAAAGCAATATAACATAGGTACAATGAGAAGGGGATATACAAGGGAAAAAATATGACAGGCATGGCCAGTCATGGAGGTGGGGAAAAATCCTTCCTGACCCAATCAACTGATGGCTAGGAGTTGCTCTAGAACATAATAAACCACATGAAAAAAGAAAATATAGAAATATGGGGAAGTAGCCAACGACCAAGATGCAAGGAAGTGACATCACTCCTGTGGTCTGCTTGAATGAAGGTATACCCTCAGAGCCAGTTTGATGTTTCTGAATGGCCCAGTCCCTGATCAATGTCCAGTCCTCTCTCCAGAAGTGGAACATAAACCACTGACTTTGCTACAGATAAGGCCAGATGTTCTTCCTTGTCCTGTCTGCTCCCAGGATGCAAGTACAGAGTTCTAATGTAGTGTGGATTCTCAGCTTTTTCTTTGAGCAATTACTCTACTCTGCAGGAAAAAAACCACTGACAGAATTGTTAATTAAAGGATGTGCATAGAAATGCAATAAACTTTCTTCCAGGCCTCCACACAATCAAAGGAAACACCCAACATCAGCAGCAACAATATGACCATTTCATTCTGTTCAATTTTGTTTTGCTTTTTGTTGAATGGACAAATTAAATCTCAAATTCCTCCCATCCTGAATATGAAGAAATAGGTGAATTGCAGTATGTTCTTTTCAAAACTAAACAAAACCAAATTCTTATCTGTTAGTCCAGTTCAATTGCTGTTCTAAGCATGGAGAGAACCATGTTGTATCAGCCTGCCAATCACAATGATTCAAAACAAGATTTTTAAGCTCTAAAATCATTCTACCCAGACAGATGAACTCATCCTCTCACACAACAATGTTTTAAAAATCTCAAGTTCTTTGGAGCTTATAGCACAGGGCTCCAGGAACGCAGCTAGCACGGAACGAAAGGGGGTGTGATGGGAATGGAATGAGGAAAGGACGCATTTTACTACACACTGGAATGCCGCCAATACAACCGAAAGTCCCTATTCCATTCCCCATCCATCCCAGAGGAGGCAATTTTCAAGCACTGTTCTGAATAGTTCCTGAAAATCAGCCTCTCTGGCACAAATGGTGAACAGATGTGGAACAGAATGCTGACTTCCGGCAGTGGTGGTGGCATTCCAGCGTGCAGTAAAATGCGTCATTTCCCCCTTCTTTTCCCATCATGCCCTGTTCCATTCCATGCTACCTGTATTCCTGGAGCCCCATGCGATAAGCTCCTTTGTATCTCATTTATAAAGACATTTGTGAATATGTGTAAATTCTTGTCAAAGAAGGTGCTAGATGAAGTGCTCACTGATGCCTACCTTTTACTGAATTTCCAGTAAACCTGTTGGGAAAACTGAGGCAATTTTATTTTTATATTCCCCCCTCCTCCTCTTCCTCCTCCTCCTCAGTTTAGCTGTACCCCCTAGGATTTAGCACTTAGATAAATAGCCTGGCTTTTTCTTGAGTTTTGCTCATAGATTGACCTGAGACTGTCAGGTTCTGGATTCAGACTTGATTCCAAGTTTTGGGCAGCCTGAGTAAAGTGTTCACTGATAATCACTCTTAATGTGTCTCATCTGAGTGCTGGCACACACACACACAAAAAAAAACTTCATTTATGTCTGAAACAGTCTGTCTGAAGACAGCATAACAGTCTACTGAGAATTCTGAAGCCCTACAAGGCATCATCCTTCCATTGTGAACATATGACACCCACTGCTTTCTCCCTATTGGGCGCCCACTGTTTCAGCAGCTTTTCCCTTTGTGTAGCTAACCCAGAAACACAGAAAGAAAAGAACAGTCTGACTGTTCACAAATATGGAAGGAAGATAGTGAATATTTCTACATTTTATAGTCCATGAAACATGTTGACCATTCTCATAGATTTAAATACAGAAATTCTTGCAAGTTGAACAATTCTCCCCAAGGTAGACATAAAACAAAAGCCATCATTTTCTGGGAAAAAAAACATTTTTGTATGTTGAATGTTGTTGTTTAATGCACAAAAATGAAAGCGTTCACATTTTGCATCTCTAAATTTCATTGCCTAAATTTATCTCCAGATCTGCAGTACAAAAACCCAAGAGTCTCCCTGTATTGCCCTACAAAGTGGTTTACAGCCTCCCAAAGATCTCAAAGGTAGCTATTTTGTTACTGCCAGTTCAGAAGGAAATTTTATTGCATTTCTTTTACTGTTTTTCTTCCTATCCCCATTATAGTGAAGAAGGGGTACGGCCTGTATCTGAATCAACTCTCCCTTAAGACTGCCTTAAGCAAACATCTCAAGTAGAAAGAAAACCTGTGGCCCTAAAATTACTACATTGCTTCCTCTGCATGAATATCTACCAACTTTCCTGTTGAAGACGCTAATGGGCTTTGAAAGCTAGCATGACATATTTTGGTCCTTTTGGTTATCATCACAATGTTTAATTTGGATTTTGTTGTGTTTTATTGTATGGTCGACACATCTACCCCATTGTTCCTAATCTAGACATCAGTTTAATTTACCACAGTATCCCCAATACATCATCTCTTTGGTATATTATTACTGGGGGTGGGTGGAGGGGTGGTGGTCCAGATTCTTTTTTTTTTTTTAAGGAAAGACCAAGATAGGTATCAGAAAGCATCAAAACTGACTATGCCTTGACCTTTTACCAAAAACATTGGTTTCAAAGAACCAGAAAAATCTAATTAGCTCCATTCCCAATACTGAATGCATTTTGGGGTCAGGAACCAACTTGCTTGCTTTCTTTCTTTTTTCATTTTAAATTTGGTGAGTCTCATTTTGGATGCCTCAGACTATCTATAGCAATGTATGTAAGGAATAATAGAGAAAGTGAAATGGAAAGCTAAATTTGACTGAGAAAAAACATTGAGGAAACAAACCAAATTCTTCACCCTTCACCTCTTATTCCTGCTCTACTAGACAAAAGGTTGTAGCTGGAAAACAACTGAAATATCTTAGATAAACCCAATCCAAACTGTGTTGTAGTCCACAAAGCACCTTTTTCCTCTAGCGTCTTTTTGCCTGTTAGTGTAAGATGCACAATTTAAGCCATTTTGCTTAAAAATGTAAACAAAATAAAACTCTCTTGTCTCCCTAAAGTTATATCAAAAATAATGCATACCAAAAATATGAAAGAAAATGCTGTTGTAATACTGAATCACAGAATTATGCAGCTCTTTGGCATTTAGAAGGGGGACAGTTTACGATCAATATGATAGAAATATTGATGGTTATGGAGAGGACTGGCTTGTGCAAAGCTAAATGAAGCAATCATCTCATGATCCTAATCAATTCACTGAGTAACCAATGCTACTAGTTTTCATAGTATACTAGGTTTCTACCAGCATTTCACTTGTCTGAACTGAGAGAAATGAATAAAAATAATAATGTGCTGCTGAAGGTGTCTGTCTTTCATGTACCATAAATGCACAGTAAATTGCAGAAATACCTGCCAGCTATTTTTTTCAGTTGACCGCTTGACTGAAAAGCAAAAGTGGAACCACTTAAAATGGTTCAGAAATGTTTTAGACTGATTATTCCAGTTTTTAATATGCTATCAAAACCCCTGGACACCCAATATTGGGGTGTCCTATTTTAGGGTTACCAGGCCAGCAGCATCTCAGGATTTGATATCTCAGCCTCAAAAAACTGGAGACAACCCCAGTGATGTCACAGGCTGTATCCACACAACAGAAATATCTGTTTTATCTGGTTTGATATCATTTTAACTGGCATGCTTTATTGCTATGGAATTGTGGGAATTCACACAAGTGTACTGTGTTGCAGTTTGTTACTCTGGTGCTACAACAAACTTCCCAGAATTCCATAGCATTGAACTATGACAGTTAAAGTGGTATCAAACTGGATTATTTCTGCAATGTCGATACAGTCACAGAAGATCCCTGGTGAGGTCAAGACCTGGTGATGTCACTGAGCAGGCTACCTTAAACACAGTTGCTCAGAGCAGTTCATTTAATTTAAGAAACAAAAACAATGTGTAACAAATGAAATTAAAGATGGAGTTTTTGAGGCTTTGCATGGGGCGGGGGGGGGAATTTATACAGCTCTGTTGTCCATCACCTTTTCAAGTTTTACTTTCAAGAACACATAGGAGTACAGTCCAAAGGTTTTCTGAGATTTGATTGAGGGGATGGGAATCTCCAGGTCTGTTTTTAATACCTTTGCAAACACTGTTTTTAAAAATATGTGAACACTGTTAACCATCCAAGTAAAGAAAGTTTTTTTGTCATAGTTAACCAATTAATACTACTGATAATTAACAAATAGTTGGGGAAATGAGTGAGTGAGTGATGATGATGACAGACCAACACGATAATCCTATCTATACATGTCTACTCAGAAGGAGTGACTGTTGAGTTTAATCAGGATTCTATCCTGAAGACAGTGAAAATCTAACATTCATGATTCATGGTTTCAACTACTCTAGCATGTATGTGTGTGTTTATGGCCATGGGGGACAAAGGGAAAAGAGGTGAAAAGACAGAGAGGTATGTAAGGAGAAGAAACTTGATGAACATAGAGAAAGTGGTGGTAGAAGAGGGGGGAAGGAATGAGAGAAAGAGAAAGAGAGGGATTGGGAAGAAAGAAGACATAGAGCTAGGACAGGTGTGAAGGAAGAGAAAGCGGACAAGACAGTGGGAGGGAGATTGGGGATGGGGGAAAAGGATAAATGTGACCACTATATATGGTCCTGTATTAACTACACCTTCCAATTCAGAGCAGATACAAATAACTTTATCCAGAAAGTGCTATGCAAATTCTTCACAGTGGGCTGCTCATTGGTTTAAATATGCTCTTGAAGGGCAGAGTGTAAAAGGCCCCTGACTACTCAAGATAGCTCGGCTGGATGACACTATGTGGATGCAATAATGTTAGTGAAGAAAGATTTCTTCACCATTGCCACAACATAGGCTTTCCAATAAACTCAAGCCTAAGTTCAGTTAGATTACAGTTTTTCTGCCATCCTTGCTTTTGTCTCCATCTCACTTGTTTCATCACTGCCAGATCCCTAGTGAACCAGGGTGCTCACTTGGCTCAACTCTGTGGGAGAAAATGCTTAGGACCAATCATGTCCATCATCCTGGCTGTTTCCCTATTCCAGAGGCCAGCCAGACTTCAACAAGTTCATCTGCCAAAGCAACAGGAAATTCCTCAAGAGCCATCAGGAATCCATCTGGAGCCATAAGCCTCTTGGGGCAAACCACTTAATAGCCTCCCACCCTTGCAGAGGCTCTTGAGTATCACTGAGTCTAAACCCCAGCAGGTTATGATCTTTCCATGACAATAGAACTATAGAAAGCTCCTCTACACTCAGATCACCATAATCTCTCCTCACACATAAAATTATATCCAGAGTATGTCCTGAAGCCTGGTGGCACTAAATATTACTTGAGCAGTTCCTGACAGATTGGTCTCTGCATGGATTTTGAAGTCCCCATTACAACTAGATGGGGATTCCAACATCACTGCTGAAACCAACTCAGCCAGCGCAGGAAAAGAAACTGTTGGGGAGTGGGGTGGACATTACACGAACAGAATCTCTGCTGTTCTGACTACGGACCTTTAGGTAAATTCGCTCAAACCCAGTAAATTGTGGGATGGGACACTTGGTGAGGGAGATGGAATCCCAATAGACCACTGCAACTCCACCTTCCAGGCCTCCCTTGCTGCTCCAGAGAACCCAGGTGGAGAAACCTGGGAGAGGTTAAACCCACCCCCAGCATCCAGCCAGGTGTCTTTAATACAACCTTGGTCAGCATGTTCATCCAAAACCAGATCCTGGATTAACAGTACTGTTTCATTTACTGACCTGGCAGCATTTTCAGCTAGTGGGTGTAATGGTGTTGCCAAGGATATCCAGACTATTCAAAGTAGAGAACAATTTAGGGGCAATCAATACTCTGTGGTTTCTTCCTCTCCCATTTTGAAAGCTGCCTGCCTCCCTATTCCATATCTCCACTACCTTTTAATGTGCATATGCTGTTAATCTGCCTATAAAGGCAGCAATGGCTACTTCCTCTCCCATGCTCTCTGAATACTTTGTTTCTGCTATTTTCTGTTGCCAGCAAGGGAGGGTTTTTTTTTTCAAGACATGTTAACAAGGTAACTGACCCTCACCCTAGTTCCACACCAAAGTGCAACAATGCTATACTAATATTATTATAGGTTATGCTGATTTTACTGTTCACAATGGTTTCTCATCTAAAATAATTGGCTGTGGGGTGATGCCGCATCAACTTTGCATTTTTTTTTAGATTTAATACAATGATCAAGAGAATTAAGTGAGAGTTTCATTTCAATGATTTTCAGAATCGATGTCAAGTAAAGATGTAAACTCCAATGGACAGAATTCAGAACTGGCTTAGTGATTTTTGAGTTTTCTCAGCCAGTGATCAGGAAAAATTAATCAGTTTCACAAGTGTGCTCTTCCAAGTCATAATGTTGGCATGCAAGCATTGAAGGCATATACTCATTGACCCCAAATCATAACATTGGCACATATCTTACTGCAAACGTTAACTGTAGTTTCAAAAAGCTGTAATAGTGGATATCAATTTGGAAATGCAGTTGTTCCTCAAAAATATACAAATTTGGGCACAACAGAGTATTTTAGTTTTGGATGAGGATGACAACCTCACTAACATGTTTACATAAAAGAACCATATGAACTGACCTGAATGGAAGACACTAATCAAATAAAACCTTGCTTGGTTGTGTTCTCTGGTTGTCATTCATAATAATTAACAAAAGCATCATTAAGAATTACAATCTAAAGAAATGCACCAAAAAAGAAGCCAGCCGTGGGTGCCTAGCCTCTTGGCTGCTAACTGCAAAGAGGAAACTTGGAGCCAGGATATCTATGGTGCTTTACACACGGGCCTATGGCCTGCCCCAGTATGTACTAGGGGTTGGCCAAGGATGCAGCGTCCCATCAGGCCTCACCCCTAGTACGTACTGGGTACATCAAAATGGCAGTACCCAGTACACATGGGTGCCACCATTTTGACATGGCGGATGCTTAGCGTCTGCACGTCGCAGCGGGGTTATGACGCCGCAAGTGTGCCATTGGTGCCTTGTGGCATCATAACTGCACTGCAAAAAGAACCTGCTTTTTGTGGGTTCTTTTTGCTGCTTGAGGGAGCCGCGTGATTTGTCCCCTGCGGCTCCCTCACGCAGCAAACACGGGTGACAGGAGGGCGGTCTGCCACCACCCTTCTTTGCTAAGCAAAGGATCCATAGCGGACAAACTGGGTTCTTCTTGTGGCGCAGTTATGCCAACTGCGTCGTGATGTGCGGACTGGTCCAGCTTGTAAATAGTTTTACTGGTCCAGCTTGTAAGTAGTTTTATCTTTATTTTAAAATAATTTCTGGGTAACCTCGATTGGTGTTTACTAGATGGGAGAAAAAATACTTGCTTCCCATCTTGTTTTCTTTGATGGGGAAGATAATATTTTGAATACAATTCAGAATGAAACTGTGAAATTAGCTACCACAATAAGATAGTGGTAGTGGAGATACATGCCTGGATGAGAGCTGTCAACTTTCATGACTTGAAAAATGGGATTAGATAAATTTATAGTTAGGTAAATATGTGCATCTGCTTTGTGGAAGAAACGGTAAGGAAAGTATGAGACACAGCCATTGGAATGAACATCTTGGAGCCTGTGCAAAGTGTAATAAAGCAAATGCTGCTGCTAATATCTTGTCTGTTTTGAGGGACCAGAAAATGATTCAGTTATAAGATGGGATGCATCCTTGTTGCCATGGAAAATTTGAGCAAAACATCACCAATTTAAGTGTTTTTTCCCTTCAGCACTTTTCAACAGGTTCCTCCACAGAGACCAGAACAGTGATTCTTTTCAGAAAACTTCCTTTGAAGCATCTAACCTTTTCAAAAGTCTTTACTACTAAAGGTCTGCCTTCTTGAAATTATCATTTTCATTTATTCTTTTCATTTATATGGGTTGACATCCTCAGAGATCTACTCTTTCCAGTTTTTAATTTGATTAACCCCACAGGAAGTCTTTTTAATTCCTTCTATAAAATATGCTACATAACACCATCCCTTTTTTTTTTGCTAATGTGTTTTGTGCTGTCCTTTGAAATCTTATAACAGTTTTCACACTTCATTTTATTGTTGAATCAAATTATCATAGTACCACCCATTAGGTGGGAGAAAAGGGCTCCATGTGAAGCCACTGAGAACTTCTGCCAGAGTAAACAATACTGGATTATATGTGCAATATCTCTGCTATAACACATTTTTTTATGTTCCTGTCAATGGTGTGACACAGCTAGGACTTTAGGGTCAACACACTTTCAACTTGTGGGAATGATGACAAAATCTTTCACTCTCTCATCACAGAAACACACCCAGGCTTCTGTTTCCACTGACGTTCACAGCAATCTTCACAGAAGTGAGTGTGTGTGAGAATGGGATATACCTTCCTAGCAACAATTCAGTATTGCAGGGCAACATATTTTGTGGTGACTGAGAGCCAATACTATCTGCACCTTGTTTTGCTGTGTGAGGAAGCTGCAGTGGACAAACCACGCGGCTCCCTCATGCAGCAAAAAGAACCCACAAAAAGTGGGTTCTATTTGCAGTGCAATTGTGATGCCGCAATGTACCAATGGCACACTTGTGGCATCACAATGACACCGGGATGTGTGGATGTTAAGAGTACATCACGTCAAATTGGCGGCGCCCGTGTGTATAGGGCATCGCCATTTTGACACCCCCATCATGTGCTAGGGGTGAGGCCAGTATGGCCGTGCGCCCTTGGCCAACCCCTAGCACGTGAGGGTGGCACACTATAGGCCCATCTGAAGAGAGCCACAGATTGGCATTTTGTGCCAGCCTGTAGGAGGAGTTAAGGTGCAGGAGCCATTTTGGTGTGCGCTGGTCCACACAGTGCACACCATGATGACGCCCCTCCAGTGCTGCATCCACATGATGCAGCACCGAAGGGGCATCATAAAGCTGTGCCACTGAGGCTATGGCACCCCTTGGAGGATGCAAAAAGGAGCTGTGCCACTGAGTCTCCTTTTTGTGCTCTCTGGAGCCTGGATTGGGGCCGCAGCATGATGTTGCTGCCCTGATCTGGCCAGTAAAGGGGTGGCTGCAGTCCGCCCCAAAGGGGCAATCTGTATAGCTCCACAGACTTGAAAGGACAGTTAAGGCCCACTAGGTGTAGAAAAAGTTTACAAAAGACATACTGCACATAGCTTTGACAATTACTGAAGGTGGGCATGAAGGTGTGTGTTCTTCACATTAAAGAAAAAGCAATGAAGGAAGAAAAACATTCATTTACAAAGTAAGATAATATAACCACAATCTGTTGTATGTAGTACATTTTTAATACTTCCACATCATAAAAAACAGACTTCCTCACATTTGGTTGTGATCTATCCTTGATTTGGCTCAAAGTGAAATTTGAGGTTTGCTCCTCTCACACATATGTATGCCCTCACATTCACACACTTTAGATAACCAGACTATATAATCATAATGTGCCAGGGAAGGAGCCAGAGCTATTCAACTATGTATATGTGTGTAAATTCACAAATAATTTAAGAGAGAGAGACAGAGGGAAGGAGTGATGGAGTAAATGGGGTGTAATGCTTCTTTAATTTTGTTCTGGAAGAAAGAAATGCCATTTTGAAAGACTGTTTACAGTTCAGTATTTATTCTGCACAAAATCCACACATTGTATTACGTGTTTTTGCACACAAATATCCCTTTCTGCATAAATCATATTTATGCAAAGAAATATTATTTTCTGTGCAGAAAATGCTGTCTTATGGTGGGAGTGAGGAAACTTGTGAATTTTGCAAAATAAGTCCTTAACTGAAAAGCCTGTGAATTTTGTGTAGAACTGAAAACATTCTCATCAGTTCATGATTCTCCTCATCGTGGTTTCCCAGCACCTGAGAAACACATTTTTATTCATTGCTTATATAATATCATTTTTATTTGGATACAACATAAGAAGACAGGACTCACTAGAAAAAAAAAACAATTCAAGACCGCATTCAAGATGGATAGAATCAGTCAAGGAAGCCAGGGTGTACTGAGTGTAGCTGAGGATAGGGTGACTTAGAAGTCTCTCATTAATAGGGTGTAGCAAGGCAGAGATAGAGAGTGGGAGAGTTGGGAGGGCTGAGGAGGACCAGGTGGAAGAAATAAGAGAAGATGCCCCAGGGGAGGAGTCAAAGGAGGAGGGGGCGGAGCGCCAAGAGAGTATAAAGGAGGAGGAGAGAGTTTGCGCGGGGAGAGGGAGAAGGCGCGGAAGAGGGGGACACGGAGAGGCGGTCGACTTGAGAGAGGGAAAGGTGACTTATAGCCCCCAGAGAGTGGGAAGGCCGGTGTCGCTGGTGGGAAGAGCGAGCCCCAGGAGGCCTGGACCCCATGAGGCTGTAAGGCTAATAGACCCTCGAGTAGAGGGAGACTTCAGACTCCCAGGGGAAGGTGAATGGCGTCAACGGGACCCAACGAGCTTGGAAGGTGAATGGTGGGACGCTAAAGGAGGGACTTGGGAGCAAGGCCCCAGACCCCAGAACTGGGAGAAAGCGGACAGGGAGGTGTTGGAGAAGTACTCAGGGGGAAAGCACCGTGAGGAGCCCCTAACCGGTTTGGACGAAGAGACCTGTGGAGGCCTGCCTTCTACAGCCTGCTAAGGAAGAATCCAAAGGCTTAGTTTACTTTGACTGTTTATTCTGTTACTTTCCCTGTTGCCAATAAAGGCGTTAGTGTTACTGCAAACACCTGGGTCAAAGAAAGTTTGTTTCCCACGTGGAGGTTCTTTCATTATTCTCCCACCATGCAACCGGCCGCGCCAGCCCCGCCCACATTGGTGGAGAATGCGGGCACGGCCCCTAGGGCGGGGCCACGGCCGACTCAAGAACAATTGTTTGCTTGGTTCGCTGAACAACAACAACTCATGCTACAGCATGTTTCGGCCCAGCAGACCCGGGTTCTAGAGCAGGTGTGTGCAGCTCAGCAAAACGCCCAGGCCCAACTGTTAACGCAGTTAACTAACTTATGGAGGGCTCCCTGCACCGCAGAGGTAGAAGAAAGGGGCTTAACCTGGACGGTTGGCCTGAACCCGCTGAAATTAATGAAGATGGGGCCTCAGGATGACGTAGAGGCCTTCCTCAATACATTTGAACGGGTGGCAGCGGCGGCTCAGTGGCCCAGGGAGCAGTGGGCCCTGATACTCACCCCTTGCCTCACCGGTCCAGCTCAGGAGGCCGTAGATACCTTGTCCCCGGAAGATGCTCAAGACTACACCAAGGTGAAAGCCACTATCCTCCAAACGCTCAATATTTCGGAGGACACCTACCGCTTGCGGCTCCGGGAGCTCAAATGGAGGTCAGGGATGCATCCCAGGACTCTAGGCCAGAAAATTAGAGCTAGTGCCCTAAGGTGGCTTAAGCCTATGGAACGATCAGCCTTAGAGGTAGCTGAGTTGGTAATGGTGGAGCAGTTTGTGGCCAGTCTCCCTTCCCAAGCCAGGAACTGGGTTCGCTGTCATCGTCCAAAAGACTTGGAACGAGCAGTTACTTTAATGGAGGCTTTTACCACGGCTGAAGAGTCCGAGGCCGCTCGTCCCCGAAGGGGGCCTGAAGGGATTGCCATAAGAGGGGGGAAGAATGGTGTAGGACCTGGACGGTTTGGAGGACGCGAAGGGCCTGGACCCCCCCGGCCCAAAGAAGAATCGGTAGCTGCAAAGCCAGAGGCTGGTGGAAAGGGGGGAGGAGAGACTGTCCCCAAGGATGTTCCTCGAAAGCCGGTAATCTGTTATACTTGTGGGATGGAAGGGCATATACGCCGAGACTGTCCGGTCATGGAATGCTCTTGGGGAGATACATGGGACGCCACTCAGGTAAGGAGAGATTGTAAGCAGGGAAAGACACTCAAGATAAAGGTGAACGGGAGGGAGGTAGAGGCCTTGGTAGACTCCGGGTCAAATCAAACATTGGTAAGAGAGGTTGCCGGCGATCAGGGCTCCCACCGCGTGAAGGTTAGGTGTATTCATGGGGACTTAAAAGAGTATAGAGTGGTTGGGGCATGGGTGGAGGTTAATGGAGAAAAGAGGGGCTTGAAGGTGGGGGTGGTCCCAACTCTGACTAGGGAGGCTTTACTCGGCCGGGACTGGCCAGGATGGAGGGCGTTGTTGAGGGAAAAGGAGAGCCTGGTGGGAGAAGCGGCTAAAGCCGTCGTGGTAGACATAGCGGGGGTTGGGAGGGCACAAGTGGCGGAATGGCAGCAGGATGACCCATCGCTCAGGGAAGCACTTAGGAGGGCGCAGGAGCCTGGAAGCGAGGGGCCCCGACCCCGCTTTGAGTTAAGAAACGACCTGTTGTATCGCCTTCCCCCAGAAGTTGGGCCCTCTGATCCCGAAGACCAACTAGTGGTTCCCCAAGCCCTGAGGATAGAGGTGATGCGACTGGCCCATGAGATACCCATGGCTGGACACCTAGGAGTGGATAAAACCATACAGAGGGTACTGCAAAGGTTTTATTGGCCAGGGGTGTTTGCAGACATAAGAGCCTTTTGCCAGTCATGCTCACGATGCCAGCTGTTTCAGGGGAAAGGGCCCCCGGGGGGGGGGAAATTAATTCCCCTACCCATAGTAGAAGAACCGTTCTCACGAATTTCTTTGGACATTGTAGGGCCTATAGAGAAGGCAGCCGGGGGTTACCGTTATTTATTGGTGATAGTAGATTGTGCCACCCGGTATCCGGAAGCCATACCACTAAGAACTATCCATGCTTCCCGGATAGCCCAAGAGTTAGTTAAACTTTTCTCCCAAGTAGGGTTCCCAAGGGAAATTTTGACCGACCAAGGGTCCAACTTCATGAGTCAGACCCTAGCAGGGATGTGGAAGCTGCTTGGGGTTAATTATTGTCAAGACAACCTTTTCAACAATTCTACATTTACCAGCCAGCAAAAGTATGGATAAGCCTGCTGGGGTTTGGTAGTGAAGGGAGGAGAAGGTTCATCCTCCCTCCAGCAGGTTGATGATTTTGTATGCTTGGTGTTGTATACTTCATTCCTTCTCACTCAGCATCCTCACTAGACTACACTGCATGGAATATGGAAAACATGCAGGGGTAGTTGTGTTGGCCACTTAATCACTGATGGATTTTTGTTTGCATGAAATATGGTTTGCTAATGCTAATGCTAATGCTTACAGATTTGCCTACAGATTTGAGCTTCCACAGATGGCAACCCCCATTGTTTTAAATGGCCACACACACATTGTGTGGCCATAGGAAAGAATGGGATTGAGATCCCATGTTTTTGCTATCTCTGTGTGTGTGGGGTGGGTGGGTCTGGAATGGGTCCCCCATGGATAACAAGAAGTGACTGTAAATGCTTTCCATGTTAATGCTTAATTGTAAAATTTTGCTGGTGCTGGGCACTTTTGTAAATGGAGACTTACTCTGTGTACTATTAGCATGTGGTTGATATTAACAGAAAACAGTATTTTATGTGCAAGAAAATATTATTTCTGCATAGAAGTATTATTTTCTGCACTGAAAATACTGTTGCCTATACAGAAAATGCTGTCTTCTGTGCAAAACAACCATACGTGAATTTTGTGCAGAATAAATCCTGAATTATGAGTAGATTTTGAAAATTTGACAGTTTTTGATTTTTTTCTCAGGGGGAAGAAAATTGCTAAAATTATTCGTTGCTTCTTTTATTCCTTCATGACAGCCCCCAAGCCAGGCTTGACCCTAGTCACCTGTAACTCAACTTCCTTTATGGGACCCCCCCCCCCAAAAGGATACGTTTTCCTGAAAAGTGGTTCCTTCTTTATACTTCACTGCCAAAGCTGTGACAATTATGAAAATAATAATAAAATAAAACATTCATTTATAGCCCGCCTTTCCAGAGATCAAGGCGGGTTACAAAAAGTGCCATTACAAGATAAAAACACAATAACACAGCAAAAATACATTAAAATAGCAAAACATCAAATACAATTAAACAATGTAACAATATCCAGCTAGCTTATGATGTACAACATCAATAACAGTGAGGGAGAAGAAGGGAGGCCATAAAAGGAGCAATTAGGGGAAAGCTTTTGGAACAGGAAGGTTTTTAGCTTCTTCCTGAACCAGTCAAGGGAGGTGGCCGAGCGGAGCTCACCGGGAAGCGAGTTCCAGAGCTGAGGGGCCGAGATAGAAAAGGCTCTGCGCGTTGTTGTGGCATATTTCGAGTCTGGAACTCTCAGCAGATGCTTCCCGACCGATCTGAGTGTGCGGGGCGGATTATATGGGGAGAGGCGGTTCTCCAAGTACCCTGGGCCCAGGCCATTTAGGGCTTTATAGGTAATAACCAACACATTGTATTGCACTCGGAAGCGGATAGGCAGCCAGTGTAGATCTTTTAATACCGGTGTTATATGGGTGGCCCTGGAAGATCCAGTGACCAATCTAGCTGCCATGTTTTGAACCAGCTGTAGCTTCCGAGAATGATACAAGGGTTGCCCCATGTAGAGCGCATTACAGAAATCCAAATGAAAGGTTACCAGGGCATGTATCACCGTTTCAAGGTCCCTCCAGCCCAGGAAGGGTCGCAGCTGGTGTATCAACCGAAGCTGATAACAGGTGCTCCGGACCGTCGCATCCACCTGAGATGTAAGGTGGAGCGACGAGTCCAGGAGCATCCCCCAAGCTGCGGACAGAGTCCTTCAAGGGGAGCGTGACCCCGTTCAGGACAGGTGGACAAACCTCCAATCCCGGACCAGGGGAACCTATCACGAGCACTTCCGTTTTCTCTGGATTCAAGCTGAGTCTGTTTTCCCTCATCCAGCCCATTACCGAGTCTAGACAGGCATCAAGAGGAGAGATGCCATCCCTAGTCACTGCATCAGTCAGAGACACAGAGAAATATATTTGGGTGTCATCAGCGTACTGATAACACTGCGCCCCGTGTCTCCGGATAATCTCTCCCAGCAGTTTCATGTAAATGTTAAATAGCATGGGGGACAGAATGGCTCCCTGAGGGACACCAGATGTCAGGGCCCTCTTGTCGGAGCAACAGTCCCCCAGCTGCACCATCTGGAATCTGCCCGAGAGGTAGGAACGGAACCACTGGAGCGCAGTGCCCCCGCTACCTAACTCCCTCAGGTATTCCAGAAGGATACCATGGTCAATGGTATTGAGAGCTGCTGAAATGTCCAAGAGCACTAACAGGGACACGCTACCCCTGTCCATGCCCAGACGGAGATCATCGACCAGGGCGACCATGGCAGTCTCAACTCCATAGCCCGCCTGGAATCCAGTTTGAAATAGGTCCAGATAATCAGTATCGTCCAAAATCAATTGAAGCTGGATTGCAACTGCCCTCTCGATCACCTTCCCTAAAAAAGGCAATAGCGAAACAGGCTGATAATTATTATGCATCAGGGGGTCTAGGGAGGGCTTTTTTAACAGCAGTTTTACAATGGCCAATTTTAAGCTGGATGGAAATTTCCCTTCCCTAAGTGATGTATTAATTATGTGATGCAACAAAGTTGTTACAACCACACACCCCTGAGCCGCTAGCCACGAGGGACAGGGATCGAGAGAGCAAGTTGTCTTCCTAACGCTTCTAAGTATCTTGTCCACATCCTCAGTACTTACAGACTCAAAATGATCCAGTACAATTGAGTCCACGGAATCTCTGGAGACCTCTGCTCTGATTTCTGAACTAATAATGGCGTCGAGATCAGCCCTTATCCGAGAAGTTTTATCCACGAAGAAGTTGTTAAATTCGTTGCAGCAGGCCTTGGATGGTTCCAAAATAGGGTTCAGGGAGGAGGGTAGCTGAGTAAGCTCCCTCACTACCCTGAACAGCTCTGCCGGGTGTGACTCCGCGCATGCAATACGCGCAGCATAGAACGAATTCTTTGCTGCGTCTATCGCCACTCCATAGTCCTCCAAAAGAGAGTCCAGGAGTGCCTTGTCGGCTAAGTTCTGATGTATCCGCCATTTGCGCTCTAGTCGTTGCAGAACCCGCTTCCTTGCCCGGAGATCTTCTGTATACCAGGGCTGCTTTTTGGAAGCAGGCCTGAGAGGACGCTTGGGAGCGATGCTGTGTATAGCCCTGGAGAGATCAGTGTCCCAGGTGGTAGTCAGGGCATCAACAGAATCGCCGTCAGATCCAAAATGTCAAAACATAATAAAACAACACATTTCTTATGAAGGAGGAAGAGTCATTAAGAGCCAGACTGGCAGAGGAGCAAGTAGAGAACTGCCTTTATAAGCCATGAACAGACCTGAAATATACCTGTCCATTCTTTACTGCTTGGTCAAAAGTCCATCTTCCCAGCAACAGAATCACTCAGCTAATTGACTGGGCAGTAAGAGCCAGAGAAAACAGCATGGGATTTTCTTTGAAGGAGGAGAATGGAGGAAAATTACTGCTCCCTGCTGTACTGTGAAACATTGCAGCCCCCAGAATTGCTGTACAAGTAAGTTTTCACCCTTATTTGTCACTCTATCCACTTGGGCAGTGCAAACCAATTGTTCTTTTTAAAGAATCCCTATTCACATGACTGAACTAGTAACATTTAAATATACCTAAATTGTTCCATATTTACTGTAACTTGTATGGAAAAGAGATAGAAAAGGGGGGGGGGGAGAGAACCAGCAACTGGTATGTCAATCATCATGCGAAATCATGTAAATGAAGAAGAACTTCACTAAGCTGCAGTGTGGTTCATTGAGAGCAGAGCTTTGAAAAGAACAGTGTCGCCGGGCCCCGAACTCTGCCGGCTGGGGAGGGAGGTCCGAGAGGTTCCATAGCACAAAGATACTGCCACTGGTAGATGCTGAATTGAACTTTAATGTAATAGAAATAGGTCCGCAGGCAACAATAACTCTGAGGCTGGTTACTTCACCCCTGAAACTCACTTACAGAACACGAGAGCCCCACTATCCTTGGACTAGTTACTTCACTGTCCGTGCTCTCTGAAGTACTGCTACCTACAGGCCTGGATCTTCTCCTCCCGGACTAGGGTCCCGAGCTGGTCTTCCACGTAATTCTTATTGGGTTTCTATACCACTAGCTGAGAATTCCACAAGAATCCTCATCTGTGTTGAAACTTTTACTATTACAAAGATCATGTTTGCCAGAAAAAAAAGTCCCCATGATCATGTGCTGTATCGGTTATTTTCAAAAGGATAGTTTTTTTAAGTCATCAACAGCTCATCTAATACCATTTGAGTACATAGTGTTTTAGGAAGCTGTATACCTTCTCAGATATATACAGCTGAAGTTCATCAGGTACCTCTGTCTCAAATAATCAAGAGGGCTGCTGTACCTTGAATATTTATGCTTCTACTTTCACGGTTGCTGTGATGGTGAGCAAGCACTGTTTCCATATGCATCAGGTAGCACTGCACTGACTTTGTGTGTGGTAAGTGTGTGTGAAATCTGCTGTACTTGTTGAATATCTGACCAGTGCATTCCTTCTGTACATAATACTGAACTAGAATATTGTGTATTACACGACAAAATGTGTAATACACAACACTGGGTAAATTCTGTATAGCTGAAATGGTCAGAAGTTGAACCAAGGTGTGTGTATGTGTGTGTTGTTGTTGTTGTTTTAGTTTGCTTGTTTATTTGAGTATGGGTTCTTCTTCTATAGTGCCTTCTCCATACTACTAGGAACTAGTGGTATGTGTACTTAATTACTACACCCATCTAGTCTGAATAATTTAAGTGCAGTGTGCTTTGCATGCTGTGTCTGCTCTAATTGGTCACAGACATTGCTTATGCTCCCTGGCGCTCTCATGCAGTCCTTTCCAGACCCCTGATGATTCTCTTCTACATGCATTATTCAACATCTGGTGGCAATAGTTCAAAATCACTCATTACAAAAAAAAGTCAACATACTCAAAATGTAGAAGGATTATTCCAAAAACATCTCCACTCTGTTCAAAATAATAAAATGATCCTGTAGATATATAGTCCAAAACCAGCATTCCTTAGTTTCCCTGACATGCATCAACCCAAAACACATTTGGCTTCATTTGCCAACAGGGCATAAATAATGCACTAACAGCAAACTTATTCATATATTGTCATTTTCCATGTAAGAGGGAATATGAACAATATAGGGCCCATCTGGATGGACTGGAAAAAACAGAAAGTCCCTATCTTTGTTTCTGTCCTTTCTGGGCGTGGGATGGGGGAGTGAATCTACCAGATGTTTTCCCCATACAGAGGTATTTCCAAGGAACTCCTAGCACTTACAAAGACCTTTAATTCCCACTCTCTAGGTCAGTTTAAATTAAGCCATTGTTTCCAAAAGTGAAATATACCTCTCTATGACAATGTAGAAATATTTCAAGAAAGAATTTGGATGCAAAATTGTGAATGTGTGAGTAAAATCCAAGCAATTTTTTAAAAATGAATACTTATAAAGACTTTTTTCCTACCTCAATAAGCCCATCGTTTTAATAATTTGATACCACTTTAATTCTCATGGCACCATTTTAAGGAATCCTACAATGTCTTGTTTAGTGGTTTCTGGAGAGAGTTCTAGAGCATGCTTGGAAGTTACCACTGTAGAGCCACCTTGAAGAGAATTCTCAGTATCTCACTAAATTATACTTCTAAAGGTTCCACAGAATGGAGCCATGACAATTAAAGTGGTATCAATTTGCTATAACTGTGTAGTGAAGACACATGATCAATTATCATGGAGAGCTGGCTGAGGGGTAGAGTAACTTGAGGATAGGATAAATGGTTACCTAGATGCAAGGGGGAGGGGAAACTGTCCCTACCACTTAGGACATCAAGAACGGGGAAGTCTGAACCTTCCATCACTGATCATTGGTGATTTCATGACTTCCCTGAAACCACTAATTCAAATAGGTGTGTTTTTGGAAGGTGAAAGACTGTATACAGGTAGGATTTGGTTGACTGAAGCACGCTAGAGGAGCATAGGTTTTGTCAGCATACTCGCAGGAGGCAGTGGAAGTGGTGAAAGCAATGGACTAATCAATAATTTAAAAAATACTGTGGGGAGGGTCCCTCATAATCCCATTCAGAAAAAAGACAGCTTTTGGAATTCTTAATTCTTACATGTAAGACTGAAACAGACAAAAACATATCCCTAAGATTCTCACATCATTCCATTGCCTTCTGCTCCTAGTCTTCACTGTACACAATGTGGAACAGCTTTTTGGCAGGCAGTTCAATTTTAATGTAGAAGACTGAGTGCAAAATGAAGAGTGTCATTAAAATCAGAGCAACAGTGAGAACACATAGAGTAGGACTGGATATATACAGGGGCTATGCCCCCTTTCAGGCTCCCAAGTGACCTGCACTGTTGTGTTTTGGTGCATCAGAATAGATGTTACATCACTTTGGCTGCTATTTGGGGGGCTGTTTTTGACCTTTTTACATACTTGGTTTTGAGAAGGCACTGATTTGGGACTAATAATCCACTGGCTGCCTATTAATTTCCGGGCAAGGTACAAGTTGTTGGTTATGACCTTTAAAGCCCTACATGGCCTGAGTCCTGACTACTTATGGGAGTGTCTTCTTCCACACAATCCTCCCTGCACTCTTTGGTCCAATGGGAAGAACCTGCTGCAATCTAAGAAGACCAGATAGCCTGCGGTGACCCAGAGATCCTTTTCTTCTGCCGCTCCTAGGCTCTGGAACAGCCTGTCAGACGAGATCCATCATATTACCACCTTGGAAGCCTTTAAAATGGGAATTAAGATGGATATTTTCTAGCAGGCCTTTCCAGATTAGCCCTCTTAGCCTCCCCTGTCGGCCCTTGTCCCCCCTCCTCCAGAAGAAGACATTTTCCCAGCCAACTCTACCTGCAATTTTAGGGAACTTGTTTGGATCGTTTTAACTCAGTTTATCATTTAATATCTTTTTATGAATTTGGTTGTTTTTATGATGGGGGGAGGGTTGGGAGATGGGGTTGTTTTTTATTGTAGTTTTAACTGTACCATGTTTTATCTTTATATTGCTGTAATCCACTTTGATTCCTTGCAAAAAAACAGAATATAAATAAATTGTATTATTATTATTATTATTATTATTATTATTATTATTATTATTATTATTATTATTTTGGCTGTTTTGGAGGCAAAAAGCCCGCCCCCCCCCACCCAAATCACAGAAAATGTTGGGTGTTGGTGCTTTTGGG
>NC_056526.1:48255531-48299250 GCF_019175285.1 Sceloporus undulatus | reverse complement strand
AACTTTGGCGGCCATATTTTGGTGTTCAGGGGCTATGTATGGTCTGAAGGACACACATTTCTCCACTGTGATGTAGCAGATGGGAAATTCAACAACAGGAAGCAAATAGCACCAAATCACTGTATATAGCATGTGAATTGTGGTTTATCTGTAGAGTGGTGGACAAGCTGCTGAGTTATATGAGAAGATGTGCCAGGCATTCAGAAGCCAAAGGAACAAGCAGAATCCAACATCAAACCACCCAGGGTCCAAAGCTATAAATACTATATCCAATCCACAATAGCAGATAACAAGGTCAAGAAACAGCCCAGGATCCTAAATCTCCATGTCAGGTTTCTGTATATGTAAGCTTCAGAAAGCAATTCAGTTTGTTTCCAATAACCGCAAGAGAAAAAGCCCTGCCTTTTAAAGCATGATGACTCAGGGCCTATACAGACAGGCACTTTTTGCCAGCCTGAGGACAGAGTTAGGGTGCAGCATCCACACACTGGACAGCAAGACCCCGCCCCAGTGTGTCATCGTGACACACACTGGTCTACACTATGCATGCCATCATGACACCCCTCTGGTGCTGCATCCACATGATGCAGCACTGAAGGGGTATCAGAAAGCCGTGCTGCCATGGCTATGGCACCCCTTGGAGAGCACAAAAAGTTGCTGCTTTTGCAGCTTCTTTTTGCATTCTCCAGAGGCCGCATCAGGGCCATGATGTGAGATGGCCACAGCCCCAATCTGGTTAGTAAAGGGGTGACATAAGACCGCCCCTTTGAGATGGTCTGTCTAGCCCCTGAGTTGCATCTTACTTGCATACCATATTTCAGAAGAGCATGTCTCTGCTGCATCCATGCAGCCTCTCATTTTGCCTGAGAGAGAAAAACTGGGTCTGTTCCAGATGCCTTCTTTCTTCTTTCTCCCCTACTTCCTGCTCCTGTGGATAATTCAGTTTGCTGTCAAACTGAGCTAGAGGAGGGCCCAGCTGTAGTTAGTCAGCTTCCTCTGCAAAAGCCGGGGTCTGATGGGTGAGTCTGCTTCATCCTCAGAATGTGAACTTACAAGCAGGGGCATGACACCAAACTTCTCTCAGGCTAGCTCCCTCATGTCTAGGAGCAATTGTGAGAGGAGTAACTGCAAAAGGGTATTCACAGTCATCATGACAATGGATTCACCAGCCACCCCTGAAGTTGTCCATATACAATATATTGTAAAATATGAACACAATTGTAATATATGGACACATAGCCATATGTGTCCATACATAATGTAATATAATATAATAATTGCAAATTAATAGAAATTCCCTATATTTTCTCTAAAACTCTCCCCTCTACATTCAAACACACAACACAAATTACAGCAGAGGAAAAACAAAGAACTTACTGTTGTTGGCAGACAGAGAAGTCGCACCATGGTGATTACAGTTTTTCTTAGCCCTGCTGTTTCATCAGATAGTTACCAACTAGAGAAAGTTTCCAGGAGGACTCATGTTTAGGAGTAGTGAGTACACCTTCACACTTTGTAAGGGCACCTTTATGCTCATTTAAAGCAGTCCTAATCAAACAGAGAAATTAATTTTTCTGTTACAAACAGGCCACCTGCCCCATGCTATTCAAAAGGCATTGATTTTAATAGTATTGTTTTGGTTCCCTGCTGCAAACAAATAACAAAATGTCTTATTGCCTCTGATTCTGGAAGAATTGCCTGGAAATAATTAATAATGCCTGCAGAAGCTGTCATATGTACATATGATACCTTTGGATTCATTGTGGGTTTTATTGCTTATGTTCTTTTCCCCCCCGCTTTACAAAGGCTGCTGTTCCATTCTATTTGACCTTAATTAGTATAATTGATAATAGCTTCAGAACTGCATGCCATTTTAATCATGTAGTTACATCTTTCATGACAGATGAAAAATGAAGGAGCAGCTGGGAGTTATCTATTAATAGTTAGGTAACAGAAGTAAACCTCCTCTTTGCTGGGAGCTTGGATTTTCCACAGGATGTAATGAACGACTAATGTATTTTAAAAAGGACTACAGTGATCTCTCTAAGGATATGAAGGACAACAGGAGTGAATATCAATCTATAGTGGGAATTTAATATCATTAGAGAGGTATGTAGTTAGAAAAGGCATCCTAAAGTTAAAGGTATATTAAAAGAACATTTATTTCATAGGTTTTTCTTTTATTCTCCAAGTTTCACATGCAGCTATGAATAAATTCTGAGGTCTCAGAGAGCCATTAAGATCAGCCAACATGTAATCTTCAGAGTCATATGTTTTTAACAGTGATTTTTACACTTAAGCCATTTATGTTTAACAAAGACATATATTTAAGCAAATCTCTATATATTGAAAGAGTACCAACACAATTCTTTATTTATTTAGAGAAAGGGGCTTTTTGGCCTGAAATTCAGAGAAATACAGAGAAACCATAGCCCTAGGTGAGAAAAAGAAGAAGGTAAGAAAACAACAACAAAAAATTGCAACATTTAAGTGCTGAACATTTTCTTTAAACATGATCTTCAAGTTTTCTTCATTGCCTATAAATGTTTGGGTTTCCAGAGCTTTGAATCTTTTGTAACAAAGGGAAAGTCTTGCTCACCAGGTGGGTTTTATCCATCTCTTACTGATCTCACAAAAAGAATAGCATGCCCATGGCAGTTTCCCCATGCCATACTGGGAAAAAGAAAGCTGCTTGTGTAACTACCAATTATAGATAAAATGTTATATCCTATGTTTTGCAATGGCAAAAATAGCTAGGGAAGTCTGTGCAATCTATTTGTTTATTTTTTAAAACTAATTGTATTAATTATTTTTAGATAGTATTCATTAGCTTGTGATAATAAACAAACCCTTATTAAGCTCTTATACCTACTTCAAAACAAAAATAAAACACTTTATGGAAAACCATTGTGGGATTTCCTTTTTATTGTGGTTTTGATAAGTGGTATCCTGAACTTTTAAATGCACAAGACAGAAATGTGGTGCTGGAGAAGAATACTTATGATACCATGGACAGCCAAGAAAACGAACAAATGGGTTTTTGAATAGATCAGACCAGGGCTCTCTTTGGAAGCCAAGATGATCAAGTTGAGACTATCGTACTTTGTCCACATAATGAGAAGGCATGGGCCACTAGAAAAAACAATAATGCTAGGAAAGGTAGAGGGTAGAAGAAAGAGAGGAAGACCACAAACCAGATGGATAGACTCAGTCAGGGGGGTTGTGGGCAAGGGCTTGCAGGATCTGGGCAAGGCAGTGGAGAATAGGGATTCTTGGAAATGTCTCATCCACAGGGCCTGTAGAAGGGCCAACAATGAGATCTGCAAAGCGATGAATGGAGGACTGGGTTTCTACCTGGCTCATGATGCTATCATGTTGCTTAAGCCTGAGCTCTACTGAACAGATGGCATCCACCTTTCTGAAATGGGGAACCAGCTCTTTCTTCGAGATCTGCAAGCAGGGGTTTTGGCTGTTTGGCCAGCCTTGTGAGGGATAGGTGCTAAGTCGACACTTGCCCCTTATCTGTGACGTAGGCAGAGGGAGATACACGTTTCGGTGAACACCTTAGCACCCTCCTAAAGTGTGAAGCTAGGTCTCTGGAACTCATGTTTAGGTCTTGCAAGTAAACGTGAAGGGAAAGAGACTTGCCTTGGGGCTGGCTTGAGATTTAAACCCTCACTTAAGTCTTGCGAGTTAAGTGGAGGAGTCTTGGGTTGGCCTTCTGGATGCGCGCCGGCCAGGGAGCAACCCAATTATGGATTGCCCTTGGGGCCCAGGTGTTTTCACCCTTTGGAAGTTGGGGGATTGGTTTTGGAGCAGACCATCCACCAGCTGTTCCTACACAAGGTTCTCCCCCCTGGTTTTTTTTTTTTTTTGCAGTTCTCAGAGAAATAAGTTTAAATAAGCTGAGTTAAATAAAGTTGCCCATTTTATAACCCAGTTCTCTGTGTCTGGTCTCATTATTCAATGAGATGGTCAGCAAACAGACAAACAAGTTTGATTTATATTCCGCTTTTTTCATCATGAATCAAACTCAAAATGGATTAAAATAAAATAACACAAATACATAATTACCTCACTGTGTAGGGCAGTCTATTTCCAAGGTAGCATAATCTCAAACTATTTTCTAGAAAGAAAGTTTGGTCTGAGTCTGCTTGATCTATTTATAAAAACAACCAGTTTCTAGCATTTCATTCGTAGGGAAAATTACATTTCCATGTGTGAACTTCAGCAACAACTCCTGACATCTTCCATGACGATCACTCAGCACAGGAACGTGCAATATCTTCATGCTCCAGATCTCTCTCTGTCTCACTATATTAGGGATGGATGGATGCTTTTAAACTTTTGCTTTCATTTGAACCCATTTGTGCTGTATGGGTTTGGAAACAGGCAACATTGGTAAACTTCTTCCTTGCATTCTACAAAGTGATGATAGAAAGCAAATTAAGCAGAGTGCACCGTTAACTGTGCAAAGTGCATTTTATTTTGAGTACCAAGGGTTAGCTCGCAGATAAAGGTTTCATTGAGCTAAGAAAGGAAATAAGGTAGCAAGTACAAAAGGGTCTTCTTTTATAAATAACTGTACCATTACACAAACTTCAATTTTAAATCCACAGGGAAAGAAATGCAGTTGATGTGTACATGAAAAAGTATACTCTGGCTGCATCTGCAGTGCAGAAATAATGAAATTTGACACCAGTTAAGCTGCCATGGCTCCATACTATGGAATCCTTGGATTTGTACTTTGTTGTGCCACCAGAACTCTCTAACAGAAAAGGCTACTTATCTCACAAAACTACAACTCCCAGAATTCCATATCACTGAGCTATAGCAACTAAAGCAGTATCTAACCATTTAGTGCAGCCTCTGTCTGTCTGTCTGTCTGTCTGTCTATCACATTTATTCTCATCTCCCCCCGAACTGACCCACCCCAAGGAAATAGGACAGCTATCTATTTTATCAGTTCAGTCTGATTAGGATCTTAAAGGAAAACCTTTGATTAGTTCTTTCAAATCAATATTTAGGCCCATTTCTCCTTGGCTTTTTCTCAAGTTTGCATGCCTTTGAGGAATACTTGTCTTTTTACTGGAGACAAAATCACCACTCTTGGAGTGGCAGTTTGCCTCTAAACATCCACAGCTCTTCTCACTATTTTTTTCAAACTGATCTCAAATTAGCCAAAAAAATCTGGAAGCTTAAAACTGGAAGTAGACTTTCAGTTACTTCCACTACTATTTTTGGCTGATATTCACCCCAAAATGAAGGTAGTGAGGCCTATCATGATTCAACAGGGTGAAAGTTGGCCTTTGCCACTTGTTATTGTATCTAGGTGGTGTCTGTGAAGATGTTGATCTGGTCCAGTGAACATTTCAAATTCTGAACTGGCATCCTGTTGGTGAATTACCAGCACAACTTCCTTTTTTGGTTGTTACAACATATCCCCACTTTAACCTGCCTTGTAAACAGTGCATCCCTTACCACCAGAATGCCCATTTCTGTGTTGTCAGAAAGCAGGAGGATGAGCAGGGTGAACATCCAGTTATTTTCCTGTAGCTAGACACACTACACAGACATCATTTGTAGACATCAGTCAAGAACTCCTTGGATATCCCAGCAGATGCCTTTCAGAGCATGTCCAGGTGTGGGAAACTTGCTGGATCCTCATCACTCATTCCACCACTTCACCAATAACACAGAAATTACTATGTTGGGGTGGAGGCCGGACTACTTACAAGATGAGTTTAAGTAGGCTAGCATCAGGATACACAACTGCAGAGGTGTTCTGCCCTAAAGTAATAATGTACATGTACATGTCTTAACCTGCCTCTTTTCTTTGTATCAGCTGTAGAGGAGGACAGAGGAGCTCAATTTGTTACAGTATAGAACATTCTGAGGCAGGTTATGAAGATGAAAATATATAGAAAAAAATACAAATTCTAAAATGTTTCCTTAGATGAGCAGAGACTCAAATTATATTATGAGGGAGCACATCATCACTCAGACTTTGTTTTGTCATGACACCAACTTTTTCCCAGATCTACTAAAATACATCTTCCAACTAACAATGATTATGATTAGGCAGCACTCATCTGGTGTTTGGTGTCTGGAACATGTCCTAGAAAATGGGCCAAGTATGATAAAACTGCTTGACATCATGCACCACTGCAGTCTAATTAATAACATCCTCCCAAGTTTCCAATTGCCATGTTGTAATATATACAGGAGATCACTTTAGGAAATCACATTTTTAAATACTTTTCTATACTACAGTGCACGAAAGAAGAGCTGGCAATGCTTAATTATTGCAATGAATTTGATTATGATTAACCTCAGTAAAGTCTTAACAAGTAATAATATCAGCATGATTTCCCAGTTTTTATCCCAATTAATGGAAGCCTTAGGAAAGGACAATTCAAAGTAGAGGAGAAAATGAGGATATATTTTTATCCTGATTCTTTCCCTCCCTATTCAGACTTAGTTCCCCAAGCTTATTTTCTCCAATTATAGATATAGATTTCTGGATAAAGATATACTCTCATAACCTCATTGTGGGTTGGGATTGCACCATAGACAGAGGAAGAAATCTAATGGAGGAAGAGCGCAGCAGAAAGTTTGACCTCCCTCAACTGAAAAGGTAAAAATGGATGCCCTTACTTTTTCATGCCTTGCTTTCTGAAGACTCACCTTCAACACTAGCAACTTACAGACAAATTCCATTAATTTGACAGGGGTGCTGCTCTTTCATCAGTTTTTCTTGCCTATGAGGCAAATTTGGGACAGTTTGCTTACACGTATGTGTATGTGTGTGTATTTGCATATAGTGTGTTAATTTAGCCTTGGCCCACATTCAAAAGTGATCTATAATATGTCTTTTATATTTTCAGTTGCAAAAAAGCATCTGGGTTCCAATTTTCAACCAATTCTACTTTCTGACAGTCCTCTGGTCTCTAACCAAGCAGGTATGCTAGGGCTTCCTGTATTTGTGTAAGCTATTTGGGGGTCTCTCTGAGACTTAAAGAGTAGAATGATTAATTCAGTAAACAAATATCATAGTTTGGTATTACAGTAAATACTGAAGCCTTCTGCCTGATATTCATTTGAATTCCTGGTATTCTAACATGCTTACGTGAACCATAGCATAACTTTTCAATAAGTATCTTAACAAAAAATAGTGGCCAATCTGTAGAAATATATTATCAAGGAGGGCCACATCAGCTTTCTTAGCAGGTATTGCAGATGTTCTTAGCCATTTTCACTTAAATCATTTATTATCACATATAAAGGAGCCCTTACTATCCACTAGATGTGCTTATATTCTACATGAGTTTCCTTCCCCACTGAGTTTCTAAGAGTTAATCCCTTTACTACATAGTCAACAACTGAGGTATGTCAGAGCATTTTCTCTACCAGTCACAGTGGGAGAAGAGCTCTGAGTCTCTGCTAGTCAAACCTCAAGAGGGGGAAAATGGAAATGGTATGGGGCAACATGTGACCTCCTGCTATGCACCTAGAATGAGATTTATCCTGGATGCAACCAGAGCCAAATATAGGAAAATGGTCTAAGAAGAAAAGTCAGGAATACAGAACAAAGAAAGAAATGAGAAGGGATACAACTGTTTGGAATGACAGTATAAAATGGCAAAGAAGCAAGTAGATTATGAAATTGATGGTACTGCCTAACGTTCCCTTTTTATGAATAGAAAATCAAAAAATATGCCTATTTTAGTGCACATGATATTAGCAAAAAAATGGGGAAATCTGTGAATTCTGCTCACTGAAATCAAATAAAATATAATGCAAATATGAAACTGGGAGGAGGCCATTTGTGTGTTGAAGTCTTTCCTTATATAATTGCCACAGGATACCCAGGCCTCTATGACAGCCATGGTGGACTCCTTTGATCAGTGCTTTTTCACTGGAAATTTTATGGCTGGCAGCAGGATCTCCTGAATTAAACACAGAACGAGGAACAACTTCCAAAGGAAAATCCATCCAACACATTCTATGAAAGAAAGAAAAAAATGCATCCAACAATTTGAATGTTTGATCAGAAAGTGCAAAAAGTATGGGTAAAGCTCACATGTTTCCAATGGGATCATGTATAAGCCTGCCTGTGCTATAATATCCATGGGGAAGGGGTTTCTCTCAGTCACACCACCCTCACAGGAGCTAGGGGAGAGGAGTAATGCTCTGTATTTAAAAGGGTGTCTCAATATCAGGGTAGCCACTGTGTGGACAATTACTGATTGCTTCTTCTTCTAGAGTTTCAAGTTGAATAGAAACACTATCTGTGCCAAATCTCTGAAGTGGTAGAGCTTAGCATATATATGCATAGCTTCACTAATTTTGAGAAGAAGCAAAGAGTAACCCTGTGGGGTTTTCGCACAGAAAACTAAAGATCTGTGTACAGAAAACTGTGCAGAATCTTGTGATTCTGTTTTATGCGTGAAAAACTTGATTTCTTCAGTGAAAGCACCATTTTCTGCATGCACCCAACCTCTCCCCAAAATTGTAGTTACTTGTGCAGAAAGGTCCCAACAACAAAGATTCTTCATGAAGGAAATTGTACTCATTGGGTTTTCCCAACACTCAGGAGACCACTTATTTTTTAATGTTAATCAAATATTTTCAAGTACCTTTTCATTCCTAGTTCAGCATCCACAGATGCCCCAGTCGACTGGACCAGTTGCAGGAGAAGCAAAGTAAAATTAAATGGCTTCACAACACCTGCAGTGACAGATGAACTGGGGTCCCTGCTTTCCGGACCAACTTATTAAATAATAAGACCAGACACAGAGAACTGGGTTATAAAATGGGAACTTTATAAAATTCAACCTATTTAACTTTATTTCTTGAGAACTGAAAGTCCAGGGGGGAGAACCTTGTGCAGCAACAGCTGGTGGATGGTCGCTCCAAGGCCAATCCCAGCTTCCAAAGGGCGAAAACACCGTGAACACTAAAGGCAATACAGAAGTAGGTTGCTCCCCGGCGGCCCGCATCCAGAAGGCCAACCCAAGACCCCCCACTTACCTCGCAAGACTAAGTAAGGTTTGAGTCTCAAGCCAGCCCCAGGGAATCTCTTTCCCTTCGTGTTTACTCTCAAGATGTAAACCTCAGTTCCAGAGACCCACCTTCACCCTTTAGGAGGGTGGAGGTGTTCAGGAACTGATTATCTCCCCCCCCATGCCTATTTATGGCCACACCCTAAGCCAACATTCAATTCCCCAATTAACAGTGTAGGGTAGGCAAAAAAACCCTTGGGAAAACAAGGGCAAAAATTCCTACCCAGCCTCAAAGTAACCAGAATGAACTTACACTGCCGTTGAGGTGGGAGGGTGGGCCAGCTCTTTGAACTGACAAGGAGGCAAGGGTGGGAGAGCCTTAAATAGGCAGCTCCGCCCCCTCCCTGTCTAATGGCCCGCGAAAGTGCGCCGTTTTGTCTAAATCAACTAGTCTCAACCAACATTCCTGCTGAGCCAATGGGCTCTGAGAAGCAATGTCTCTACATGCTCTAGCATTATGATTGCTCTGCATTTCAGCATTAGAAAAAGCACATTATTAAACATGGGAGATTACATTCTTAGCTATGGCAACTTGTTTGTGTCAAGGTGTTGTTCCCAACCTTGGAAGTTGAACTGGTGCCAACACGTCCTCATTTGTTCGTCCAGCTTGGTTTTAAGTGAGCACTGTTTGTTTTTTGATTTGTTGGATTGTCAGTTTTTCAAATTTTTTAAATTGTGTTAAATTTGTTTTAAAATTATTAGGTTTTTTTAATATTAACGGACTGCACCCTTGCCTGATATCTCTGGATACAAGACAGACAGAATATTTTGCAAGCATACATGCGTGCATCAATCAATCCATCCATCCCAATTGAATCCACACCCAGTGCTTGATTCAACACATTGCTGCCATTTCAGGTCTACAGGATGGCTTTCAAAGGTATAAAAACTCTTAATTTTAGGATTTTTTTATTTAAAAAATCTTACATCTGTTTCAAGGCATCCAAATTGTGGTACCTAAAAATAACTGGCTCATGAACCGGCATCTAGTTCAAGGCATCTGTCTCAAGATAAAAAGTACTGCATGTATGGTGTTGTGTGTGTGTATTCTTCTAAGTGTATAGTATAGAATAAAATCACAAAAACTTTAATTAGTTTAAAAAGAAGGCCATATCCTATCCCATGAGTATTACTACCACATTGCATTGCAGGCTTCAAATAAGGATGCACAAATCATTGAGTCTATTTTCTTAAAAAGAGTAAGTCAAGGGGGTTTAAACAGAATGAAGTTACCAATTGATATTCCCCATGTGCCTTTAACAAAGACCATGACTCTACCAAGGCTCTCAACGTGCCTCTTAACTGGCTTTTTTTTAGAGAGCAACAAGCCATTATTCAAAATTGTATGTAATCAGAAATTAAACAGTAAATTGGGTAATTTGCATAAACAACTCTACCAGTTCAATAAATGAGCTCACTGTACTGACTGTAGCACCATTTTATTTAATGACTTTTAAAACCACAGAAGCATGTAATGGCTAAATTTTTAAGCTAGTATTTTTACTTAAAAGCTAACAAATAAAAAGAAGTGTTAATCATTTTTGTGATTGTGATTATTATTGTAATTGGATATTTTCATTTAACACTGAAAATTATGCAATTTATTCTCTCAGGAGACCACAAATGTTTGCCTCTTTGACTCCGTTACCTGTAGAACAGAAAAGTCTTAGTTTGCATCCCTTCAATAATACTTGTGGATTTGTAATGTCTTTGTACATTCAATTATGACCAAAAGAGAATGTTCTGCTAATGCTTCTTGTATATGTACTAGGGATGTGAAAAACCTCTCAGTCTTGATTTTGGGGCTGAACAGAAGATTGAAGATAGCACGGACCATGCCTAGGCTATCTGGTGCTGGTGCTAACCCGATTGGTCCCCAGGTGGGGTGAGGGGGTGGACGAGTGTTTAACACCTGTCCCTGCACTAACCTAGGAGCCACTACCAGTCTGTATATGAAGGTTGCCATGGAGTTTCCTGAAAACTCGTCAGTAATCCAGGGGTCAAATTACCCCAGGGTAAAGGGTTTTTAACCAGGATCAGGTTAGATTCACCAGATTCACATCTGCTCCAACAGGATCTGGCAGATGAAATGTGTTCAGGAGGAACACGAGCTTTTTGGTCCTTGTGGGCAACCCTTTGTTGGTTATTTTAATCCTATCTGAATTTTGTCTGATTTTTTTTTTCATATTCAGTTGTAAGACTTCATGTTATGTTCTCGCATTGAAATTTTTGCTTATTTTCTTTAATATGCATCATTTATTCAAGGTACTTAATTTACACATTTTCCCATTGATAAAAAATGTACTCTTTCAGGTGTATTCATATTAGCCATTCACATTTTAAAATACTTGCATTATTTTGTGAAGAATGAATTTATCAAAAATGCATGAACCATCTAGCTGTTTCAGTACCAGAGAGGGCGCTTGCCTTCCAGCTTCAGGGGATCTTGGATGAAATGGATTTCTAGACCCATTTCAAACCGGCTTCCGGGCGGGCATGGAGTTGAGACTGCCATGGTCGCCTGGTTGATGATCTCCGTCTGGGCATGGACAGGGGTAGCAGGTCCCTGTTGGTGCTTTGGACATCTCGGCGGCCTTCGATACCATTGACCATGGTATCCTTTGGAACGCCTGAGGGATTTAGGCATTGGGGGCACTGCGTTCCAGTGGTTCCGCTCCTACCGTCGGGTAGATTCCAGATGGTGCAGCTGGGGGAGTGTTGCTCCGACAAGAGGGCCCTGACATCTGGTGTCCCTCAGGGAGCGATTTTGTCCCCCATGCTATTTAACATTTACATGAAGCCACTGGGAGAGATCATCCGAGACACGGGGCGTGGTGTATCAGTACGTGATGACACCAAATATGTTTTCTCTGTGTCTCCGGCTGATGCAGTGACCAGAGATGCATCTCTCCTCCAATGCCTGTCTGGGAGTGGTAATGGGCGGGATGAGGAGAACAGACTCAGTTTGAATCCAGAGAAAATGGAAGTACTCGTAGTAGGTTCCCCGGGCCTGGGGATGGATATTGTCCACCTGTCCTGAATGGGGTCACTCCCCTGAAGGACTCAGTCGCAGTCTGGGGGTGCTTCTGGACTCGTCGCTCCACCTACATCTAGGTGAATGTGCCGGTCGGAGTACTGTTATCAGCTTCGCTGATACGCCAGCTGCGACCCTACCTGAGCCGGGAACCTTGAAACGGTGGTACATGCTCTGGTAACCTCTTGGTTGGATTTCTGTAATGCGCTCTACATGGGGCAACCCTGTACCAAGTCGGAAGCTACAATTGGTTCAGAATATGGCAGCAGGCTGGTCACTGGATGTTCCAGGACAGCCATATACACCTAATTGCAAGATCTACATTGGTCTGCCTATTCACTCTAGGCGCAATACAAGGTTTTGGTTATGACCTATAAAGCCCTAAAGGGCTTGGGCCCAGGTACTTGGAGGACCGCCTCTCCCCATACAGTCCTCCCCGCACTCTCAGATTGGGCAGAAAACATCTATAAGAGTTCCTAAGGCAAGGTTTGTGTCTCTTCACAAAGGGCATTTTCCATCGTGGCCCCCCAGACCTGGAACTCTTTGCCTGACGAGCTCCGCTCAGCAACCTCCCTAGATCTCTTTAGGAAAAATAGGAAGACCTTTCTTTTCCGTCAAGCCTTCCCCCATGTGCTTGATGTTATCTCTCTCCCTTGTGCATAGGTTGATCCAGCTAATTCGTTGTATGGTTTTTAATTGGTTTTTAGATAGTGAATTGATTGTGAATGTTTTGGATACTTTGTATTGATTTTTAAATTGGTATCATGGGTTTTGTATTACTGGGTTTATGGTTAATGTATTGTAATGTTCTTGATGGTGATTTTTTGTAACGCTGTGATCTGCAAGGAATAGCGGTATAAATAAAATTTCATTCTTCATTCATACCAGACAGTAAAATGTAACTTCAGTCCCTCTTCCACATGAGCACTCCCTCATCCATTAAACAACTCATCAGCCATGACAAAAGTTTGTTTAATGTCCTCACAATATGTTTGGGGAAGTTGCGACAAAGTACTTAATCTCCTCTCTCTCTCTCCTCTTATATATATATATATATATATATATTAAAGCAGGAAATAGGGAAGCAAAATCAATAGATACATCCATCCCTTAACCATCCATTAAGAAGCCAAGCCCTTCCTCCAGTCCATCTGCCTTGGTCCAGGTCTCTGAAGTGGAGAAAAACTGCTGGACCTGATCCCCTTCTCCACCACCATTCCCTTCTCCTTTTGTGTCGTGTCTTTTTAGATTGTAAGCCTGAGGGCAGGGAATCGTCTAACTAAAAGATTGTATGTACAGCGCTGTGTAAATGTACAGTGCTTTATAAATAAAGGTTAATAATAATAATAATAATAATAATAATAATAATAATAATAATAATAATCCCTAGGTTGTTGTAACATATTTAGACTTCCTTCTGTTATCCCTAATACCAAGTGCAAAGGTCACATGCATCCATTTTTTAAGCAATGTATATGCTGTTTGAAAAGCAGTTTTAGAAATTCCCGGGGGGGGGGGGGGGAGGCACAGGACTGAGCAGTTATGGGAAAGAGATGTACTTGGGTCATTGGCAAACTTCTACTTCCTCCTATTCATGGGCATGTCCCTTATAGATTAGTGGAGAAATGACAAATTGAACATCAACTGTGCTGAAAATAACAGCTGAGTTTATTTGCAATGCCTTAGCAGGTTGGCAGGAAGCTGACCAGCTTCTCATCTTTCCCAGGATGTTCCTCTTGTGAAAATGATGAAGCAGCCATGAATTTGTGCAGCCTAAGCCCTTACAAATAAAAGTGTGTACCTGCCAAACATGGTATTTGCAGCATGACAGCTAATGGGTGTCAAAGAGTTTGCAAGGCAGGCTAAGAAAACCATCAATGGATTTTAGCTCTCCCACTGTCAGAGTCTTCCCCCTTCATAGCTTTTGCAAACTTTCAACAGAGGATACTTAATACAGGTTGGCCAATATTTCCTCTATAGAGAAAAAATACAGTGACTTTGAGAAAAGGCCTCTCTGTTCCATTATTACTACATCTTTTCTGATCAGTTATACCAGCCAGCTGGATCTCTTCCATGGGTTCTTGACCCTGATGGTGTGTGGATATAACAACTGAATTCCATCTTGCTGAACTAAATAGTGTTTCATATGTCTGAATCTGATTCTGTAAAATCTAGCTGCCATCCCATTTATCATGTACGGACCCTGTTCTTTGGACTGCTTTTTCATGGTATGACCCATGTTGTGGTAAAGTAAAGATGGAAATTGTGCAGCCCTCCAGGTACTGCTAGACTGTAATTCCCAGCAGCATGGCCAAGGGCAAGGAATATTGACAGTTGCAGGTCAACAACATATGGAGGGCCACACAATTCTACTCGTGTTATAAGGTATGCTTCAATTTCATACAGTTGGCCCTTCTTATACACAGATTTTTTATACACAGATTTAAGCATACACGGTTTGAAAATGTTCCAAAAAAGTATAAATTTCAAATATCAAACCTTGATTTTCCATTTTTTATAAGGGACACCATTTTGCTATGTCATTATATTTAATGGGACTTGAGTATCCATAGATTTTGTTATATGTTGGGAAGCTTGGAACCAAACCCTAGTATATAACAAAGGTCCACTGTCCAATCAAGTGAGTAAAGAGGACTACATGGGATAAATTCCACGATCTCCTCCTTCCTTAAATAAACAACATAATAATCTCAACATAACATAACATACAATTTAATTTAATTTAATCATTTGTACCAGTTTCATTATCAGTTAGGGATACCTTCAGTATATCTTTGTATTCATTTTTTCTAAAAGTACCTCCTCAAATTCTACATCTTTTTCCAGTGTATGGAACCATTTATGCTACGGCATGAAAAATATTCATGTTTATAACATACCTTGCCAAAAATAATGGAATAATAATGATGAACAATATTGTGGCAAGAATTTTGTGAATACTTGGAGAAAGTTGTATCAAGTGAAGATTCCACAGAAACAGACACTCTTTCACACACACACATACAATCAAGAAAACTAGCATTTTGCAAAAGCAAACAAATATTGTTTTTAGACAGCACATGGAGTTTTTATTTTTGGTGTAAGGTTATTGTTGTCTGAACAAGAATAGTCATCTTGCCTCCCAAAAAATCTCAAACAAAACTTACTGTACAAAAATTCAGCAATCTTATACAAGAAAAACCAAATTGTTGTATTGTGCAAGTTATTGTTTTTGTTCAGAAAGAAGCAATCTTCCATCCAGACAAAAATGTGGCTGTCTGGATGCAGACTTTTTGCACAAATCCCACAATTTCCATGCACAGTACTATGAGTACTTCTGTGCATAATAATTTTCCTAAGCATCTTGGGATGATTGCTTATGATTTTCTCTAAAGTAGAGAGAAAATTGGAAATGGTTCATCCTCATTTGTGATGGCAAAACAGCCAAATATTAATATCCCTAGATTATTAATCTACTTTCTTCAATAAAACACATTGAAAACTTCAGAAAGGTTTGCTCAATTACCAGTCTTTTCATAAGGAAATGTGAATCCAAGAGATTTCTTTTCCATCCCTACTTCTGAATGCCACTCTATAAACACAAGCAATCTGGAAAGCCAGAGAAGTAGGCTATGATCAGACAATCCGGAAATGTGTGATTTACCTGCCTTCTCTCAAATGGGTGCAGTTATAAAGCTAGTAAATAACCACACTTTTCTGCTGGAGCTTCTGGTTTGTAAAGCTGTCACCATGCACACTTGGTTGATAGCACTGGGGAAATGACCGCTCACAGCACAACAAGAATGCAGATGGAATTGCTTTGACTATAGGTGCCTGGGGAGCTTGCTAAACATTTTATACAGCAGCCACATCCTGTCACTTTTCTCTACAGCCAGAAAAAAGCTCCTCAGTCATATGCATCTCATACTGCCTATTTTTCAGACTGCTAAGACTGGGTATACTTAGGCAGGATGATTCTTAAGGACAGACAGCTGCCTCCAAACCTTCTTTTACAGAATGATATATGTCACACACACACACACACACACACACACACTTTTATTGGAGATGCACAGATATTAAACGGGCAGGATCATTTTTTTTTCTTTTTTCTTTTTTACTAGAATCCTGAAGTTCATCAACCAGGGCCAAATGTAAAATAGTGGCTCTGGATGGTGAACATATAAGAAGAGAGACCAAGATCCTGCATTATATATATTAATAAATAATAAATAATAAATATTATTTTTATCCCGCTTTTTTCCAAGCAATCAAAGCATTTAAAAATCTGGATTCTGTCTGGATCCAACTTGAGCTTGTTTTCCCTCATCCAATCAATTACTGCCTGAAGACACTGGCTGAGGGGAGAGATGCCACCTGTCATTGTGGCTGATGACCGGGACATGGTGAAATATATTTGGGTGTCATCAGTGTACTGATAACACCCGGCCCCATATCCATGAATAATTTCTCCCAGCAGCTTCATATAAATATTAAATAGCATCGGGGAACAGGACAGCATCTTGAGGAACATGACAATTAAGCTCTGTTTTTGAAGAGCAACTGCCTCCGATCATCATCCTCTGGAATCTGCCCGAGAGGAAGGAGCGAACCACTGCAAACCACTGTATTGAATGCCACTGAGAGGTCTAAAAGCACCAACAGGGTCACGCTCCCTTTGTCAATGCCTAGACAAAGGTCATCAGTTAGAGTGACCATGGTAGTCTCCACCCCATACCCGGTCCTTAAGCAGCAAGTCCTGAACAGACACCCACCCACCCATCCATTTACAATCGTACTTTAGCCTCCATCAGATTGTGGTGCAGTAGGCTGACATTTCCATCAGAATCAAGATCCCTGATACAATTCCTCTTCACACCAAAGATCATTAGTGGAGGGGGATGAAAACATCAGTCTGCTATACCCTGAAAAACAGACAAACAGACATCTGTTGTTCACAGCAGCTAGTGGCTGTTAAGGTAGGTTTTTGGAACACTTATTATTGTGGTAATAGTGCCACAATCATGAAAATACAGTATTCATGAATATAAATCAGTTACAGATCTGTAACTCTAGATTATGAAACTGTAACTGCAATAATGAATCCTAACCAGAGTGTCTTTCAGCCTAGGGCACGCCATTTTATACACAGGAATTAGTCTTTTGGCCTTCAAATATTATTTTTCGCACAGGTAATGCTGTTTCCTGCCCATAAATAGTTGCTTTCTGTGCAAAATAACCACGTGTGAATTTTGCACTGAATAAGTCCCAAATTACAAAGAGTCTTGGAAAATTATGTGGCTTTCCAAGTCTTTTTCACATTAGGAAGAAAATTTCTAAAACTACCCATTACTACCTTCAAGAAGAAATTTGGTGAAGAATTGCATCCCTGTTTGCCACTAGATAACTTCTACATATTCTTGTTTTACATTACTTATGGAAGCCAGGGCCTTTTAAAGAAAGTATTGTAGAGAGCAGTTCTATTGAACATCACACATCAATTATTGATAAATGATTACTACTCCTCTGCTGCCATTTCTGTTTTTTCAGAACCCCACTAACTCTAGATTAGGTGTGGGCAGCTTCTGTTTGGACAGGCATTTATTTTCACTTTTCTGGACCAATGGTAGGCTGCATAACCCAGTTTTTGACACTAGAGTGGCCAGAAAGTCATAGACAGACATTTTTGTACTTAGTCCTTTTCTTTCTTGTTTTTAATACGATATTTACCAAAGTAAATCATACTGATAGTACTTTTTACGTAGAGGTACTCCCCCAAGTGATGAAAGGCAATTGTTTCCTGTTTTCCTTACCTTCATATCTTGCATTTAGCACATTTTGTTCAGTTATTGTTCATTTCATGGTAAACATGAGCTTAATTCCTAAATCTGATGAAGCAAACATCTCTGAGAAATCCTTTGTGCGAGAGACTGCAGCTAGAAATATCCCTTCCCTCAATGTCTTGTGTGACCCAACATTTCCCATACTGACATAGGGTTCATTCTCATTTAAATTTAAACCATTTTGCAATTCACCTTCATTTTGTGTTAGTAAATCAATTCCAAAAGGCCCATCGTTCCCACTATGAAAGTGGTTCTTTTCATTATCCCCTTCTAATTACTTCTTTTTTGGCACTACTGTTGTCTCCATATGCGGCTTCCAGCTTATGCAGAAGCTGCACAATGGGAGAATGAATGGTGTGTGCACCCATGGCGCATGCACTCTCCTGTGCCACGAGCACGAGCCCCATTCAATCGAATGGGACTTAAGCTTACATGCTATTTGGCTTACGTGGGGGAGTCTGGAACAGATCCCCCACATAAGCCAAGGGCGCACTGTACTTTGCGTCACTTCAAAATGCATGTCAACCATCTGTGCATCATCAGTGACATATGCGGCAGCCTAGGCAGCCTGGTTTGCAAACTCTCTCTCTCTCTCTCATATATATATATATATATATATATTGATAGAAGATTCAGTTCACTGGTTTTGTAACTACTTGCCTCACTATGAGCTGCTGTCGGATCACCCAGGTAATTGCAAATAGTTGCAAAACCAATGAATCGAATCATCAATAATTTTTTTAAAAAAAAAATTGATAGAAGATTTGATTCATTGGTTTTGCAACTGCTTTCCTCACTGATTGCAAGTAGTTGCAAAGTCAATGAATCAAATATGCTATCAATTTTATTTTATTTTTTTAAAAAAATCATGCACCCATAGATCACATCACAAGCACAAGGCAGCACTGGGGGTGGGGGAGGATCTACCAAAAATGAGGAGGGATGGTAAACATCCCTCTGCCATTAGTTCCCCCCCCCCCCCCCCCGAATGATGTGATTCAGATCTGTCGTTCCCACTTGTTGAACACACTTCAGAGTCGATTCTTTTCAAAAGAACCACGAAAGAACTAGTGTCAGGAAAGAGTGGGGTTTTGTTTTTGTTTTTTTGCATTTGCCTCATTTCATCACAATTGAAACCGATCACAGTAGGGTTGAAACGGGTTTCAAATAGGAATGATGGTCATATAACCTGATCCCCAATTCGCTTTAAATTATAGTGGGAATGTGGCCATAGTTGCGTAGCCTGGTTTTACCCATATCAGCAGCTCCAAAGTGGAACAAAAAGGGTGGCAGCCACTTCCCCACTCCAAAAATTAGTCACTAACACTTGCTTCATTACTGGAGCTATGTTTTTGCTTGAAGGAATTTTGTACATAGAATGCTTTGCCATTATGATGATTACCATTGTTGCCATCAGGATTATCAGCAGCTCCCTCTGTTTGTCTCTCTGATTGCTCAGGCTAGTATCCTATACCAGTGAAAGACTATGAAAGGAAAGAGAATCTCAGCACTGGATGGTTGTTGGAGCTGAAAATATATTCCTTTTCTAACTACTAAATGAGACATTGATCTTTAATGAGGTTCCTTGGAATAAAGCATTCAGCAGGTGAACAAAAAAGAAAATGGACTGAGATCTCAAATATCCTAGGAAATAACAGCCCCTCTGATCTTGGTGTTTTGCAAGACCCACAATTTGTTATTTATATAATTCCCTTTTGTTGTATTTTTATTTTGACAGAAAGGGAAAGGCAGCTCTGGGTGGGATTCTCCACCTCTAATGCATTTGCCTCGCTTCATAACAATATTATAAGTTGATCAATGTTGCTTACTATGCAATCAGCAAAATATAATTGGCTGGCCTTGCACTGGCATGTCCTATGTCATTTCATAGGGTTTACTCCCAAGAAAGCATGAACAAAGACTGCAGACTTAACTGCAGAATAAATCCTATGCCATTATGTTCAGTGAAGCTTATTCCCTTCTAACCGTGCATGGGACTGCAGTTTAAGAGAATAATGTACTACAATACAAAGCTGAGAAGAAAATGGCTTAATAACAATACTGAGACTTTGTTTGAGTCCTTGGTAAGATTAGGTTTTTGGTAAACCCCATATTCCATTTAGCTTTTGTTACTCCCCTTTGAAGTAGAGGTCTTACAACAATTGATCTCTGCTGCAGTGGGGATATGTGTGTATCTATGTTTGGGTATGCTTGCACTTTAGTCAAACTCCAGTTTTGGCAACAACCAAATAAATTATTAGAACAATTCTAGGGGAACAAATAAAAACTATTGGACAAACAAGATAGGAGTCTGAAAAGACTCTTTGGATTGCACCATCCTGAGAAATAGCCTTCTCAGTGGCTGCTCCTATCCTCTGGAACTCCCTTCCACAGGAGGCTAGTCTTTCCTTTCACCTGCACAAAAAGACTGTTCTGTTTAAGCAGGCTTTTAATATGTAATGCTTTCAGGAAGATGTCTTACTGGGGTATGTGCTTTTAAAAAAATAAACAAACAAAATACATTTGTATGTGATTGTTACTGTGTGCCTCATTTTGACCTCAGACGTGTGCAATCCATGTAGTTAGAGAATACACCAGGCAGCTGAGTGGGATGCCACAGTGTGGAAAGGAAGGACCAAGTAACTGGGGCAGCTGCATAGCTAGGATACCCTGGGCTGCCCCTGGAATATCCTGGTTCATGGAGACAAAGCAAAGATGAGCAGTTCTGATCACTTATTTGCTGTTATTTTCCCACACATATCAAATATAAAGTTGTGACCTATTTTCCTTCCTTTTGGCCTTATCCTTTAAAATACATGTATTCGATTGGTTTTTAAAGTATGATTTCTATGTGTATAGAGAACCTCCTCTGAGTAATTATTTGTGTATGACTGTAAACGTTATGAGATTGACTTAAAAATACTTGAGGTTTTTCCACCAAGCACAACATGAAATTACATCCCACTGTCTATATGGATCAGTGCATAAGAAAACTCAAAAATCAATTTTAAATGACCCATGAATTTTCTCCTGCACTAAAGCTCACTTGAACAGCAAATTGAAACTAAATATACTGCAATATTCTTATTAACATCTCTTTGTCATTTGTTTTCATACATTAATGGCTGAAATTGGTTGACTGGTAATATTTCTAATTGATCTCATTTTCAATAATAGGCAGCATAAATAAATACAGCAAAATGATCAATGACTGGATTTTGTTTCACCAAGTATGACAGTGTATCAGGATTCTCTCATCTCAGATGAGATAGGGAAACATTATTTATAGATTATGGACCATTCTGTTAGTTAATATATAAAATTTAATTTGTATGGGATTAAAAATGTCATTATATTGTCATACAAGTGAGGAAACTCTCCCCATCTATTGCATATCAATTTCTCCAGCTAAAAAATGGGTTTGGGCATGCATAAATGAAACTATATACTATACTTTCCACCTGCGATCAATTACATAACCAATGGACCATTTCACTAATATGTTTTACTGCCCATCTGATACTGACTGACCATATTGTTTTCAGATTCTTTTGGTTTCATACCTATTCTCCATAAACTTGTGTGTTAAAGTCCCCTTTAAAGCACTTTAAAATGGCATCTTGAAGTAGGGGAGGATAAATCTGTCAACTTTGCTTTTGCATGCAGTTATTGTGCTACCTCTTCCCACTGCCCCTGCCATTCCTGACAGTCTGCTCATCTTTAACAGTAGCAGATATGTGCAACATGGTTCTTTTTCATGCTTAGAAAAAGTGTATTTACTGTATTTATTGGTTTTTATTGGTTTTAACTATGTGCTTTTAATTTATGTTTTAATCTTAATAATATATATATTTTTAACTTTTGTAATCAATGTTTTTACTTCTGTCTTTCTAAATTGTAGTAATCTGTCTTGAACCCCATTGGGGGAGAAAGGTGGGATATAAATCCTTGGAATAAATAAATAAATAAATAAATTTGCCCAGCGAATAATTTTGTTTGGTTCCTTTTCATTAAGAAAATACTAATGTGTGTAATTCTTTCATCAATAGGATGGAAAGTACTTGAGATTTTCTTTTAAAAAATATAAGACAAAGTGGAAATTACATACACACTCATCTCTTACCCAGAACTATTTAAAATAACAATGTGCACATTTGTTCAATATGCATAATTTGCAAATTTGCTTTTCTACTGTATCTGTACCTGCCATGAATCATGTGAAATTAGGGTGCCCTGCTATCCAGATAGCCTGTTTGTTCTTGTGCAGGGATGAGAGATGCAAAAGTTTCTAGTTCAGTTGCACTGATGAGTAGCTGACTCAAAGAAGTAACTGCCAGGAACAATCAGAGGTTCCAGTTTGTCCCAATAGGCAGGTCTTCCATGGACCAAATTGAAAAAACAAAAAACAAAAAACAAAAAATAGGTTGTGTAGTGGAAGCCGTTTTCTCTGTCTTTCTTATCACTATCTCTATCTTTACAGTATTACCAAATGCTTGGCATGAAATCCAGCTGATTGACTATGCCTGGTGGAGTTCTTTGTCTTTCACATAGCAAGTGAGTTTCTCCCCTTTTCTGTTAGCCCCCTATTTAAATGTTGCAAATTATTGTCATTGCTTGGTTTGATAGGGACACAATAATAATAATGCTTTCTTGCTTCTGTACTTTGTTTGCAAAAGAATCAATAGTACAGAAGGCCCATAGATTGCCTACAGAGTAAAGTGCAAATGGGCTATGCTGGCCCCCATCCTTCTTTCTTCTATGTGTGGCAGTAGTATAACCACTCACATAATCACCCCCTCCTTCTACAATGGCCTGTGTTTAACCAGCGGCCTTGAAGAGCCTAGATCTATTCCACAGTTATCTCTCTGTACATTCCAGGCTCCAAGCAAATGTAATCCCAAGCAAATGTAATGCCAAAAAGAAAATGTAGGACACAATGCTGCTTCACTTTTGTGATTGGCTTACGCTAGGAAAAGTAGAGTTAGAAAGGCATAAAAGAAGATGGCAAAGAGGCCCTCGGGGCTGCAGTTTTGCTGTGTGTGTGTGCTGCTGCCCTTGGCCAAGAAAATAAAGCGTTTTTTATCCTAGCCAGTTCGGTCTCCTTGACTCTGCTTGTCCTCTGGCAGGCCACGGGCCTTCGGGTTCGTGGATTTGGGGTTCACCCGCTACAGGTTGCCTTCCTTTTAATTTATAGTTATAAACTTACATTTAGAGGCATGACTTGTAGGTGGAGCAGGTGTGAAATACCCTATTGCCCAATGGGGAGGTTCCATGAGGAATCCTGGATAGTGGACTCAGAGGCCTTCCTGCATCTTCACATCCAGAAAATGCAGTACACACTGCAGGGGACCAGTAAAACCCAATACCCCCATGGTCCTGTCCACAATTGGTAGGTGCTGTATAATCAGCTAACAGATTTGCGACCAGTTTCAGATCTATGTACCATGTCATGTTCAGTTTATGTAAGCTGTAGACAGCATAGTGTGTTGTCTCTTTTACCCATATTTGGACTGTTCCACTCTTCTCATTGTTTGGTGTTGTAGGTTTAGGTCAGTGTTGCCGTGAAGGGAAATGTGCATTTCCTTCATTGTAAAACCTACAGTTAATTTATTTTCTCTCCCAGTTTGGGATTTCTTTAGAAATATATGCCTCAACAACCAGTCTTACAAATTAAACCAGTGTTTACCTTCCAGCAATCAGTCACAAATCAAAGCATGCTAAATGCAAGATACATGCATGAGGAAAACCATATGTTAAGAGAAACAAAAGTGGCAGAGAGAGATTGTTCTGGAAGGGTGTGAAAAATCAAACCTGGCTCTGTCCCAGATATACACCCACAGAGATTCGGGTGAGCAAATTTGCCAAGTCTGCTTCCAGATACTTCACCTTTTCCCATTTCCATGTTTATTCTATCCTAGTTCCATGTGACTATTTCTTCACTCCACCCCCACAGTTTGATAGATATCTATGCATTTGTTTTGGAGCGCTTTTTCTGTCTATGCACTTTTGTGCACATTGATGGACACATAAATGGGAGCTATGCCCCTTTTATGAAAGTATGCATATGAAGTGTTCATACATTTTTTTCAGCATGCTTTTAAATGTGTATATGTCATCAAAAACTTTTTTCTTTTGAATGCATTGCATGCCTGAAAATGTACAACGTATATCAGTAAATTATGTCTGTTTCTCTGTTTTGTCTGGGAGGACTGGGTAAAACTATTAAAAAGAGACTCGCTGGAACAAATTTTCCACACCTGCATGATTTAGATCACCATTGATTGGGGTTTTAAGTCTGGCATGACAATTTTTCTCAAATTTACAAGAATTTGTGGGCTACATATCATTGCCATTTTTCTCAGTACTTATGGAACCATAAGAAAAAAAAATAGTCTTGTCCATTCCTACATGGTTGGTAATAAACTGGGTTAAGATGCTAAAATCCATAAACACAGCTGTGAACACAACCAACTCCTCTATGTTCAGCCATAAAACAGATCTCTACACAAGAAGGATTGACTCTTGCTCTAAATTGTAGATTTTATGCAATTCCAGCCCATCTGTGCAATTTGAATTTGTCTGCTACCATGTGATAAGACTGTTTATCCCAGACTTTATAAAGGACTGTCCTGAAAAAGAGCAGCAGCCATACACATTGCAGGCCAAAGAGAAGCATGGGAAGTCTCATAGGACCAAACAGTCAACACAATAAACTTCAGCACATAAAAATATACCCAAGCTAATGAGATTTGGCTTCAGTGCCCATTGCACTGAATTATATTCAACATTACAGAACAAATCTCTCCCGCTATAACTCCATTTGTTTCACTGTTTATACATAATGATTTCATAAGCTTCCATTCAATGAATCTTCAGCAGTCTGAATAAAAACTGTGTTCCAGCTGGATGAAAATCCGCAGATCTGTCTAATGAAAAAGCTCTTATTTCAACCAATTTCTAGCATGAAAAGGGATGACTAAATATTTATGCTTTTGGATGAGAAGGCTGTAGCATAATGGATTTTAGGCACATTGCAAGGGCAGCTGCAGTGCATAATGGAACTCAGAGATCACACATGATCATATCTTATAACAAGTGGCCTGATGGATTTGAAGCAGCACTTTTTAAGAACAGAGGAAAGGGAAAGTAGTCTGTTGATCAGTGTTCCTGATTATGGTACCTTTAGCTTCCAGGGCTCCAACCACTGAAACATTAAAGTATAGCTACTGCTGCCTCTGTACGAAAATGGACATACTTTATTTCTGTTGTTGTTAATGGAAAGACTAAACCTCTGTTAGTCTTAAGTGTGCATTTTAGAGACCGTACAGCAGTGATTTTAGAATAACTGCACTGGCTTCCAATTTACTTCCCAGCAGAATTCAAAGCATTGGGTTTGGCCTACAAAGCCCTAAACAGCTTGCAGCCAGCATATCTGAAAGACCATTCCCTCTCATATAAGCCTGCTCTAAAGGAGATCTTCAGTGAAGGCCCTGTTGAATGTCCCCAAATCTCATGATGCTAGGTTGATGTGCACATGCAACAGAGCTTTCTCTGTAACAGCACCCCAACTGTGGAACTCCCTTCCAAAGAAAGTTAGGCTGGCTTGAGCTTCTGATGCGCAGCTAAAATGGTGTTGTTCCACCTGGCTTTTGGTATTTGAAACAATTCTGTCTGCTTTAAATGTTTGTTTTTAAATTATTTTAGGACTGTTTTTAACTATTCTTAAAGAATATTTCAGTTTTTGGTTTTGGCTTTATTTTTTTAAAAAGATTTTATCTCTGTATTATTTTAAATGTTTTTAATTTGTTTGCATTGCTTTGAAGACCCTGGTAAGCTGACAGGCAATATATAAATACAATCAACCCATTAATATTTTTGCTAAAATAGTTTCTGGAGTTGGCACCAATGGAATCAGTTGGCTCAAATGAAGGGCGCTTTAATGGAGCTGGGGACCAAATTTTACCCCAACTTCTAGCCTAGAAAGATATAGAGACGTGGTGGGAAGTACGCTAAAATAAACTGTCTGCAGGTCACATTTTGGGAAACTCTGCTATAAATAACATAAGACATATTCATTCAGGACACCTGATCAGCTCAGAGATCTGTCAAACCAGATTAGAAGTAAACCAGAAAAAGAAAAGAAAAGAAGAAAATTGCATTTGTGAAAGAACAGCACCAGGTTTACTGATTAAAATAATGGAAAATGGATTAAGATAGTATATAATAAGAGCAGAAGAAAGCTTACAAACATCCCTCAATAAGGCCTTTTGGTTACTCCTAGATGCCATGCCAGTGCTTGGGGTCCCTGAGTAGTTTTGTGTGTGCTTTTTCCCAAGGAAAGCTTGCCCTGGATTTATATGTCTCCCGAAACTGTACAGGCTGTCAGAAGTTGCTAGGAAAAGTAAAGAAGACAATAAGAAACATAACTTCCTTCAGCAGATCTCTCCACTCCACCCCCCAGCGCCATAAAGAATACACTCTCTTTCCTTGAGAATGTGTGAAGTTTGCAGCAGCTGCTCCCTGTTTATAGTCTGACCTAGGTATGTCTCTGTCTATATGCAATAATTTAATTCTTTTATGAATACATCTATATTTTGTATTAGGACTCTGAAAAAGGTTTGACAATCTCCTCAACAATCTTCTGGTATAAATCCCAATACAGAAAATCTCTGTTGGATCTAGAATCGCTTGCTCAGCAGCAGCCTAGTCCTTGAAATGTCAAGGCCAAAGTCTGAGACCAGGGAACAGGTCCTCCTTATGTTACAGGGCAGAGCCTTGTGATGTCATAGAAGTGGGCCCTGTGATGACCTATTCTCTGACTGCCCAGTAAAATCTGTATAGAAACTCACAAGCAAGATATCAGAGTTAAAGCACCTTCTTGCTGTTCTTGCACTGTAATCAGAATATAGAAGCATGACATGATAATATATAGCTGTCATGACAGTTCCAGCCAGCTGCAGCTGAGCACTACTCTAATGACAAAAATACCAACCAGTGGTTTGACAGCTTTAAACAGCATCCCATGAATAATATTCCAAGCAACTGGATCAGCAGCAGGTGACTTGCTGTTGACAGCGCTGACTTGCCTGCTGAGGGCTGTAAGGAGAAGGAACAACAAGTATCTCCCTAATATTTTCCACATCCCCATGCTGTATGTCTCTGTTGTTGTTATGTGCCTTCAAGTCGATTCTGACTTATGATGACTCTAAGGTGAATTTATCATGGAGTTTTCGTACACGTTTCTGCAGAGGAATTTTTGCCATTGCCATCTTTTGAAGCTGAGAGAGTGTAACTTGCCCAAGGTAACTGGTGGGTTTACATGGCCGAGCTGGGATTCAAATCCTGGTCTCCAAAGTCATAGTCAACACTCAAACCACTACGCCATGCTTGTTGTATGTTTAGCAGGTAGTAATCTTTTGTGGAAGCCCCCAAACTCATTGATTCAGCAAATGCTTCCCATTGCAGAAGATTCCATGATTATTTAATTGGCATCTCCACCAAATAGGTAATAGGAAATCTCTGTATACTAGTAAGAAAACACTGGATCAATGCCAGTGAGAGAGCCTTTATCAAAGAGTAAAGCCTATAGTCTAGTTCAATGTAAGGCAATTTCACTTGTCCATATTTGAAGCTGGAGGCACAAGAGAATTCACTGTTCCTAAGAATTGATGTCAGATTTCTTTTCTCTGTCAACACCTGTCCAGTTACCATCTTCAATCACAGGTGAGGCATCCAAATTCTGGAAAGAACTATTTCACCATGAAATCTCATAGCCATCAAAATGCTGAGGGGTCTGATCAAGCAAACAGTTACGTTTTCCCCATATATTTAGTACATTGTCATTGTAAACTGATCGTGTGAATTGGTTTCAGGTTACCAAAGTGAATGAACAAACAACATATTTGCCCATTATTGTGAAAGAGTACTTCTTTAATTCCATTACAAATGTCTCCTTCATTACCCAAACAATTAATGTAGGGATTAAAATGTATTAGAAATTCATATTATCCACACATTAGTGTAATGAGGGCTGTCTTCGTTGTTTAGATTATTCCTTGTGGCATTTTGCATTGTTAAACAGTGTGTCTCATGTCAGCAACCTAGTCACTAATTTTAATAATCCTGATAGATATTTACATGGCTTGTACTATAAATGGCTCCCTGGAGAAGCACACTGTGAAACATACCATGATAGCAGAGAAGATAAATCTATAGATTTTGAATGTTTGGAAAAAAATGTACATGGAACAGGGACTGCATTTCTGAGTTTTATTTCTGTATTGGGATACTTTCTTTGGCTTTATCTGTTGATATTTATTTTCTTTACAGCAAGAGTGTCTATAGTGCACAAAATTATAATAACATAGGAAAATTACTAAAAATGTGGGGTACAATTTGAGTTTCTCAGGGTGTTAACCTTTTTAAAGGGAAACAAAATATGCATGTAGGAAAGCCAAATCTGTCAGAGTCTAGCTTTAACTAGCAGTACATCAGAACTATATTTTAATATGGTTTCCTAAAAGTGAAGACTAACTCAAACACAAAGAAACAACAAACATGTAGTTTGTGGTTTAAAAACAAATAATAATGGCCTTTACACACACACACACACACACACACACACACACACACACACACACACCAAAACTAAAACCTAATCTAACTAGAGTTAATATAGCAGAAAGAAAGCTATTAACCTCACTCCGAGGAGGACTGTTGTTGACTGGACACTGAGAGGTGAGAGTTCAGAATATTCAGAGAGTCAGTTAAATTGCCAGATAGAATGAGAGAGGGGAAAGGGGAGACAGTCTCTGCCTAACTAAGGAGGGAAGGGAGAATGTAATGTATAAGTCTTTCAACAGTAACTAATATACTGTCAGTAATATTGACTATTGATATTGAACAAAAAAGGAACTAACAGTAATAACTATAATCTTAACTATTCAATTGACTATAGTGTAATTAATTCTAAATTCTGAAACTGGGCATCTCAAACTAATGTTGTCATAGTGCTGGAGTTAGGGAGGAAGGAATTGTACCTAATATTTTCTGCCAACCTTAAAAATATTAAAGCTGTTCCTATGGAAAGAATTGCCAGTATGGTCCAGATTTTTAATTTTAAAAAACCTGCTTTTATGAACCCAGAAAGAAGCCCTATCAATTTTGTTACTTTCTTTTAGGAGTTTGTAAAGGAAGCCAAATGCCTGTCTTCTGATCATCTAATTGATGACCAACTTATGAAGTAATGAGACCACGCACAGAACTTGGGATGCAATATGGGCAACTTTATTTAAACTGTTGCCTGTTTAAACCTATTTTTTGAAAAATACAATAAAAATGGGAAGCAACCTAATATGGGACCATCTGAGGCAGGTGGTCTCTCCTAGACTCCCTCCACAGCTTCTCTTTGGAGAAACACCTGAGCCTCTCCCCAGCCATCCAGCTACTAAAAGACCTAACAGAGGATCCAACTCCTAAGTTGCACAACTTCTGTGGAAGGCAAGATCCTACAGGTAGCCCCAAGGATGGCCTCCTTCCTCTAGCCACCTGACCCATAGGGGCACTTCGAGAGGCATATCCTTCACCAAAAGGGTGTTATAGTTGATCACCAAACTCTTCCTTTCTACCCCCACTACCTGCAAAGTGACCATCTATTTAAGACACCACCTAGGCCAATTTCTAAGTGCCCAAAACACAGTGTAGGATAGGCAACAACAACAACAACAAAAACCTGTTCTAAGGGGTGAAAAAATCCTACCCCGTCCTGAAATAACCAGCAAACTTACACTATGCTAAAAGTAGGAGGGTGGGTTAAAAATTCCAAAAGGCTAGAGCCTTATTTAACCTCAGACCCACCCCATAGCTCTCCAAGTATTGGTGGGAAACACCATTAATGTGGCCTCTCCTCATAGGAAACCATCAAACCCTTCTCCCTCCTACTATGCAAACAGTGAGGTGGGGAAGTATATTCCAAACATGTGTGCATGATGGAAGACTGTGTAATAACTTTTCATATTGACAATACGTAATAGCCAGCATTTTGTTTATGAATATTAGTTGAAAGAGCAAGACCTAGATGTGGATGTTCAATATGAAATGGATATACAAGTCTTTTTTCTGATCATGACAGTTTCCATGTTCTTGAAGTTATAATCCAAAGTTTAACTTTCTCAAACTCTGGTATATCCTGTATATATCTTTTTTTTTTAATGGATTGATAAGAAAGAAAGAAAAAAACCACAGGCAGCATATCCACATCCATACAGCGTAATTCAGAACAGTAGCCCTGAAAATGGATTCTTAACATTTAAACTGGATCTAAAGCAGCAAAATGAATGAAATTCAATGCCATTTCCTTCATATTAATTCAGGATGCTGCTGTAGTGAATATATCCTTCACATATACTCTCTGAAATCAGAGTCTGCTCACTGTGCTGGTTTCTACATCATGGCATTACTAATATTGAATGTGCAATGGATTCATCACTTCTAAGAATAACTGGAGTTAATTTATCCCTGAACTGAATTTATGTCATGAAAATCAACAAGAAGCCCCAACCACAAAACTACAGTGGTTTTGTGGCCCAAGATATGGCCCAAGAGTAGTTTCAGTAGTAAAAACACTGTAGTTTTACTACAGTGTTTGCCATTTTACTCTTGTGCTATGAAGCATTTGTATCAAGCTTTAGATAGCTTAGTCTGCTGCGAATACTGCAGGTAAAACAGTAATAAAAAAATTTCCATAGTGTGCATATTTTATCCACAGCTACCTATTTATCTTTTGCAGCTGAAAATGGATAATAAACTGAGAAAAGGCTTCAAAAGAAGATATCTGTTTGGTATGACTAGATGACAGAAACAGCTGGATTTTTTTTTTAAACTTAGGCAGAAGACCCTGTTCTCCTGTTTCACTAGCTGAGTTCTAAAATGTCCTTCACTGTGTGACTGTCATTGCCTGCAGTGTACACACTGGTTTGTGTTCAACAATGTATCTCATTAGCCTAGCAGAAAGAAATTAGCATAATACAAAACTAACAAGGAGTGTTAGCCTGGGATTAAAGGCACAAACTGAAACAAAGTTCAACTTGATTAGAAAGGACATAAAAGCAGAGCCAAAGTTTTGTTTCTTGGAACAAAAAATATCCCTTCTAAAATAACACAGAAGTGCAGAAGATGTCAGCCTTACTTGACATTCTGTCTTAGACCTCCAAACATCAGTCTTTGAACAGAAAAAATATAAAGTTTGATGAGAAAGAGATAAGTATGAATTACTACACTAACAGTGACCTGAACAGAGACAATGGTTTATTGACATACTACACATATTAAAATGCAAGTTATCATTACAGCTACTAAGAAGGTTTATCATGCCTCTTTATTGCAGCACTTTTGGTTTTTATATCCATATCAATGCATCATACCATGAATGTCTTCCACCATTCATATTTTTGTCTGGTCACTTGAGTATGTTTGAAAAACCTATTTCTCACCTTTGTCCCTTTAATTACTCTTTATTAAACTCAACTCTATATTGAAAATGAACATTTTCATCCCATCAGTATACATACATGTTTTGCATTTTTATTATAATTTACATTCTCCTCTGTCCTGCTCAATACTGTAAATGTCTGTCCTCAGAGGTGTTGCTCCATGCATCAGCCTTCCTTATCCATGGATTCTGCACCATTTCACCATCCATGAATTGAAAATATTCCAAAAAAATTATAATCAAAAGAGCAAACCTTGATTTTACTATTTTTTTAAAAGAAATATGGTACACCATCTTACTACACTATTGTATAAAATGGGACTTGACCATGCATACATTTTGGTATCCATAGAGGGTCCTGGACCTAAACCCCATTGGATACCAAGGGCCTACTGTAGTTTATGCTGGAAATTTCTTGTTCTGATTCTGAAAGGTGCTATGGGATTCCTTTATAAGCTTTCTGACAAAGTTTGCCTTCCTCAGTAGGACTTGATATGACTTCTTGTAAGCTGAAATCTTGATAAGAAAAAGAGTTACAATAAAATTTGGGATCTGTAGAATAGCTGGAATACAAATTGAAACACCCATGGCTCTTTCTTATTGTTGCAAATACTATATTGGCTAAAGCTACTCACTTTCCCATGCAGAAAATGTTATGGCTCAAACAAGAAAATTCAGACCCTTTGTAAAGTGAACATAAAGGCTGAGTGAACCTTCAAAGATAATACAGTACCTCTGGCCTCACTAAGCAACTGCAAACCTGATTGATGGGGTATATACCTGGCAAGGACTGACAGCACAGAAAAGATAACCAGGAGAACACAACAGAACACAATTTTGCAGAGAGAGCAGGCTAGGTTATGGATAACCTTAGTTAAATCCTGTTTGGATTACTGTAATGCAGTAACCTGTAATGCAGTCTACATTGGTCTGCCTTTGAAGAATTTTCACAAACTTCAGCTGGCCAAAAAAGCTGCAGCCAGATTGTTAAATGAGATGTCTACAAGGAACACACAACTCTCTGTTGCATCAGTTCCACTAGATGCCTGTTCATTTCTAGACACAGTTCCAAGAACTCATTATGGACTTTAAAGTCCAATGCAGCTCTGATATAAGTTATCAGAAGGACTATATTCTCCCTTATGATCATATTTTCATATCTTCTCTACTGGGGGTTTCTTTCTGTCCTACCACACTCACAAGTATACCTGGTGGGAACACAGAAGAGAGTCTTCTCAGTGGTTCCTCCCAGGCTTCAGAATTCCCTTTCTAGAGAAGTTAGATGGGCATCCTCCTTGCTGGCTTTCTGCAGACAGGTAAAGACATCTGCCCCCCAAAGGCAATGGGACTTATACACTGTGCTCAATGGTGTATTATTATTATTGTTATTATTATTAGTTGTTGTTTTTAAAAATTGCAATGCTTTTAATAAGTTTTATTTTCACTGGTGGGTTAATTAAATTTTTAGTTAGCTATGTTTATTCTAACTGCTGCAAGCTGCCTTGACTCCCAGAGGCAGGATAACAATAACAGAATTCAAAAACATAGCCATAATAGTCTGGAAAATCTTATGAAAAGGGATCTTCCAGCACCTTTGAGATTAACTGAAAGAAACTAGTAGCGTGAACTTTCATAGACTGAGACTACTTCCTCATATGTATGGAGTGCAAAGTCCAAGGATAGACATAAAAAGGCAGACATAAGCAGGCAGACATAAGCAGGGTGTGTGTGAGAATAGAAGTAGAATAGCAGTTGTGGGTATGGAGATAAGGTGACAAGATCAGTTTTAACTATGATCATTGGAAGACAAAGGCAGGATGTTGCCTAAAGTCAAGGTGAGTAGCTAACCAGGGTGGTAGAAGTACTGGAATATAGTGTGGGAACAAGAAAGGAATGTGATGAACTGGCCAAGAGAGGCTGGAGAGTTAGTGTTATAATGTGTGTATCGTGCCAAGAAACCATTGTCTTTGTTCAACCCACTGTTGATTGACTGGATTTTGTTGATGTACAAAAGTTCATGCTTACCAACCTCCACACACACCCCGCCCTGCCCCATATTATTATTCTATCTGAGGGATGGATAACTGGCATTGACACATGATTTTGTTTTATTTGTTCAAAGCTTTTTTTTACATCCTGCTCTTCTGTCTGAAAGCCTCCTGTTGTGTCTCACATGAGATTAATAAAAATGATAGCCCTTACCAAGAGACACACAATCTAAAAGGTATGATACAAAAAGAAAGGGAGAATGAAGATATCAAAGGAACCTCAAGGAGTCATCAAATTGTCCTGGAGTCTCAGCATTGCTAGCATCTATGCTTTCCATCTGTCCCTTTGTAGCCTGATAGTCATAGTTGCATCTGCTGTAGTTGCCTCTTGTGTAGATTACTATGGTGTGCTACACATGACTTCAGCTTCAGCTGATCAAAAGTATGGTAATAGGACTACTTAGTATGACTGGTCAGCCAAGATGATCATAATGTGTTTGTAATGAGCATAATGATGCCAGTTTTTTGTCATCCACATTTGCTTTATTACATTTTTGGACCCAAATTAAAATAAATCCTAGATGGCTTGGGGCCATTTTATGTGAAAGACTGTGCCCTCTCATAAAATAATTTTATTTATTTTACAGAATCATAGAGTTAGAAGAGACCACAACTCATCCTGCCAAGCAGGAACACCTAATCAATGCACTCCTGACAGATGGCCATCCAATCTCTGTTTTAAAAACCTCCAAAGAAGGAGACTCTATCACACTCCAAAGCAGCATTTCCCACTGTGGGACAGTGTTTGTCCAAATGGGGGTTGCTTTCCTCTGAGGCTGAGAGAGTGTGACTTCCTCCAAGGTCACCTAGTGGGTTTCCATGGCTATGAAGGGATTTGAACCCCAGACACCAGAGTCTCAGTCCAGGACTCAAACTGTTATGCAATACTAGCTCTTACATTACAAAAGTGAAAAAGCATTCTACAATCAATTCAATTACTTTTAAGATATTAGTTGTGTGACAATTAAAGCACATTAAATACAGATTACACATTCCAAAAAAGGCACACCCATTGCATCACCCTTATGGATTTAACTCCAACCGGTTTATACCCTTCCCCAGGTATTTATTCTAAATGAGATGTGGCAGGTGGGTTATGAGGAGTGAGTCTTTTCAATGGCAGTACCCAGAAATATCCAGAGGGCACTTATGTTGTGGACTTTTAGATACAAAATGAAGACTTTCTGTTCTCTCACTACCACTGAGGCTTTTTAAAACGTGCTTTTGGGCTTCATCACACTATCCTGGAAAGAAATTTGTTTACTTTTTCTTGTTTTCTTCTGAAAATGCTTAAATTGTTTTAGGTTTAAGTTTTATTTTATACTTTTTTTAAAAAAATGGACTTTTATTTCTGAATGCATTGTCAGAGAATGCATTGTTGATAGGCAGAATAAAACAAACAGGTACATCTTTGAAACATTATTGCTAAAAAATAATAATAAAATATGAACTTGATTTCTGGCTAAGTAAAAAATAAACAGAAGAATTCACTAATGGCACACATTTTTCCTCAGACGGGTGTGGACCTTAACTGAGTACCTCAACTTGGAGGATATGACTACAGTGGATGTGAAAAAGATCTTCATAAATGTAAGTTGTTTATCTTATTCTGTCTGCCACCAATAATCAATTAGCTTAGAATGTGGTAAAGGTCACATGGTTGTGATAAGGCTGATTAATCTAGGTATCTTTTCTTTGTCTTTGCTGTTGTTCACAGATCTCCTGGGTATTTCACTACATGGGAGGGAGTATTCTAGTATGAGCCATAAATCCAGCCTATGGGAGCATGAAAACTAAGAAAGCCGACTGTTCGGTCAGAGGTGTAGAGAATGCTATGGTCTCATCTCTTTCTATGAGAGGTTCCCAACAGCTGAAAGGACATGAGCTTTACTTTTCTATTACATGAAGTTTTCTATTGCTGCCAGTCCATCTATACAGATATGTCTCTTAAACCAAATCTTTTAGCATTTCCCTCTGAACTCTCTCTAGAAGCCAAGATGACTAAACTAAGGATGTTGTATTTGGCCACATCATGTGAAGGCATGACTCATGAGAAAAGACAATAATGCTTTGAAAGGTGGAGGGCAGTAGGAAGAGAGGAAGACCACGTACCAGATAGGGGACACAGCCCTGAGTCTTCAGGAACTGAGCAGAGCTGTTAAGGACAGGGTGTCTTGGAGATGCCTTATTCACATGGTTGCCATGGGTCAAGATTGATTTGAGGGCAGTTAACATACATGCAGCAGGACAATGGAATTTATTGCTAGGGTACTTGGGAAGGGAAGAAAACCTTTCCTGTGGTGGAGGACTCAAGTAAAGAAGCAGCAATTACTTTAAAGAGGAATAGAGAAAGGGCTAGGCATCCTCAGTATCAAACTAGACTGTAGTCTAATCTGCACTGCAGACATAATGAAGTTTGACATCACTTTGACTGTCATGGCTCAGTGCTATGGAATCCTGGGATTTGTACTTTGTTGTGGCACCTGAAATCTCTAACAAAGAAGGCCAAATATCCCATAAAACTACAAACCTCAAGATTCCACAGCACTGAGTCATGGCAGCTAAAGCAGTGTCAAACTGCATTATTTCTGCAGTGCAGATTAGACAGTGACACATAGGAGATTTTCAGAGCAGTGCTTAAGTGCTGGTAAAATGCAGCTAAAATGTTTAGGAAATGTATGTGTGTGAAAGCTGGTGCACTTCCTAAATGTCAGGAAATCATCGACTCCCCTCCAGTATCCTTGAATTGTTCAAGGAGAGGCTTCTGCTCCCTGAAACATAGTTTGTTATCTTTATTCATTCCACTGGGGAAAAATTATGTTGATTGTTACAATCCTTCTATTATCAGTTATTGCCTTTTCTTAATTTTGTTCACTATTTTTAAAAAAGAAAATCTTAGGATTAGTAAGATAATGGCATAAAACTTGACAAATCCCAGTTAAAATGCCTCTAAGCATGAAAAAAAGTCTGGAGGAAAAAACTAGAAAACATTTCTTGTTACACCAAAAAATAATATTGCCCCCCATAGTTATGGTATTTTTACAACATCATTTCATTACTGACTCATTACTTCAAAGCATCATACTCATGTGAATAGTGTGCAAGGCTTTCCCTTATGTTAGTAAGTTCAGGCCACACCTTGGGTCCCAAGGAAAGTACTGCATCTGGACAATGAGACCAGTTTCCCTTCTGCAGGGTTAATAGGTATTATATTTTCCTTCCACACCAGTCCTACCTCTATTCACTTATTGTTTGAAGAAAACAACTGTTAATAAGTGAATGACATTTTGCCCTATTCTAACCCAGACTTTGATATCTGACTATTTTCTTCAACAGTTCACTTTATGGCTAAATATTCTGCAAGATAGTATATATATCTCTTTCTAAGTCCCTCTTGTGTTTCATCCTCACATTCCAGAACAGGTGTTAGATCCCTTGGTGTACATGAATAAGCATACTTTTCAGAAGACTGTTGCTAAAGGAAGCTTTTGAATGATTCACATAGCTTTGACCTTCTAACCTCTCATGAAGAGAATATAAAGTTCCTTGTTATATTTGAATGGGCACTATGGCAACTTTTTCTGGAACAGGCTGGTGTAGAGTATTGAAACCAGGTGTTTCTTACAACACTGTTTCACATAAGGTGTGGCTGACTGTTGTACTCTAATAAATAAAATCCGTTTGAAAATGAGGCATGTTAAAGTAATTCATCCCTGTATCATTTGAAGCTGTAGAAGAGAAAAATAACATTTGTGATACTTCCATCACACTAAATCCCCCCCTACACACACACACACACACACAAGTTTTAATCTATTTGATAAGTCAAACTCTTCAGCATACAGACTAGGGAGTAAGTCTCACTGTACCTGTGAGAATCACTTCAGAATAAACATCCTTAGGACATGTTGCAGAACAGTGGTTAGGATCCAACACTGTATTACCTCCAGAATCCAGTAGAAAGAAGAAATAGCACTTTGTCTTCCCCTGGTAGCCCCATCAATTCACATGTCCCCCTCAAAAGAAGAAACTGCTCAGGAAGACTGGAAGACTGGAAAACTCTCAGGCACAGGTTTTTGGGTAGCTTTGAGAAATGCAAGGGAGATGGAAGGAAGTTGTATCATCCCCTGCTCAAATGACAAGTTTAGTAATACATTGGCTACATCTACACTGCAGAAATCATCCAGTTTAACACCACTTTAACTTCCATGTCTCAATGCTATGGAATTCTGAGAACTGTAGTTTGTTGTGGCACCAGAGTTCTCTGATAGAGAAGGCTAAATGTTTCACAAAATTACAGTTCCTAGAATTCCATAGCATTAAGCCAGGGCACTTAAAGTGATGTTAAATTGGATTGTTTCTGCAGCATTGATACAACCCTCTGAACAAAAGATACAGTGAGCCTGCCACATTGGCAGACTAGCAGTCTGCAGATTTGACCTCCTACTTATCACCTGCCCCATATTATTTAGTGGTAGAAGATGCACACAGATGCTATGATGTAGATCTGTGCACATTGCTGCCCATTAAATAACACGGGGTGCAACTGTACTCATTTTTCGCCATCTGCAGGGAGCCCTGTAACTGAATTCCTGTCTGCTGTCATTATATTCATTGACCTTCAATAAATAATTATATATGGGTTTTGTTTTTGTTTTTATATTTCTGACTAAAAATAAATAAATACAGTTATCCATTTCAGTTATGTAACTGAGAAATATTCGTGTGAGACATTTAGCCTTCTCTATCAGAGAGCTCACCCCCAGTTTCACTATCCAAGTATTTGTATTCATTATCATAATGTAAGACTCTGAGCTTTAGATTTTCTTTACAGTCATAAAATGTAACTGTAAGTGTTCTCCACCCTGATCTTCCTGGAAGACAATGAAAATCTTCCAATTTTACTACCTTTGCCAATGATACATAGTAATTTTTCTAACATTTTAAGATTAGTTTTATCATTACTTAACAATGAATAAATTTTTAAAAATATCTCTTTTGTTCTTTTGAACAGATAAAACAAATTAGCAGAAGCTATATTAGAGTGGTGCATGTGTTATTGACTCCTGTGTTTGATTAAACAAGGATGTCTAGTGAGAGCTGGATACTTTAATTTTTAAAAGCATATAATGAAGTATGACCAAATTTATTAGTTACATATACTTCAGTGATACTTTTATGGTCAAGCCTTTCTCCCAATATAGGGATTCAAGAAGATGAACAAGTATAAAACAATACAATTTAAAAACAATACAAAATATTCAAATACATAAATATAAAATAAAGCAATTAAATAATTTTAAGGATTAAAACAGTTATAAATTAAAATATAATATATTAAAATACAAACCATTAAAATATGGGTAGCCTAGCATCAAAAACCCAGTCCTTCTCTGCTTAATAGGCCTGGCTGCACAGGAAGGATGGTAAGGATGACACCATCCTGGTCTTTCTAGGGAGGGAACTCCAAAGCTTGGGAGCAGCCACTGAGAAGGCCCTCTCTCTTGTTCCCAGCAAACACACCTGGAAAAGTAGTGGGACAGAAAGAAGGGCCTCTTTTGATGATCTCAATACTCTAGTGGGCTCATACAGGGAGATACCGTCCTTCAAATAGCCTGGACCCACGCTGTTTAAGGTATGTTTTTTGTATGCAAACACAAAAAATAATTAAATTAGCTTTATGAAATGTGCCACATATCTACACATGAAGCCCTAAAATCCTAGAGGAGGAGGGGGAAAAGATTACATTTTCCTCTTGTCAATGACTTGCTTCATGGATATATATATATATATATATATATATATATTCCTTAAAACTGCAGTTAATTAAATTATACACTGCTTGTCAACTAGTCCCACCATTTTCTCCTTTCCAGATTCTGTTATATATTATATTATATTATATTATATTATATTATATTATATTATATTTATTTGTATCCCATTTTTCTCTCAAAATTGGGACCCAAAGCAGTTTACAGTCTAAAAACTTACAATTAAAAATTTACCCAAACGTGTTATGGGAGACATTAGAAATTAGAAATTAGAATAGGAATCAATTGGAACCAGACATAGTCATGCTTAGAGCTGACTACTAAAATCAATGGGACAAGTTAGCTGGGTCCTATAGATTTCAATGGTCAGTTATAAGTATTGCTAAATCTAAAAACAATCCATAAGTTTGTAGGAAAGGCTTTTCATATTGCTATTTAGGAACGTAAGCTTCTGCACAGCAGTCATTACTTCTCATCACTTCAGGCAATATTGTCAATAAAAGTCAGGTTGACATTGGAAAAAGAACATAAAGGCAAATGGTCTAATGAAGTATTAGGAATAGAAGTGAAAACATCTTTCAGATATCTTTCACTTGGATATGAAACTTATGTTTTGTAATCAAGCCTTCATTGAAGAAAAAAAACCAAAAGCAAATGAAGATTGCATAAGAAGTAAGAAGTATTGTCAATCATCTCAGATGTGCTGGCTAGTCTGGAATGTGCTTTTGCTGGTCTCTTGTAAGAGATCAGTTAAATAATATAAGGTGACATGTTTGCGCCACACTGAGGAGAGGATTCGGAGTGGAGCCAAGCCTTTATATATTGTATTGGATATGTTCCTTTTTATCGATTGTATTTGTATGTTTTTATTGGGTTGTAACCCCGCCTCGATCCATAGGGAGAGGAGGGGAAATATAAATAACATTATTGTTGTTGTTGTTGTTGTTGTTGTTAATATGGATAGCATCCACCACCTTTCTTCCTCTTTCAGTTTTGTTGCTCAAGCTGGTTGGTGGCTTGAGCTTCGGCTATTTTCTGTGTCACGTAGTCCCCTGGCTGTGTGGTCTCTTTGACAATGGTTGTGGCTCAGCTTTCATTTACTTGAATATTGGGGATACCTGAGAGTGTTTGAGTGCTGTTTTTTATTGTGTTTTATTGTTCCATTCTACATTCTGAGACCTGAATAGCACCTATTTTCTCCAACTGGGCTGCTCAAGCCCGCCACACCTCCGTTTCCCTTGTTTTTGTTTGAGCTCCTGGTTTTGTTTGGTGGTTAAGGGACTGCTCTTGATATATTTTTATATCTTTCCTGATTTGGGATAGACTTATCACTGGCAGAGAGCAATAGTGGTAGCAGCTTCATTTATATACCAGTTTATACCATCTAAGAGGTCTCTAAGCAGTTTACAACTGTAAGTTGATTGTCCCCAACAAGCTGGATACTCATTATACCAACCTCAAAAGGATGCCAGGATGAGTCGACCCTGAGTCCCTGGCTGATATTGAACCCACAACCTTGTGGTCTGTGAGTGAATGGCTGTAGTTAACCACTGCACCACCAGGGTTCCTGACTGTGCCACCAGGACTCCCCAATTTAGTTCAACACCTTGGACCATATAAGTCTCATGCCTACCCTGGATATGCTCACCCTTTATATTACTGAGATTATTCTGTTTTGATTTTCAGGTGCCCAGTTTGGGCTGGTTCACCACTGAATTTGATCCGAGGCCATGGCATGATCTGCTGGACTGCTCATCTAGCCAAGAGGCAGCCAGTTTGAGCTAATCTGGGCAGCAGTGAGATGGCATTGATTGAATGGATGACTATACATGGCCTATGTTGTTTTCTAACCCATTTGTGTATCTGGTGTCATCATTTAAAAGTAGGTTAGAAAATATCTCTAGACAAAGAGAACCCTGTGATAGTTACAAAAGAAATTTTTCAACAGTTTCCAATGTTTTCTCCTGAACATAAATCTGAACCATTCTGGAACAATGTGGTGGAAACATATAAATATTAATGATGAAAATTGATAAAGTACCAGCCCTTGTGGCCTGAGGGAAGAAATCTCTAGGACTTTTTCTTTAATTTAGGGCTTTCTCTGACATTACTAGAAAATAACATGATCCCAGATTTCTCAAAGGAGGCTTATTGGTAATAATAATAATAATAATAATAATAATAATAGGATTTATTTATATGCCGCCCATTCACTGGGAATCCGAGTGGCTTACAACAGAGGGGATAATACAAGGCAATAACAATAAACATGAATAAAGAAACAAATGTAACATAGCAATGCATTAAACAATAACAATAAAATAAGATAGCAATTAACAATAGCAATAAACAACAAAAATACATAGTAATTATAGCAACAATAAAATTAACAAAGAAAAATACATAACAATCAACAGAGCAAAACAAGTAAAAAAAAATATATAATAATAGCAAATGCAACTCTAATGGAATGCAATACTACAATACAATACAACACAATACAACTCTAATACAATATAACACAATACACATTATTTCCCCTCCCCCCGCTTCAAATATACACAAAAATTCCAAATATAACAATAACAAAAACTAAAATAAATAATTGAACCCATTAGTCAATCAAAAAATCATCCTCCAGCTGAGTCCTCCATTGCCTTTTGAGGCTCTGGGATGATGGTGGATAATACTCAAAGACTGGGTAGGATTATATGTGTAACTTTAGACAGGCTAATATTGCTTCTGGGTATTAATTACAAATCTTGTCATTGATGATGATCTCTAGAAATAATAGATTGCACCTTTAACCTCCCCCCATAACATTATAGGTTTGGGGCAGCATACTATCATAGTGTCAATAGCCAACAAATATCTGTTATATGGAATACAGTCGGCCCTTCTTATACACGGATTTCTTATACCAGATTCAAGCATCCATGGTTTGAAAATGTTCAAAAAAAAGTATAACTTTAAAATATGAAACCTTGATTTTTCACTTTTTATAAGGGACACCATTTTGCTATGTCATTATATTTAATGGGACTTGAGCATCCATGGATTTTGTTATCCATGGGGGATCTTGGAACCAAACACCAGCATTTAACAAGGGTCCACTGTAGTTCTCTTTCCCCATTTTGAAAGATTTGACCATTTTCAGATGACATTAATTTCTTCTTGATCTCCTTTATCCTTTTCTTAAGATTCAATGCCTGTAATCCTAACCTGTGTATTCACAGATAATTATCACTTTGAGAAAACACCTTTAAGCTGTTTTTTCCTATCAGAATTGGCAAGTACTGGGTTCCATTTGAAAATCACACAAGTTTCTCATGCAATAAATTTCAGGTCATGTTACCTCACTTGTCTCAGCACTCATATTGGAGTTTTGGCAAAGGAGAGTAGCAGCTTGCTTTCTACAAATGAGCTCAACTTAAGTGGTTGTATGAATATGTATGACTAACTACATCATCAGCATGGGCTATTTAAATAAGAATTAACACAAGTAGTGTTCTTATGAGGTCATGGTATCCAATTATATGGCAATCTCCACACTATTGCATTTGTTATTAATTCACATCTATATTCAGCTAAAATGCTGTACAGTTAGCACACACATTAAGTTCCTCTCCCCTGTCAGATTATTAGCTATCTAGATGAAAGATTGTTTGACTACTTTAGGGCTTTACTTAATAAAGACTGCTTAGAACATTACTGTACAAATGTACCGTATATACTCAACTATATTTCAACAAATGTACCGTATATACTCAACCTCATCTATAAGTTGAGGGCAGGTTTTGGGGCCAACATTTTGTCTTTTGATATAACTCATGAATAAGTCAGGAGTAAAATTTAAAGGCATGTAACAAAGGACATGAATGTTGAAGCAAAGGAAAATGGTGCCAAAGAATTTACAAAATTCCATCAGGCATAAATGTTTGTGCTCACCTGAAAGGTTTGGTCAATAAGGAGGAAACGATTACCATCACTTTCCTGTCAGAAGGAAAGGCCAGAAGTAATGTGTAGCAGAGTAAGTGCAGGTGTCAGTGCTTCTGTTTAGTTCTCCCAGGATTGACTAAGCTCTTGCCTTTTGTCACTCTACTCAGGGAAAGGGATGCTTCTTTAAAAATAAAATAAAAATAAGAGTACAGTACAGTTGGCCCTTCTCTTACGCAGGGGATCCATTCTGGACCCCGCCACATAAGGGAAAAAGTGTGTAAACGTAAGCCCCTTAGAACTAATGGGGCTTGTTTCCATGGTGTGCTGTGGGGTGGACGCTGTGGGCGCACACCCCATTACTTCTTCTGGGGCATAGGAAAAATCTTTCCGGCACGGCTTCCAGCGTATGCTGGAAGCTGTATATGGTACACCTGCATATGACGCGGGCACACTGTACTTACATTAACCCTTACATAAATTGATCCAATTTAGTCAATTTTTGACTAAAATTTCTAGATTTATACATG
>NC_056526.1:48197220-48255521 GCF_019175285.1 Sceloporus undulatus | reverse complement strand
AGTACATGCAGTAATCTGAGTCTAAGTGTTCTTCAGTGGTAGCAGTTGTTGTTGTTGTTTATATCTTCGAGTCATTTCTGATTTATGGTGACTCTAAGGACAACCTATCACTGGGTCTTCTTGGCCAGATTTGTTCATAGGGGGTTTAACCTTCCTCTGAGGCCAGGAGAATGTGACTTGCCCAAGGTCACCCAGTGGCTTTCCATGGTGGAGCAGGGATTCAAACCCTGGTCTACTGAGTTGTAGTTCAATGGTCAGATCATTTTTTGAATTGGCTAGGATTCAAAAAGTCACAGGTTCAATACATGGCATCTCCATCTTGAAAAGGATTCTGTATGACACTGTATCTTCAGTGCAGTTATAGCAATTTGATGCCACTTGATCTTCCATGTCTCCATCCTATGGCACCTTGGGATTTACAGTGTGATGAAGCGCTTAGATTTCCTGTGAACTACACAGCACTAGGCTGTATAGTCACTAGTGCTTCCTGTGGGTCCTTGATATCTTAATCTATGTATGTTGCTGTTTATTACAATATTATGATTCATGAGAGTATGTTTCTTTTTGGTGTCATTGTATCATATTGTATGTTTTATGTGTTGATCATTGACTGCAACATTTTTTTTACTTCTTTACTAATATTTTTACTATTTGTTTTCTACATGGACCACTTCAGAACAGTATTGGACATACTTCAACCGCACAAAACAAACCTCTCAAATGTAGAATTTTCTGAAAATAATCAGTTCATGCCTTTTAAAAAGTCAGCCTTGATTGTGTTTTCTTGCAGCATGTTTTTCTAAAATGACCTTTTACAGTGTTCCTAGAAAACAACACTTATGAGCCATAGTGATGTTCTGTTGAAGACAATGGCATATTGTTTTGGGGCTGAAATGCATAGAGGGTAAACCCACAGAATGTTTATGTTGATATTCTAGAACCAGAAATTTAAACCCTATTTAAATGTGTTCATTGTGCAGGAATGCAGAGCTTCCATCACAACCGAGTTGCAACATTTATTTCAATGGAAGGGACAGATAAGAATGCCCAGATGAAAACATGTTCACATATCCTCTGCTTTCATGAAGTGAATGGAACATCTGTTAAAATTAGCATGGGGTTCCCACACCCACAGTCCAGAGCTAGATTATAGTTAAAACAGGGGTTTGGAATAGTACTTTTGATCATATTTGCGATTTGTTTGGCTTCATTATGTAGATAGATATGACTGTTTTTAATCTGGCAGTCCAATAAATGCAAAGGTACAAAGAAGCTGCAGGTGTCAATGTACACCACATTGTTTTTTGTTAATTTCATACTGTTGCTTTTTCATGAAGTTTTTTCTGAATAAATAGTGCAATTTGAACAAAACTCTCTCTGTGTGTGTCTTTCTCTCTGTCTTTCTCTGAAAGTGTTATATTTCCAATTAAACACTGTGAAATGTACTTACTTTCATTAGACAGCTTCACAAGGTTTTAAGGTCACTGTTTAATTTACAGATTACAAACTGTGAAGGATCTTCTCTTTAAAATGCTGCAAATTCTGCTTGAATCTAATCTCCCTCCCTTTGCATTATTCATATTTTGAAATAAATATGTGACATTTTGTTTTAGATATTGAGGAGGTTTCTCACTGACAATATTCCATGAATGACTGAGACTGTCCCTGCTATAGGCTCCAAAAACTTTGGAAGGGATTGCAGTGTGACTTCTTCAGAAGAATGACATGGGCTGTGATTTTGTACTGACATCAAAAGCTATCCCTGGTAATCACATTGCCTTAGTATAGACACATTCTACAATGGCAACAACCATCACTTCCAGACATGTCATAAAAGGAAACTTGTTGGATCAGACTAATCAAGCATCCTCCTTTCTAGAGTGGTCAACCAGCAGAAACTCACAAGCAGGACATGAACAAAGCAACTGTCTCCTGCCATTGCTCCCAGGAGCTAGTATTCAGAGCCACATAGAACGATCCTATGTATGTTTCCTCAGAAGGAAGCCCTAGACAGGCCTTGCTTCCTAGGATATAGGCTTGTAGGCTGAGTGGCTCTAGACCTGGAAGCTGTACATAGCCATCATGAAGAGCTGATCAATTAATCATCCTTTATTTCCTCCTTTTAATCTAGCCTAGGTTCTATCATCATACCTTGTGGTAGCATAGTCTATAGTTTTACTGTGTGAAGAAGTGATTTCTTTTCTCTCTCCCTATTCAGCTTCATTGGGTGAGCTGAAGTATAATAAAATTATAATACATACAATATGAGAGGGGGGATTTTTTATTTATTCCTACATTCTTTATTATATTCAATTTTATGAAAATCTAATGCTCCCCAAATGTTCTGGTCATTGTTTTATAGTTGCTGTTGTTGTTTATTTGTAATCTGTTTCAACCATGGCCCTTAAAATTTCCAGATATGTGAAGCATTAGATCAGCTTGCTTTTTCCGTTAAACCCATCCCTTACACAACAGAAAACTTTGAGATGGCACATGATGCTCGCATTATTCTCTGCTTGCAATATAAATATAAGGGCATCAATCCAATTGCTAGGTCCAGAAGTACACCCATTCAGTCAATGAGATTTACATAAGTACTGGCTTATGTTTCAGTTATTAAGTCAATGGGTCTATTCTTGAAGGCACTAGGAATTGGATTTAGGCCAATGTGGGCAAAGTTTCCTTAAGCTCTTGCCAGTATTGCCAACAGTGGAGAATGTTGGCCACTTTAATCCAACAACGTCTGGAAGGCTGCCGTCTTTCCACCTCTGCTTTAAACCATGAGCTGAATAATTAAGAAATCTTTGCCTTTTCAGCTTCAGATACCTACAGTATATTTTTAAGAGAAATGTTTAGAAAATCTGAAATGTGTTTATCATTCAGCAGGAAAAGATTATAATTGGTTTTCACCTGGTCTTCATTTTACTATTTGAAAAGCAGCTATGCAATTTAATTTTTTTGCATCCTACCACCCAGAGTCAGCTACAACTGTGGGTGGCAGACAGATCATTAATCATATTTTGGGAAATGCAAAGAGAAATCTTATTATCATTTGGTAAAGGGTATAATCTCTTTTTAAATGCCAGCACAAAAAGTGCAAGTAAAGGAGACTGAATCTAAATATTATTATTATTATTATTCTCCATGCAAAAGAAAAAGTTCTGTCATATTTATATTCACCAACCACTCATTCTGTTATGCTAGACATCACATAAATGCTACACAGTATGAAAAATGCCCGTAATGCTTATCTCCATTATATTAAAATGTGATCATCTTTTCCAGGAAAAGGTGAGAGGAATATCTCTTAATTGGACTAAGGATTCAGCTGCCAACATCTCAACCAGAAACAGTGGTTCTAAATCAGATACACTCCATCCAAAATTACAGCTAGGTTGACCCCCAACTCTTTCCTGTTCTCAGTAGAAAATAATTTAATGCTTTATTACATAGAAGCTTGGGTATATCTGGATGCAAATTTAATCCCCAGATATATTAGTGAAGATACCTTTGAAGAAGACAGCTTCAGGGCTGCTTATCTGGAGCCAGCCAAGCTGACCCCACCTCCATTTCCAAACATAAAACCAAATGGCAGACTGCCTGGGCAAGTTCTGATCAAGCCGACAGTCTCCATTGTCCATTAGCAGAGAATTCTCCCTATTATTTAAGAAAATGTGACAGCAATAAAGACAAAGTGAAAGCTATCTGCTGGTAGGAAATTCATAAGCACATTATGAATCTTTGTGCCTTCTGGAATTTTTGCAAGCTCTTTCTCTCTTCCACTCCTCCTGCATGACAGTTCAGATACCCTGGGGCTGTAGTCATGGCAAAGTTCAAGAACATAACAGCAGGGCTTTACAACAAGGCACATTTGAAAGGGGGAAACTGTCAAACATTAGTGAACATACCAAGAGGCAAATAATGAAAGTCAGTGATTTCAGTAGTCTTATCTTACTGGCACAGGGGCTGCTGCTGTTTCCTGGCTAGCATAATAAAATGTTCTGAGCAGTTTGAATGTTTTCAGATTAGCTGCTATCAGCTAAATAGTAAGACAGAATTCTATCCCATAGAGATAGGAATGGGAATTTACCAGGAAACACTGGAAAGTGCTATCCTTTCTCTCCCTCTTTATCCCACCTTTCTTTCATTCTCTCCCCCCCCCCCCCCCCCCCCCCCCCACATACATGTAAAAAGCTTTGACATTGGCAAGATATTACCAGGACCACTAATAATGGGTTTGGGCCATAGTGAAAAAAGTGTTTGGTCCTAACAGGTAAAGTTGGCAGGTTTTTTCAAAGAGCAATAAGGAATAGTTTTCTCTAGTGACAGGCCATTTCAAGAATGTTCAGGACCCAGGACCCCATTTGAACTACTGGACCTTATTAAAAAAATTATAGTCTTTATTAATTTTGAACTTTAAAATACAATCATTATAAAAGGGTACAGTATATGATGAACTCTACCTATACCGTATATTTCATGGTTTTCTCAGTTTACATCCAGCTCTCATGACTTATTCACAAAAGCATAAAATAAAATAAATCAAAGTCTTTAACAGCTTGTCTCATTGTATTCAATAAATTTCATCAGCTCCTCACCAATCACCAGCCCTGGACGTTACCTGTATGTAACATCACCATATTAGAACAGGAAGAACTTTAATTGTAAGAGCATTCAGACAGCACAGAATGAGTACTCACTATTTGTAAATGGAATACATTTTTTAGTGTTCCCAGGCTACTGAATCTTTTTGGTTGGAAAACAAGCAGTTAGAACACCTTCACTTTTTAAATTTTATTTTTTTTTTCTCCCAAAATTATCAGTTTTGCTTCTAAGTAGAACCTATTTTAAACTTTAAAGGACCAATTTTGCATATGCTTTTTGTTCTTGAAGAGTGCCAAAGTGAATGGCACTGCTTGTTGGCTTGAGGTCTTCTAGACTGAAGATCCCTCTAAGTAATATGCAATGCAGAGGCAGTTAGAAATAAGCCTTGAATAGAAATGAAGTGCTTGAATGGGTATTTATAAACACAACTGTGAACAAAAGAGGTGTGATGTGTTTGGTGTTTAAAATTACTCTCTGTTAGGCTAGTGTTAGGCATAGATCATTAAAATGAACAAAAATGGGCCAGAAATTATAATGCTTCAATAAAAGTTTGCTTTGGGGGAAAAAGGGGGAAAAAGAGGAAAAAAGAATGAGCACTCAGTGAATGGCAGAAAGATGCAGAGTCCCCATAACGACTGGGGACATCTCATTTTCTTGATCAGATGATTCTAGCATAGAATAAAAAAATTGTACTAGACATCATTAATGAAGGGTCACTTTTATAACTATATCTTCAGCCCAGCAGTTTCAAGAAGAGTGAAATGACCAAGCTGAGTTTAGGCAACCATCATTCTTTGTTATATTGTGGTTTTACTAGAATGGGTGGAAGTGTGGACAGAAATGCTGAAATACTGACAGTTTCTGCTCCACTTTAGGCTCAATGCATTGAATGTGAGAAAGCCTCCATTGTTGTATTATATATAGTATATGCAACATATGATCAGAAGCTAGCATAAACCTGGTTTTTGAGGCAATGGCAGCAACATTATAGCATCAGAAGTATTATAACTGCAGTAAAAAAGAAGAAATGTTCAAGCACAATAAGAAGAGCAAAAAAAGTATAGAATATTAATATATGTCAATAAGCACATGACTTCCACAGGATATATTTAGTGTGATTTGGTCTAGAAAATGCTGTCTGTTTGTGCTGTCTCTATATCTAATTTTCTGTGCCATTGGTACTGTTGTTTTTAAAATTGATATGCTATCTCCAAATAACATGAATGTCATATCTCTATGATACTTCTGACACTACTGAGATGTCCTTTAGCATCAGCAATAGTAGTGTGGTAAACATTAACAGGAAGGGTATTTTGCTCACAACATCAACAAGACTCCAGATGGAAATTATATAGAAGGTAATGGTAAAGCATATAAAGGAAAGGAGAGAAAAATATAAAAGAAGATAAAGATAACAGAGAAGGTATGAGAAAAGAATAATGTTGAAGAAAATTGAAGAAAAGGGAAAAATTATCACCAAAGAAAATGAAAGGAAACCAAAGATCTCCATAACTAATAGTAAGTAGAAATCAAGTTAATGGTGGATATACAAACAAGTTATATTGGGATAGTGTTGGAGGTTTGGCAATAAAGCAATAATGGATGAAAAATTAAGTGTAATGTAACGTAATGTAATGCAATTATTTATTTAATGTACAATAACATGGCATGTAATGAATGTAGAAAAGAAATTGTTGAATAAAAATATATTCCAAAAAGAAGAAGACCAGTTGTGTCACCATATAAGCACATCCTCATAATATAATTCACTTATAAAAACCTCAGACTAGTTCACTAATCTGTCATGCACTTAAAATGAGCATAGCATAACTTCCAATTGTCCCAGTTTGACAGGTACAGTCCACATTCTCTGTCATCCCACTTTTTCAGCTGTTTTAAAAATGTTCCACACACCCATTTCCTCCTACCTTTACCCATGCTCCTCAGCTTGCTTCAAGTTCTGCAAACTATCTCCTATGGTTTAAATATGGGATATTAAACCTACACAGTAGCAGGGTTGCATGAAAATTCAAGTGTTCATCTGAATGAGTGGGGGAAACAAAACTGTACAAGATGGACTGGAATATGAATCTACTTTCTCATCTCCCTACTGGCAAGCATCTAAAGGAAATTGTTGTTGTAAGACTCAGTCAATGAGTCTCTTAAATCTGAATCAAAAGGGTTAATTTGTAGATTCTTGAGATAGGAGGGGGGCTATTGGGAATTTACCAGCAACTTCTTTGCCTTTGTCTCTATAAGTTTCTCACTGAATATTTTATCTATGCCCTGTGATGTTCTGAGTAGAGTTGTAGATAGACTTTCTTTTGACTTGTGTAAAGTTTATTAGTATTTTGAAGAGTTGGTGTTTAGTTTGGCCCATCACTGCTTTTGAGGGTTGATTTCGCAACTATAACCATATTTTGCTGAATGCACCATGATGCCTTTCTGTAATCATGACTCTTGTTGTGTGTTGTTCCCAAATATGTTCCGAACTTTGGACTAAATTTCGAATAAAGATCTTTGGCAAGAGTAGGAGCAATTGAGGCAGGGCTTGTATGCCATGCTCTACTATTCTTTTCACGTGTTCCCAGCAAACATTAGAAGAGGACTAAAGTCTAGCAAACATAGTAGAATATTTTTGAAAATTCAGATATCAAAAGTAATAAGTACTGTACATTACCTTTCACTCTTGCAATGGTAACCCATCAAGTTAGACATGCCAGGTAATGATGATAAAGCTCATGATGTAAATCTCTGTCAAACCATCCAACCAACAGCAACAACAACAACAAAACACAGATTAAAAAATCAAATGAGGGATCCGAATTACTAGAAATCTAACACTTTCCCACATAGATTAAGTATTAAGCATGGAAAACAAATTTGAAAATGGTTCCCTACAATGATATGGTCATGTAATGAAGGAAGTACTTTCTTCCTCTGCTTTATCTTGAATAACACATTTTCTTCTCCATGTCCTTGCCTTCACATCTCTGACTCCTCTCCCCTGGGCCTCACACAACCTATTTTCCCCTGACCTTCTGATTACAATGTTCCCATTGCCATTGACTCCCTTCCTTGACCCCAATATGCTACTACTTGAAGTGTGAAATTAACACAAACTGTTAATGTTCTACAAATATTTCCAGCAGAGGTTTGAGGTCCAAGTGTCTTTCAATGGCAATCCTACGTAAACATTGAACAGTACACACCATGGTCAGGATTATGATTTTAGATTCATCACCTCACTTAACATGGAAGCCCCCAATTGTCACTGGCTCATATTCTAATTTTGCACCTTAATGCTGCTGCTATGCAATTTTAGATTTAATGCTCTTACATCAGTCCCCTGTTTCAACAACTATGTGTACTATTTCATTTGAAAAGCACACTAATATTTGTCTCTTCAGTTCACAGGCTTTCTTTGTTTTACATCTGCTTCTACCTTCCTGTACATTACAGCAAAACAAAAAGTTGTTTTCCAAATCTGTTTCACCCCCTTAAAAATGAATTTTCTGAGAATGTGCAGTTCCACACTGTAAACTCACTTAAATCATGACACCACCATTACTATAAAAATAAGCCTGTTTCTGCTACACTGATGCTAAAAACATTTTCTTGAGGATCAACATCACTTTGTTGTAGAAAAGAATAATACATGCTAAAAGCAGAAATAAGAAAAGGAACACCTATAGCTATATCAGTGGCAACTTGTACCTGTCATGCTAGTGGAGTAGTAAACTGGGTTTCAGAAAAACATTTATATGAACCATCAAAGGTAGGGAACCTATTCTGAAAATAGGGTTAAGCACTTTAGATGACTTCTTTAAAGTTTGGGCTGAAACCTAAAGTAGCAGGGCATCACTGGGGGGTTGCAGGGGTGCAGTCCTCAGAGACGGTGGCACCAGTGCTCCCCAAACATCAGCTTTTTGGCAGAAATGGACTGTGGCATGAACCTGAGTTCCTTTAAAATGCTGGAGCTCAGCAGAATTGACAGCATGAGTGAGGTGAGCCTAGATGGGAGGATAAAGAAGAGGTCCTAGGGTTTAAAAAATTCATTTTTTAATTTTAATTTTTAATTAAAATATTTTTAAATTCTTTTTAAATTGTCTTTAAAAACATCCCATCTCAGAAACTATGTTACATTCCACATGGTGATTTAGTAGTGTTCTGTTTGGTACACATCAAACATGGACAGAACAAAATCCCATGCTTCTTTGAAAGCAGCCTTTTTCAGGTAGCTCTGTTGTCTTGAATGGGACATGCCTCTCAGTCCTATTGATATCTACTTGAAATAATTGCCCATTGCATTTAATAAAACTGAATCCCATCAAAGTATTCAGATTATATGCTTCTACTGTTATCCTGTGCTTACTCTCTGCAGTTATGCTTTACTTAAACCATGGGACTTATTTCTCAATAAACATGTATGGGATTGAATGATCAAACCGCACTAACTTTAGCAAGATGTGGACGATCCTGCTTCTTGGGATACACAAGAGGCATGATCCTACTCTTGTGCACTAAATTAAACATATTTTAAAGTTTAAGGCTTTCATGGCTGGAATCCATATTTTTTGTGGGTTTTTTGGGCTACGTGGCCATGTTTTAGAAGAGTTTATTCCTGAAATTTCACTATATATATACCATGTGACCCTGGGTAGGGAGGAGTGATCTCCATGTTAATCTTTATATTAATCATGAGAGATACTGCAGACTGAGTCAGACAGAAAAATCAGCAGTAGCAGAACATGCTATAAACCATCCTGGACATAAAATGCTATTTGGAAACACTGAAATTCTGGACCATGCCAATAACTATCAGGTCAGAATGCACAGGGAAACCACTAAAATCCACAAACACCTTGACAACTTCATCAGGAAAGAAGAAACTCTTAATGTGACCAAAGTTTGGTTACCAGTCCTGAAAAACAGCAAAATCAGGACTCAGCACATGCAAATGAGAAACCACCCAGGGTCAGGGGCTTTCCCAGCAAACAATGATCACTAATTAACCAGACACTAATCCTCTTTGCATATTCTCCCACCCTGAGGCTTGGCATCAACAACAGAACAATACACAGATTAACATGGATATCACTCTTCGCCACCCAGAGCCACACAGTGTATATATACCCAACTCTCTTCCATGCCAGCATTCTCTGAAGATGCCAGCCCAGATGCCGGTGAAACATCAGGAATAAACTCTTCTAGAACATGGCCACATAGCCTGCAAAACCCACAAAGCTCTATAAACATATTTTGTCAGCAGTGAATTCTTACTGAGTTCAATAGGCAAAACTGAAACATAAACTAAAACTCTTCAAATACTGATGACAATGGGATTAAAAAGCACTTACCTTTGTCTGGGAGAATGCCTAATGTAATTGAAGAGTCCATATGATGATGTACTATGGAATATTTCACTAAGGTGTGATCTGCCTGAAATTGCCAGTGTATTTCCGAGATTGTTACACTTGCTAACTGTTTGACTCCAGACACACATTAATTTGTAACTTAAATCACTTTTGCTCATACTTTCTGTCATGACTCATTGGGAGACATAAGACCTTTGAAAACTACATGCCACATAAAGTATGGGCCAGGCAGAGGAAAAACAACAGGGCAATGTGAAAAGATTTCACCCTTTTTGTGTGTCACGCTATAGAATCCATCAGCTTCTTCATAATTATTCTAGTGAATCAATCATTACTTGTATCCCTGGAAATATTCCAGTCTCATACATATATCACATTCTTGTTACTAATGCTTTCTCTGGGCAATGAACCAAAAACATGAGTGCTTTGAGCCTCCTCAATACAGTGGGCTACATTTAAATATTTCAAATTACAACAATAATCACATTTACTGGAAAGTATATTGAATAGGACCATGATAGAAATGGCAAAATAATCAGGCCTAAGTCTATATGCTTTAACTTCAGGTACCATAACTGCTATGGTATCTCCAGAGTTTGAAAAGTTACTTAAAAATGTGCTTAGTTACAGTTTGGTTGTATCCAAATGAGTATTCTAAGAAGACAACAAGATAATCTTTTTTGCTGTGGTTGTTACTGTATGTGTTCAGTCATTTCTAGTTTATGGTGACCCTGGAGAATCTGTCACAGGGTTTTCTTGGCAAGATTAGTTCAGAGGATTTGTCATTGCCTTCCTCTTAGGATAAGACAGTGGCCTGTTACAGACAGCCAAAATAAAGCTGCTTCGAGTCACAGTAGAGATATGGTGTTTCAATGATGCATGCGTCCTAAGAGTCCAGAAGTCGCACCAAAGCCACACTCCAACCCTAAGGACTGGAGCGTGGCTTTGGTGTGGCTTCTGGTCTCTTAGGACGCATGCATCATTGAAACACCATACCTCCACTGTGACTCGAAGCAGCTTTATTTTGGCTGTCTGTAACAGGCCAGTGTGACTTATCCAAGGTCTCCCTGTAGGTTTCCATATCTGAGTGGGATCTGAACCCTGGTCTCCCAGTGTTTTAATCCAGCACTCATATCACTACACCTTGCTCGCTGTCAAATAAATATAACAAAAGTGAAAATCTGAGTAAGAATAATTTTTAAAGATACTGAAAAGATGAATTGTAAAAGCTTTGGAGGTGGAAACTGGAAATAAAGAGGAGAAACAAATCAAAATACTTTGAAAACAGGACCACATTTATTGCATCCAGTTCAAAGGATCAGTAGAGTATACTCAAGTTATAAGACTGAGATTTCAAGGAGATGTTGGGGAGGTGTAACACCATTTAAGACAGACTGGAACCCCTGTTCCCTGATCTACCTTCCAACTGTCTTGTTTGGATTAAGCTTCAATTTGCTTGCCCTCATCCAGTCCATTACTGACATCATGCACTGAGTTAGTACTGAATCAGCTTCAGGGGAGTTAAATGGAATGCAAAAGACATCATCAGCACACTGAATTCAAAATCTCTAGACAATCTCTCCAATATAGATGTTAAACTCCATGGAGAAAAGAACTGAACCCCAAGAGACACCACAGACCAATGGAATGGAAAATTCCTAGCATTACTTTCTGGGTTCACTCTTCCAGAAAGGAAGGAGGCCAATGAAGAACAATGCACCCCTAGTCTTATCCCAGCAAGACAGTATAGAGGAATCACATGGTTGATAGTATCCAAAGCTGCAGAGAGGTCAAGAAGTACCAACAGAAACACATTCTCCATATCCAGTTCCTGATGTAAACTGTACACCATGGTAAATAAAGCTGTCTCTGTCCCATAACAAGGCCTGCAACCAGATTAAAATGGAGCTAGATAATCTGATTATCCAGCAACTCCTGGAGCCAGTGGTGTAACTATGGGGGTGCAGGGGGTGCAGACTGACACCACTGCTCCTCAAACATGTACCTTTTGGCAGAAATGGGCTGTGGCACTCATCTGCTTAAAAACATCACATTTTAACCAAATCTTCACTACGTATATGTAAATAAATTTAGCTTCTGTGTATGATATTGTAATTTTAAGGTATAATTTTAATTTTGCTAGTTGTTTGTGTCACAACTATTAGCATTGCAGTCAATGTATACAGGAATTATGATTTATGAATAACGTTAGTGCAAAAAAAACAACACCATTATTAAGGATCCTGCATGATGTCAAATGGAAGGAGGTCAAGAGAGGGTGACACCATGAGTTATCACACTGGGGGACACCAAGCCTAGTGATGCCACTGCTTCAAGTTCCTGTCCAAAAAAAAGGAATATTGGAGTCAGTAACTGTCTAATACAAGGAGTTTTTTCTCCCAGTAGCAGCCTCACTGCCACCTCTTTTAGGCGGGATGGAATCCTCACTTAGTACAGCAAGGCATTCACCTTGCTGCACCACTTATCCACTCAACCACTTTCTCTCTGGCTGCTTTAATGAGCCAGAAAGGTCAAGGATTAAATATGCACACAGTGGCTCTCCTCTCTCTAAGGATCCTGTTCATATCCTCTGGTTACACTAATTGAAATGTATCCAATAATACAGGACAAATTGGCATCAAGATTGTGCCCAGCTGTCATGTATCAACTACATTATAGAATTCAGAGTAGATCTGAGCAATTTGGAGCAATTTGTAAAATTCTGACATTGGAAAATTCTCTGTTGAATGGTCTGAAATTTGTTCTTGTGGGGCAGAGGAGAAGGCCCTTAACTACTCAAAACAGCTTCACTGATCAACTCTGTGCAGACCTAATGGTGACAGAGAAATGTGATTTATTCATTGCCACCATTGCCATGGAGAAGGCCTTCCAATGGCCCTAGCCTGTGCTCAGTTGGACCCACTCTGAGTTTTCTGCCATCAATGCTCTAGTTCTATCCCATGCATTTCAGTGCTGCCAGTTCCCCAGTAAACTGAGGGACTTACTTAGCTCTACTCTGTCAGAGGCAATACTCAGAGACAATCATGTCTACCACCCTAGTCATTTTTCCATTCCAGAGATCAACGAGGGCTTTGATAGGATCACCTGCCATGGCAATAGCTCATAAATATCCACTCACACAAACCATGGGGAGACTGATCTTCATCCCCTCTTCCAGGGCCTAGCTATCCTGGGGGTTGTGACTCAGGTTCACCATACAGGCTAATGATATCCTGCCAAAGGGTCACATAGGCATTGATATAAGTGTCTGGAATGGCCATACAATTCAAAGGATGCCTCTTGCAGCTCACAAAATATTACTAAATTATCTACCTGTGCATCCCTGCCAAATGTGACCTAATTAAACTTTCTTACCTGACTTTGCTAATAATTAAACCAAATTATATATTAACCTGTACAGAATAGGTGAAAAAAGCTGACCCATTAAGAACAGATGAGCCAAAAAGACTGGGAAGAAAAGGGTCCAGAATGAAGCATGGCTGTCTTAAATATCACAAGCCCTTCCATAAGCAGTATGGCATGCTGACATGGCCCTATTTTCTCTGTGGTGCTCCAGAAATTGGTCCCTCACCCATAGCAGTCCTTGCTGGCTGAGGGAATATAACTTCTTTGAATGGTTTGTTCTGTTTGATGATGTGACTAACATGAACAGGCACAGCCCCCATAATTCACAGGGATAATTTCACCCTTCTTAAACACATCATATAAGTTTGTGGGTCTAATTAAATGGTAGGGTGTTGTAAAGTCCTTCTCATTTGAAAGATAACTGCCCCCCCCCAATTAAGATAACAATAATGCATGGCATTTTTTTAATTAACAGACTGAGTCTTTACTATAACATTAATCATAATGATTTAGTTTGGTAGTCATGCAAATGAAATATTACATCCATGCCGCTAATTTTAAATTATTGGATAAGGAGAATTATTTCAGTGTATAAATTCAATGTATGTAGGCACTGATGATTGGGTTGGGATGCCTCTTTAAAACTCGTTTGTGTTTGAGAAATGAACAATACAGTTCTTTTAACATTACCAATACATTTTTTGTCTCTCCCACCCCCACTTACATGTTGGGTATAAACCAACATGTATGTCATGTGATGATAGAACAGCAGAATGTAGTAGAATCAGGAGATATGTAAACCCTGTCCTCATTGCTGACCAAATATATCTGTATCTTGTATCCATCTGAAGCCAGTTTTGAAATACCATGGTGACTGTGTCATGGGGAGAGCAGAGGAATATGTTCAGGAATCCTAATAGTGGAAAATTGGACTAAGCTTATTGTCTTTCATATGTAGGATGTGTGCATGTGCTATGGGAGGGGGCAAAAACAGCCCCTAATCTTACTGTTACTTTGAGACAAAATTAAGACAAGGAATGAGAACTATCATGGGGATAAAAGAGTACAAAATTGTAAATACCACTGAAGTTAATGATTTCAACAACAACAAAAAATCATAAGTTTCCAATGTCATCACCAAGTTCCACACTGCTCTGTCTTGCTCCTTAGAATCACATATAATCAAGGAAGATTTTTCTCTACAAAGGTATTCAGTCTTTCTCTTGCATTCTTGATGGAAAGCTATGACCTTTAAAGAACCCTCTATCCTTTTGTGTGTGCACACCTTTGCCACTAATGAGGAGGAGAATGCAAAAGCTGAAGCTACTCTGGAACCTTTCAAGTGCTACCTTGTGGAAGCTGGTGATCCATAATGTTTAAACTGGTGAAGGGAAGTTAAAGGCATGCATTGGTTAGTTTTATCTATGGATTGCAGTCTCTTGTTTTTAAGTATTTTAAACATTATCTTTACTGCTTCTGAGCAAAATGATTCAGTTGTTGGTTATTATAGAATGTAAGGGATTTATAAAAATAGCGAAAAAATATTGTTTTGTTAAAGCTTCTCCCATTCTATCTGTGCTAATCCAGGAATGTCCAGATTAATATGGAACATCTCTTAATTTTATATACACTTAATATTTGAATCACCCTTTCCTGATGTAGCCTTGCATAGGAGGAGATACATTTGCTTGCCTGAAAGAAAGGAAAGGGCAGGATGAAATGTGTCAGGGTGCTCATCACCATGAAGGAGAGTGTGGCGGCAGAACTGGAGCCTATTTAAGGCCCTGCTGCCCCATCCTCTTTTTCTTTTGTTTCTGAGTGCTTGGCCCACACTTCCACCTCTACCACAGTGTGAGCCTTTCTGGTCACTATGGGCTCGGTAGGAATTTTATCTTTTTCCATGGTTTCCCCACCCCCACATCACAGTGTCATCTGGGGACTTTGCTAATTGGCTAAGAGTGGTGTGTTTCATAGGCACTCACTTGATAGGTAGTGTGGGAAGATGTAGGATATTGGTGAACACTTATGGTGTTAAATCCAGTACCCTGCTGCTTGTATACTGACACTGAATATACGTTTTCCCCTGAAATTCAGAGAACTGTGGATACAATAGCCCCCCTTTTCCTCGGACACTCATAGATCCCTGCTGTGTTTTGCATGGGGTGTGTTAACTCTTGGTTTGAGAGTAAGGGAGCTAGGACAATAGAAATTGTCTTGGTCAGCCTTTCTGAATTTTTCCCTTGTGGGTTGGGAAGGCTTTGAAACTCTGTAATACAGAAGAACTGAAGAAAGTGAAGATAATATGGTGTCCATTTAAACAGGCACAAGATGCTTACTTCAAGGACCACCCCAAGTTTGGTTTCATTTCCCCACTCACCACCACTTTGACTTCCTTAATACATTGTGAGTTTTACAATGGATCAAATAGAAGAGATCACTTTTATTTTACCTTAGTTTATGGAGTTAGGAATTACCTTGGATGGTTTACTGAAGACTATTGAGGAATGACTCTAACAATGCCAGGAATCCAGGGACCTTTCAGAATCTACACGGGAACAAGATGAAGAATCTTCATGGTGTCTCTTCCCTCACTTGACTTCTCCCAAGACATTTTTCAATCTGGGACTAGATAGCATTATACATCTGGTCCAGGATATTATCCATTTCAAATACTTTCTAGGGTTCCTGAAATGCAGCAAATTAGATTCCTTGTGTTCCCATTCCCTGTAGCTGTAGAATAGCATGCACACTCAAAGCCATTCATTCAATTCTATACACTAGAGATATAAATCCTATTCTTATCTGTCAGAAAGTATCCAAAGTGTCTGTCCTTGCTGTTTTCTGGTTATCAAGTAGTTCAAATATGCCAGAGTGATGGCATGGTTCTTGGAAATCTTGGGGTCTGCTGCTTCATCTGAAGGGTGTGGACTTTCTTGTTCTTTTAAAAAAAAATTCCTTTGGTCTTGGAAGTGTCTGTCTTCACCTTCTCATCAGCCCAGTTTGCCACAATTTCCTGTGACCTTCTTTTGGATAGATATGGTTGCCAACACTATCAATAAAATCTTCTTTTTAGGATAGCCATATACTCTTCAGCATTTATTAAAGTGTGAGAGATATTTATTGCAGATTTTAGGATAAGATATGTGCAAGCTTACTCAAACTTGTTTTAATTATTTTAAAAACCTAAAACTATTTAAAATAAAATAGAACATTTAAGTGAATGAGTAGTAAAGTCCAAATATTATTATTGATTACAAAATCAGTAGGTGCATTATTTGATAATCCATTGATTTCTATGAAATAAAGTTTTACATTCTCTAGAGAAGCAGAAAAAATAGGTTTAAAAAAGAGATCTGAGATGCAGAAAGGTAAATGAACTGCCCAGACAAAAATATTTGAAATCTCAAGTGCATTTTGCTTCTGTACCCTTTCTTTCACTATTGCCACTTCATTCAACCATGTTTTATATTTCTATTTTATCTTGGATAAATGCATATACAGTCAGTCTATTTACATTTCTAAATAGGGTATTTTTCAGAGAAAAGAACAAGAAGCTACAATCATTCTTAGACAAGTATTATTATAGCAGATTTCCACTGAAGTGTATTCTCTACATCAACAGAGAAAGTAAGTGGAAGAGCAGATGCACAAGGATGAGAACTACTAAATCAACATGACCTTTCTGTTTCCTTGTCCTAGTAGGAAGTCAGTCTCTAGAGAGTCAATCAAATGTGTTTCTGCTCATCTTGTAATAATATGTTAACCCAAGCAACCATTCTATTATTAACAGTGCAACTTAGCTCCAAAACTATAAACTTACAAATGTCATCTATTTGGTCCCCTTTTTTAAAAAAAAACAATATTTGGTGCACTACATCCATAATAATTCTTCTGTTTTCATTTTCTTCCACATCTGATGTTCTTTTTTTCATCTCAAGGTCCCCTTCTGTTATGTATGCAAAGGCCTTTGGTGGCTACTTCTATGAAAGTCCACATAGGAAGGAACAAGAGATTCATTGGTTCATCTCAGTGAACCTGAGATTTGTAGATTCTAGCTGCATCCATACTGCAAAAGTAATTCCAGTTTGACACCACTTTAATTGCCATGGCTCCATGCTATTAAATTCTGGGAACTGTAGTCTGGGGTGCCATTTAGCCTTTTCTGTCAGAACTCTGGTTCTACAACAAACTACAATTCCCAGAATCCTATAGCATTCAGCCATGGCAGTTAAAGTGGTATCAACCTGGATTATTTCTGCAGTGTAATTGCAGTTTCTTGCTTTTAGCATAAGAAATACTTTGCGGGGGGGGGGGGGGAGACAGAGGAAAATGAGTACTTTCCATGTACAAGAGTATTTTCTCCTCAATCTTTGCTTAATCGAGGTAGCCTTAAAGAATGGGACTAAACAGCCCCATCTATATACAGCATGTTCTTACACTGGCTACTTTAAAAATGGCTAACACCATGAAATCAAGAGGTTGTAGTACTTGACAAAATCACCCTTCAGAAACAGCTAGTCCTTCCAGGAGGAAGGAAATAGCAATTTCAGGGCAGAGCACTTTTTAAAAACTAGAATCGGGGCATGTGGTTAAAGTTTCTTTAAAAAGAAAAAAAATACCCTCCTAGGTATTCGTCAAATCCTATTGACCTTCATAGCTGCTATTTGTTGTTTGATCAAAGAACCATGAAGATGGTGACCAAGGTATTACTACAAGAAGTGTGAAGTACAATAACATCCAAAACTCACATCAGGCCAACCGAAAACAGAATGTTGTGTCATTTGGACTTTATGTATCCATGTATTCTGAAAGTTTAGATTTGAGATGCCAGGCAGCTTAATTACATATCACAAGCCCTCATAGTTAGCATACAGCTCTCTTATGACAGTACAGTCACACTAAATCATTTCTCTTCTCCACAGTATACCTGCACCCGTTTCAACATCTGATCTAATCAGTGTTGCAATATATTATAGCTTTACAAATGTTTTTTTTTAAATTGGTCATTCTATCAGCCAGTTACTTCCACAATTACTCCTCAGTTGATCTGCTACCGTATCAATTTTAACTTTGCTTCGATATTGTTCATCCATTCTAGTATGTCACTGCTATTCTGCTTATGATTAAGAGGAGTCTCCCAACTTCTTCTCTAAGTGTATGCAGCAAGACAACATGTGATGTGAGCCAGGTGCTTCATCTCAAACGTTGGTTGAGCATGTGGAAAATATAATCTGCAGACAATCCACATCTCCTCTGTTTCTGAAGATCACTAAATAGTCGGTCTGCAAGCATAGGGAAAAATGTTGTGATTATTAAACTCAAGCATGGGTTTCTAAAAAACAAGTTGAGTCAGACTAATTTTATATCATATTTTTCATAGACTTACAACTTTGGTAAGTCATGAGAATCTTTTGGATGGAGTATATATTGATTTCAGTGAGGGTTTTGAAAGGTCACCCCTTATATTCTTGAAGAAAAGCTGGTAAAAAGTGGGCCGCAATATTAGTGGATGTATATCTGCTAGACAGACCAAACCCAAACAGTGCTCACCAATTGATGCTCCTCATTCTAGAGATAAGTGATTAGTGGGATGCCTCAGGGTACTGTCTTGGGCCTGCTATTGTTCAACTTCATGATAAACACTTAAAGCCTATATAGACGGGTGGCTCTATGCCACCTATTTTTGCTACAAAAGGAGACCATGGTAACCACACACCAGGGCCTCCGGAGGGAGCAAAAAGAACTCGCTTCTGGGCAGGTTCTTTTTGCATCCTGGTAGTGGTGCCATAGGCGTGCTTGTGAGCCATGATGACGCCCCTTGTGCCTAGCACCATTTGGGTGCTGTGCTGCACGGACGTCATCATGGCACATGCCATGTGGACGGGTGCATGCCATATTGGTAGCCAGACAGCGGAACTAGGGCCTGGAACATGTGAATGCTAGCCATAGCTCAGCCCTAGTATGCATACAGGCCGGCACAAAGTGTATTGCCTCTTAGATATACCTCTAGAATAAAGGGCATGTTTATCAAATTTAAAGATCACCTAAATGAGAAGCAGAAGCTAATACATAATCATAATAACCTTAACTTAATTTAGAAGGGATTTAAAAACCCTTCTATTTCAGGCTGCATTCCCTGATTAAAGTCCAGTAGGCCTCCCTTCCTCTTTTATTGGCAAGAGGACTGGCTAACGGGGCTTTTATTCTGTTTTGTTGTATCTGTTTTTTACTCTGTACTTGTATGTTACATTTTTTTTAATATGTTGTTAACCGCCCTGATCTTTGGAAGGGCGGTATAAAAATAAAAATTTTATTTATTATTTTTATTATTATTTTTATTATTATTATTATTATTATTATTATTATTATTATTATTATTATTATTATTATTTAACAGTTGGAAGAGCTGGGCCAAAATGGATATCAATAGGGATAAATGTAACATAATACATTTAGACAGGAAAAATTAAATAAACAAATATAGAATAAATGACATTTCATGTGATGACTGTATATATGAAAAGGTTCTTGGGATCTCAGCAAATCACAAGCTAAATATGAATTAGTACTATGATGCAGTGTCTAAACAAAAAATACCAATCAGTTCTTTTATTTTTTATATTTATTGGTTTTAATCATTCTAATACAAAAAATATATATACATACATACTTACATCTTCTCCCCACCCCTTAAAATCCACCCCTACTAACAACACATATCTCCTTATAAACACAATAACACTCATTACTTCCTTAACTATGACCTTCAAGGTATTTTTATCTAGTATCTAGTTTATCTTTTCTAACTTCTTTTATTTCTGTTTTCTTCCACATTTTCCCATGAATTTTTCCATAACTTTTCTAATTGTACAACTTAATTTTAATCAACACATCTTCACAGATTTTTCTATTCTCTGCAGATAGTAATGTATGCAATTCTTAAAAATTACTTTCTTGCTTTATTTTAATTGTTTTTAAGCTTATGTATACATCTTCTACTATCAACTAACACAAAAAAAGAAAAATGTTGTATACATTGACTCCCTTCATTAATATTGTCTTATACAATTTTATCTCTGTCTCAGCATAAAATTATATTCATTTTTAAATTCTTTGTAGATATACAGAAAAATGCCAATGCAATTCTAGGCTGCATAAACAGAAGTAGACTGTCCAAAATGAGGAAAGCAATAGCCCCACTCTACTCTGCTTTCATGAAACTTCATCTTGAATGCTGTGTCCATTTCTGAACAATACAATTCAAGACAAATGAAGTAGGGTTGGGAAATTCCTGAAAAAATAGTCGTACTATGAAGCATCCCAATCTAGAAAAATAGTGAGATTTATACTGAATCTCAATGTAGATACTTTTTTTAACTAGAAATAGATTATGAACATCCTGATTGGTTAAGAGGGCAACCAGAAAACTTTACAAAGTTATTTAAAAAAACAATTTTGAAAAATGTATTACAAATGTAGAAAAGGTGGCAAAAATATTGATTACCACCATTATCATCACTGTTATCATTCTTATGCCACACTTTGTTGATAGAGACCATTTTTAAATTAAAAAACTGGGAAACCAAGACAACAAAAGTCAGAGGCTCTGATAAAACAACAACTGGCTACTGTCTTTGATTCATGGTCTCAAGTTCACCAGTTTCACATTTTATATCCCACCTTGAGGTAAAGATTATAATGAATAATTCATTCATTAAATTTCAGTGACTGGTGTTTCAAAACAATGCCAAAACTGCTGGATTAATGTCAAAAATCCACTCTGTCTTTATTGACAATACTTAAAGTAATGTAATGTGTTTGAAACTGGTCTAGGGAAAAGATCTAGATTTGATAGTATAAGGTAATTTATGGCCGTCATTATGTAAACCTTCTCCATCACAACCAAGTTCAGCTAAATTAAATGAATTGTGTTTTAAAATAACATATCAGTGGTAAAGTACTCCACTGAAACTATATGCATGCATGTGTGTATACACATGCACACATATACAAACTTCATCACTGGATGGCCATCTCTCAGGAGTGCTTTAGCTGTTTATTCCTGTATGGAAGGGGGCTGGTTTAGATGGCTGCTGTGGTTCTTTCCCACTCTGTGATTCTATAATTTACCTGTATTTGGCTGGCATGGAGTGAAACTATCAATTAAAAGAAGTTGTCCCCATCACCAAGTTTTCATCTTGAAAATAATGTATCAGTGAAGTTGCATTGGTCTCACAACCTAGTCAATATTTTTTTAGTGCTTCAGAATAGTGCAATTTATAACTGATGTCAACTTTTGTGTTTGTGTTTTTAATGTTAGGCTGGGCAACATATTCATAGGTAGTTCAAAACATTATATAGAATAGGTGCCCAATTTCTTCAGTTTTCAGCAATAATTTTTAATCAGTATTCAAATTTCTTGAAACCTTTGATTAAACAGTTATATTTTAAAATATGCAATATCATATTTTTCCTATAAAATGATACTGATTTTAAGTGAATAACGTAAGATGACTAAAACTCAGGGTAATTTGAAGAACCCGAACCTGCATTCCCTTTTCATTATGAGTGTCCACATTAATGAATATATAGCATGAGAAAAGGGTGGGGAATCTTGCCAGTGTTAATGATTCAACAAGCACAAGGTTGACAAGTTTTTTTGTGGGGGATTTTTTTTCTTTTCTTTTTTCTTTCTTTTCTTTTTTAGTGCAGTGTAGTCAAGCATCAAATATATGGTAAGCAGATAGCCAGTGGTCACAGGAGAGTTGACAGCTTGAATTACTTAGTTATAATGAAGATAAATAGTGTTTCAGACATGGACATTTATTGCACCCTGAAGAAAAATTGACAATGAGCTTGTTGCCTGGCAACCCCTGTTCACCATACAAGACATAGACTTCCTGTGACTTGATTGCTATCAATACTTTGAAAGGAAGGAGAGGGCATGTTATTTTTCTATTCGCTTATGTTGCAAGAATATTGCTGGAAATAATCATTTGCATGCATCACTAGCATAAGAGTAAGCCAGGATTTTGCTTTTGAGATAGTCTAATTAATATAATATAATATAAATCACATTTTCTGTATCTATACACTTGCCTATATTTATCTATATCTGTATTTTTTCTGCTTCTAAACATATTTTTTTTATCTTTAGCCTCTTCACCACAATTTTCACAGCTGCAGGTGTAAGAATTGGATGTGAGGATGAATGCTATGGAGTAAGCAATGCCAGCTCCTGCAGCACTTTGATACCTATGTCTCACTGGTGGCAAAATTTTTATTTGCTTAGATAAAGTTAGTGTGCCAAGTGGAAAAATCAGATGTAGTCATAGTGTAATACATATCTCAGAGAATCAGCATGGTCAAATGGTTTGACTGTTGGACTGTGACTCTGGAGACCAGGGTTTGATTTCCAGCTCAGTCATGAAACCCACTCATGCTCTCAGCCTCAGGGGAAGGTAATGGCAAACCTCCTCTGAACAAACTCTGCCAAAAAACAAAACAAAACAATGATAGGTTCACCACAGGGTCTTAAGTTAGAAATGACTTGTAGGCACACAACAGCACACAACATCACCAATATGAATCTCAACTATATGGCATTTTTCAGTAGTGTAATATGTTATTCAAGGGATTACATTTGGGAAGTATTCAAAGATTTCATCTGATCCAGAGTGTGTGACCTTTTGGTTGACCAGAGCCTGTGATAAGGAACATTTGACTCCCTTGTTGCATCACCTTCCCTGTTTGTTCCTGACCACAAATCAGAGTGTTTGTGGCCTTCAAAGCTTCCCTTGTGCAACTTGGGACCATTTTTTAAATTATTATTCTCATAGGCCTCTGGAATCTAAACTGGATTTCACTTGAAAGAGGTTGTTCTTCTTATTTGGTTAACATGTTTTTTTAATTAGCCTGTCTTTATGTGGTTTTTAGTTTAATGTTACTGTCAGCCATCGTGAGTGTTGGTTTTTCAGGGAAAAAAATTAAGGAAATAAATAAATAAATATTCTATGAACCCAGAGGCTGAGAAACAATTACAAACAAATAATTAAGTATGGCTCAGTGTAGGGAAAATCCATTTTATAGAAATTAATGACCTCAGGAAACTCTTGCTTGTTTACGGAAAGACTTTTTGCCTCTCTCTTCAGCTGTAAAAACCTGTCAAGAGTGGCTTGCAAAGATCAGTAATAAGACTGTCCTAAGGCTTATCATCTAAAAGAATTGACACAAAAGCAAAAGAGATTGGGAGGTAAGAGGAAATTTTAAAGTGAATTTAAACTTGAAGTGACTTAAAGGTGGATGTGTTCTTTCCTGCTAACATCTTTTCCTTTAAAAAGAAGAAGCAATCCTTTCATGATACATTATACCCTCCACCACTTCTTCTGCTTCCTACACAGCATCACACAAGAACAGTTTTCTTTAGAGTTTAATAAGGAAAAACACACTTGTCCCATTCAACCCATAACATTTTTTTTCAAGCAACAGCCAAACATCTCCAAAGCAAAACAGGCTGTGTGCAAAGCAAGCTAAAATAGTGTCCTTCTTTCATGACTTCAGTACTGCTTTCACATCCTCCAGTATTCCACAGAGGAAAACTGAAATGTGTAATCAAGCAACATCCGAGCCTGTTCAAGATGGCAAATGTTGTTAAAGAGGGACAGAGATGCTAGGAGAGGCTGCAACAGTTTTCCTTTGTCTGAGGCTACTGGGAAGAACAATGTTCTACCCTGCCTCCCCTCTGCTAAGATAATAAAGTACAAACTACTTTTGCACTTTTGAAGTCAACTGAGGACAAAGGAGGAAAGTTGGAGGAGGAGAGGTACATTGGAATATTTAAAAGGGCGTCTGAAAGAGTTACACAACAGAGGATTAATCAGGATGGTCCCTGTTTTTTAAAAAAGGTGTCTCTACATTTTTCTTTCCCTAGCCTGAATAGCTGAATCCCAGGTTTTCTATGGAACACAAATTCCAGGCTGGAGAAGTGGGGATGCAGAGGAGGAATTGCAATCAGAGGACTATATCATCAGGACTTTGCCCATTTCCATTGCTGTTGCAAGCAGATTTTAACTCAGCAAAACTTCTCAGCACTGGATGCCACAAGACAAAAGAGCATGAAAGTGTGTGAAAAATTGAGGGCATTATCCCCATATTAAAAATTTTAATCTCCCTCAATAAAATTTCCCTTCATTCTCATATGTCTAGTATGACATTCACTTAAAACTTCAGTAATTTGAAGTTCAGTTTCAGCATCCAAAGAGAAGTGTCAGGAAAGTTACCAAGCAAAAACAAACACAGCAAATATAAGAGTTTGAGAGCTGGAACAAACAGCAAAATATGTTGGATTACTGGCAGCTTGGAGGCCTGGCGTACACAACAACACACATCCCCAAGCTGGCAGGAAGCTGATGTGAAGTTGCCCAGGCATTTACATGGTGGCAGCTTTTTAATGCTCCAGCAGTGCAGTGTTTAGATCCCACACGCTGCAGGAGTGCTGAAAAGCTGCAGTGGATGTGGAAAGGGCACCCTTTTCCCAGAGCAAAAAGGAACAGCATTTTGCCATTTCTTTTTGTGCTAGAAAAAAGCTGAGTTGGAGCCGTGCATGGTTAAATATTAAACCATGGCTTACTTATGTTCGTTTGAAGTGTAACTGTTGAAGTGTAACAAATAACCAGTAAGACCATTTCTAAAATTCCTGGTATCTAGGAATTCAGGTTCTGAAACTGCTACCTCCTGAAATAGAAGTCCTTCAAAAGTCCTACTACAGACAACATAGGCAATTTCTATGTGGGTCCACATTTTATTTTTATTAACCTTTATTTATGAAGCGCTGTAAATTTACACAGCGCTGTAAATACAATCTTTTTAGTTAGACGGTTCCCTGCCCTCGGGCTTACAATCTAAAAAGACTTGACACAGAAGGAGAAGAGAGTGGTGGAGGGAAAGGGTAAGAGGTCCAGCAGTTCCTCTCTACCTCCAAGGCCTGGACCAAGGCAGATGGACTGGAGGGAGGGCTTGGGTTCTTAATGAATGGTTAATCATTTTCCAGGGAAAATACATACTCTCAAGTAGGATAATGCATATACAGTACATAGCAATACAGGAAATGGTTTGATAAACAGACAACAAAAGAACACCAAATAGCAAGTGACAATTATGCAATGCCTGGGAAAGCTTCTCTGAACAGGATGGTTTTCAACTCAGTTTTGAAGCTGGTTAAAGAAGTGATGGCTCTTGCTTGTGGGGGAAGAAGGTTCCAGGAGTGGGGGGCAGCAAGTGAAAAGGGGCGAATCCAGGATGAGGCAGAGGAAATCCTGGGCTGAGACACATCTGGATCCAGAAGCCAATCCAAACCCAGGAATTAATAATGCTGAACCCTACAGCACTTTCTTCTGAGTAGACAAGATTGTTGTTGTATGCCTTCAAGTCATTTCCAAATTATGGTGACTCAAAGGTGGCCTTATCATGAGAATTCCTTGGCAAGATTTTTTCAGAAGGGATTTGCTTTTGCTTCCCTCTGAGGCTGAGAGTGACTTGCCTAAGGGCACCCAGAGGGTTTCCATGGCTGAATAGTGATCTGAATCACTACACTGTGCAAGTTCCTGAGTAGTCAGGTAAGAGTGTCTTTATATTTATTTCAAAGTTTTTTGAAATTCAAAATAAAAACAAATCAATTCTATCTACTTGCTAAAAAAGTACTTTTGGAGAAATAATAATAATAATAATAATAATAATAATAATACTATATTTGTATCCTGCTTCTCCCGGAGGATCGAGGTGGGTAACAACAGAGTTCAAATACAAAATTATACAAACAAAAGCATAAAAACATTCCCTCAATCCCTCAACCCCTTCCCTATCCCCAGTTACTATAGAACCACACATTAAACAATAGCATTAGTTAAAACAATTAAAAATAGCAAAAAAAAAGTAAGCTAATTTAGGTGGGCAGATAGTCCAACTCTGAGGGGAGGTCAGTCTGGGGAGGCCTGCCAGAAAATATCTGTTTTAATTGCCTTTTTAAAGGCATCAAGATGTGTAATCTGGCGGATCTCCTCCGGCATGTCATTCCAAATTTTTGGAGTGGCAGTTGAGAAGGTCTTCTGGTTTTCTTTGGCTCCTTAGTGTGCAGGAAAAATTATATGAGAGGAGGCGTTCCCGCAATTAGGCTTGACCCAAACCATGTAGGGCTTTAAAGGTAATCACCGACACCTTGTATATAAAACTGATATAAAACTGTATTAATTTTAAAAATGAATTATTACCTAATTAAATGGCTGAACAACTATCATACCAATGAGCAAATAATCAAACAGTGAAAATAGAGTACAAAGTTGTTCATGTTGTGTAACCAATGAAAATCCTGAGATTCTGTTCAAATGCAGAACTGGGGATTTGTGGGTGTGCTAGAAAGTAATATTTCCAGACAACATACAGCAATTATTCCCGGACATGAAGGAATAATATATACCAGAATAGGTTAGATTAACACATGTAAGAACCATAACTGCACATGGGGATGTACCAACTCTGTATCCAGTAGCTCATGCAAAAGTTCCTGAATATTCTCCTCTAAAGTGGGCCAGTTTGCAAGAGGTTTCAGCTTGTTTTCACTTGAATGTGAGTAGAAATCTTGATTTATTTGTTTTCTCTTCAGGAACATCTTCATTTCACTGATGGAATGGATTCCATTGAGAAAAGGTAACTGAGTAACTGTGTCTCTATCTATACGTATAACTACATATATGTCCAACTACCAATGTATAGTTAACTCCCTTTGGATACCTTGTAATTAAGGTAAATACAAGAACCCCAGACACTACACACGGTATTATTATTTTTTACATTTGATTTTTTTACCCCTGAAAGCATTTACCTTTCAACAAGACTGAATAGGAATGGTTTCTTTATTTAAAAAAAAGAAAGAAGAAAACTTTGGCAAAGCACCACTCAAGAAACTACAATTCTAGCCCTGCCTAAATTCAGTTCCCTGGAATTCTCATGAGTTTATAACATACCATTTGGTGAAGTTAGCACAAGACAATCTCCACTAAAGTGAATCTTACAAAAAGTCTATAGGAGTGGAGAACCCTCCAACAGAGCTCTTTAAACATGAAGTACTAATTGCCTAGTAATGAAAAATTCAATCACAGGGCTATTAAAAGCTTAAGTGCTAAGCAAATGGATAGAATCCAAGCTATTTTAGCAGCGACAGATAACAACTTTAGCCTGAAAAACATACAGAGCACAATGAGTGCCAAACTTGCCCATCTTGCATCCAAGTTTTTACCTTTAAGAGAGAATTCTGTATTAATTCTGATTTACAGTTACAAGGAGCTACAGGTGCTTTTTCAAGAGTGCATACTGATCTCCTCAAAAGATGTTTCACTTTCATATCAGAGCTGCCTTACATACTACATGGACCTGAAGGGATGCCCTAGAAAATTTTACTTCTCTGTGTTCAATTTAGAACTTTTCTTTTCTTTTCGCACTAGCTATGCTGGATGATATCTTAGAGAGAGAGAGAGAGAGAGAGCACGCTCTGGTTGAACTGCACACTTTGCATGAAAACTACATGGTCACTGATAACACCAAATGTCAGAAACAGGAAGGAGATTTCAGAGTCACACAAATTATTTTAGGCTGTGCATGCTGATACTTGATGAAAACATTTAGTCATCATTGTCATTATTGCCCCTTCCCCTCCCTCTCCAATTCATAACCAGATCTGATTGCAAATAATACATGCCTGTTCTGTTTTGCACCATTACTATTTTATTTATATATCACTTTTTCCCACTCATGAGGAAAAGCTACAGATACAAGCTCACACTGCTAAAACAATTTACACATGTAAAATGAGAGCCACTATGGAATAGTGGCTTGAGTCTTGGACTAGGACCCTGGAGTCCAGGGTTGGAATCCCCACTCACCCATAGAAACCCACTGGGTTTCACACTCCCTCAGCCTCAGAGGAAGGCAAAGACAAACTCCCTTTGAACAAATCTTTTCAAGAAACCCCTGTGGTAGCTTTACACTAGAGATGCCAGAAGCCAAAATTATTTGAAGGCACACAATAACAACAACAGAACTAAACAATTATACAAACTACCTTTTGTAGCAATGATTCTCTCTAGTGGAATTTTCAATTATCTCAAATAATGGACTGAGCTACAAATAGCCCCCTGGAATTGTTTCCTACCTGTATATTGAGATGCTAGGTTAGAGGAGCACCAAGGCAGAAGTCTTTCAATTAATTATGTTTTATTCAGGGGAAACACATCAATGCAAACACTCTCTCTCTCTCTCTCTCTCTCTCTCACACACACACACACACACACGACCTAAGGAATACAGGGTTTAGTATTGGAATAGACAAGAAGCTCCACTAATGGTGATACTTATTAAAACATATTGACTACAGATGGTCCAATTGCATGGTATGGTGTTGGACTCAACCACCTTGGGGAATGCCGAGGGAATGGCAGTGAGTTGGAACTAGTCAGAATCTAAAGTGATGTGGAGTCACCATGAATTCTATCCAGCCCAAGGAAACAAAGGAAACCTCGGTGACTATATAGGCCACAAATAGCATATGTCAAAGGGCCAAATCTGCATGGGAACATATCACTTGAGATAGGGGTATCAAAGGTGGAAATGGGATTGCAAATGGTCTCTCTCTGGCTTTTGTGCAAAACTTCCTGCTTTGAATCACCTAGCCTTCCTGTCTTGGAAGTTTGGTTTTTTTTCTGGCAGCTCCCAAACTATTTGTTTGGTATGTTTTTTTGAGTGCTCTGAGTACATGATCTACTGCTCCTAGGAGTGTGGTTGCTCATGGTTCAGAGTACATTCAGGGCCATAGAAGGAATATGCACAGCACAAAATTGGAAGACTTCCAGTAGTCATAACACTTTTCAGTACATTTAGATAGTATTCTTAACTAGTTTTTCACTCATGTTATATTTAGTCAAGAATCAGCATGGTACTGGACGAGGACTCTGGAGTCCAGGATTTGAATCCCCAATCAGCCATGAAAACCTACTGGGTGACCCTGTGTAAGTCACACTCATTCAGCCTCAAAGGAAAGCAGTGATAAATCATGAAAATCCTGTGATAGACTTTGTCATAAGCCACAAGTCACACAACAACTACAAGAAAATAATTAAAAGCAATTTTAAAATACATTCATGAAAAGTAAAAAAACAAAACAAGCAAACAGAAAAGACAATACAGCACACTATTAAAAGTCCTATCCCTATAAATGATCAGTTCCCATAGTCCTGTCAAAACAAAACAAAACAAAACAAAAATCTTCACTTTATCTCAGCAGGAGCCTTAAGAGAAAGTTAATCTAGGCTTTCCAAATAGGGAGTTTCAGAACTCGGAAGCAGCTACTGAGAAAATTCTCTCCCATGTTTCCAGCAGGTGAATTGGTGAGTGTGGTAGGATGAAGAGAAAGGCCTTCTCTGAAGATCTCAAAATCTAGGCAAACTCATATGGAGGCCTTTAAATAACCTGTAGACAAGCTGTATAGCACTTTATGGCCCAGCTCCATTTATAGAATGATCTGGCATTTACATATTCCTTATATTCCGCTGCACCCTGAATGCTTTGACCATACAGTATATGTAAAATATTTACATAAAAATGGGTAAGGAAGCACCCTTCAAAGAAAGTGACAATGTTTCTTGCAGGAAGGGGTTGCAACCCAAACCTGCAGAGGTACTGAAACTGCTGTGACTTCTGTGCAAAGAGAAAGGCAGGATACAAATTAAACAAATAACTTAAATAAGCTACATATTTCTTCTTTAACAGAGACTGGGGACAGAATGTCCTTTTTGCTGTTCTTCATCATTGCAGCTGAATTTTCTCTGCAACAGAATTAGTTATTCCCATGGACAGTTCCCATGGGCAGGTTGATCTTTGCATTTATTGTGTTTCTACTGGACTGGAAGAAAGAAAAGAAATTTTCCAGCAGTTTATAGCACATTTTTCTAACTAATCCCCAAAGTCTTCCCTTCCTCCCCTCAACTGCTATGTTTTTTGGGACACTGGGCACTGATAACAACATATGGTGGTATAGTTTGTTTATTGTGGGCTTTTTCATATTTTATATTTTTCCCTTTTGCAGTACTATGTGAAGTCACTCAGAACAATGGTAATTTTCATTATTGCAATACTCATTTTTTAACCTGCTTTGATGACAGAAACTCCATCAGTTCTGACTTCTGATATCAGTGCAGCTCACTGAAATGGATTAATGGTGTTCTTTGGATTTCAGCCAAGAGCTAGTGTCCTCAAAATGCAGATTTCCCCTTATTCTGATTGGATCTATTTTAAATGTAAAGCATAGATGGTTACTATTGTCATTTTACTTGCAGCACAGAATATGTGGGAAAGATATAATGAAACTGGTGAAAAAGGTGACCAGATTCCATTAGTGAGAGTTTCTGCTTGAAAATGCCTGTGTAGTTAGATATCTGAAAAACTTGGGCCAATAGCTACACATTGCTATTTCAGTGGAGTTCCATATGCTTTTCAAATTTAGCATGAGTATATATTGAATTAATTCTACTGATTTTTAAAAACAGAATAGCCATCCATCCTAGGGAGTCTCACAATTTAGTTTAGTTTGTTTTTCATCTTGTTACCTCTTGACAAAGTTTGTTTTTTATTTTTTAAAAAGAAAATATATTTGATTTGACCAGTAACATTCAGCTTCAAATCCCATTTAATAATTACCTGATGTTGTACTAGGAAGTGAAAGAATATACAAAAATATTCAAAATATGATGTAAAAAATCGGTGTCACTCAAATATTGGGAGACTTTGATGAGGAGATTCCTAGGCTGAGGAGAATCCTGGACTGATGTGGATCTTTGCAGCTTGGGACTTATTCTGAACAGGATTCACACACAGTTTTTTTTCTAAAACAGATAGTATTTTCTGCATAGAAAGCTCTTGTTTTCCATGCAAAAATACAATGTGTAAATTTTGTGCAGAAAAAGTCTTGAACTGAGAAAGGTCTTCAAAAAAAATGCAGTTGGCAATGGGATGATGTTTGCTAACATTACTCATTGTTTCCTTCAAGAATTAAATTAGTGAAGAATTACATCATATTGCATCACAAGAGTTCAATTTATTTCCCCACAACTTTCCCAGACTTAAAAATGCCAGCACTTTGTGCAGACAGCTGCCAATTCTGGTTTACGAACTCTTCCTGGTTGCTTCTGGCAGATTCTATAATAATGTTTTATCAAATACTAAGAAGAGAGGACATTTTAAAAAGTGAACTATTCATCTTCAGTTAAGTTCATGCCTACCTATGTAGACTTATTTTTGATGAAGCAGTCCAGTGGATGTTCTTGGGGGGACTCTAAAAACTCCCTCCCACATCCCCCATGGGTCTAGTAAACTTGGTCACATAAAGGTCTAATTGAATTACAGACATTGTAATAAGATTACATAATCAGATGATGGCTCCAGTTCATGAAACCACTAATACAACTCAACCAGAAAAGATTTAACTCTCACATCACAGTATAAAAATGTGGAAAGAATAAGGAGAAACAAGGCAGACTTAAGAAAAGAAGACAATGAATGAATCAAACTTAAAGGAGGCCCAGAAGCAAGAGAAATACATATTTAATGCTACAGTCTCTTGCACACTGGGATTTTTAGCCACATGAAATGAAAAGATTGAATAAGGTATCTTCCAAATTTCATCTTTTAATATACCCATATATTTCTATTCCTGCTTTCTTTCTTTTTTTCTTGGGATGTACTTGAAAACAAAAGTCTGACTTCTGCAGATTAGTTTTCTCCAACTGTACATCTTCTTCTCCACAGTGCTCCATAGAATGAATAGATGATAGCTTTCAGAGTTTGACACTGGCCAGAAAGATTAGCAGTAGTGTTGACATTGACAAATTAGATATATTAAACCTTTGCCACAGGGAGCCCACAATGGAGGATGAATCATCTTAAAGCAAGGCACCATTTATATGTCCACTAGGGAGAAAAATACTGGCATCATATATATTACATTACTAGCTCATCCTATAGATGTCTCTGTGTACTGGTGGCAGGATGTTGAATAATTTGGGCTGGCGTAACTTCAAAAACAGTCTTATCTTTTTTCCCCCAGTGACTTCCTTATCAAGGAAGCAAACCAGATCAAAATAGTAGTTCATTACTTAATTCACAACTTTAATGTATCCTATTATACCCTATCCAACTTACAATATATGTTGTATTCATACAACTTTTAAAAAGTGATATATTTAGAACATAGATATGTAGGTTGTAATAGGACATATCTACATCACTGTATCTTCTTAAACCCAATCTCACCCCCATAACAATGTTACTGTACTTAAATACTTGTGGTTTTATTACTGTACTCCACTGGTGCATCTGGAACAGTGTGTTGAAATCCAAAAAGGTGCTCTCTTAAATGAATCAGTTAGCCTGAAAGGTGCTGCTACATTCATTCTTTCCTCTCTCCTCTTTTATTTTCAAATATTATTAATAAAATTCATATGTAATTACTAAGACACACCATAATTAGCAGTCTCGCTGATACCACTTGTGGCTTTGTGTATGTACAAAATCTGAAACAAAGACTTCCTTGAAATGAATAACTGAATCTAGAAGAGAAGAAACACAAGTGACTTAAACATCTCTCTATGCATCCAGAAGCCCTTGTGGCACAGTGATTAAATGCCTGTACTGTAGCCACTCACTCACAATCTGCAAGGGCACAAGGGTCAACTCAGTCTGACATCCTTCTTTAGGTTGCTAAAATGAATACCCAGCTTGTTGAGGGAAATTAGCTTACACATTTGAAACCCCTTAGGGAGTGCTTACATGCATTGATAACCGATATAGAAATGTACTTGCTATTTGCTATACAGGGGCTTATCTACACTGTTCACAATACTGTGGGAACTTGGTGTATTGTGGCCTCATAACTGCCCTGTGTTCCCCCCATTACCTGGGCACTACACAGTGGCACTAGGTGATTATGTACACACACATCCCCACTGTGTTGCCCTATGCCATGAGTTGTTCCCTGAGGTCAGAAACAAAACATCCAGTGTTGATCATATGACTGGGTACCTTGTGACCTGAGAGAGAGCAACTTGATCAAGCGGTGGTAGTGATGGGCAACAGGAGGAACATCATGTATAAACAGCTCCTTGGCATCACTGCAGAGTGCGCCAGGTTTTCCTGCAAAATCCAGAGCAAAAGGTGAGTTATTTTAAATTGATTATGACTCGTATGAAAGAGATTCAGTGTGGAACTGGCTGTATATTGTGAAGACAGTCTACACTCCAAATATTGACTGGGTCCTGTTTGGGGACAGGGATTTAATTGGTCCATGCAATTTAATTGTCTCTGTGTCTCACCTGAAATGAGCAAATGTGTTTTAAAACTATGTGTGTTCACGTGTCATGGGATAGTGAATGATCAAGAAGATGCATGGGGCAAGAAGAGCTAGCATGATACATCCCTCCATAAGCAGAAATTGTAACAGACCCCACTCAAAACTGTGCTGGATTAATCACTTTGTTAATCTTTGTTCACCTGTACTATACTGTCTTATTGTTTGTCTGCAATGAGTAGTTTCTTTTGGCCTAAGGAAGGATAAAACATTGTATTCCCATTTGTAAGAGACTGCAGTTAATCTGCATGTTTTTTCATTAAAAAATATCTGGTCCCAAATTTGCATTTAAATAAGTTTTTTCAAATATTTATCTCTCTCAAAGTATGCATCGCTAAACATTTTATCTCTCAAAACATGGACTTTATAGTCCCCCCCCCAAAAAAAAATACATTTTGTCATACATCTTTTGTGAAGAATCTAGGAAGTGTGAAAACGGGCATATAATTAGATTGCAATCCACACATGAATTTTAAAGGTACCAAATGTCAGGTCACTTTATGCTGGTGTTTGGAAAAATGAAAGAAATCATAGAATCATAGAATCATAGAATCATAGAGTTGGAAGAGACCACTAAGGCCATCCAGTCCAACCCCCTGCCATGCAGGAAATCCAAATCAAAGCATCCCTGACAGATGGCCCTCCAGCCTCTGTTTAAAGACCTCCAAGGAAGGAGACTCTATCACCCTCCGAGGGAGTGCATTCCATTGTTGAACAGCCCTAACTGTCAGGAAGTTCCTCCTAATGTTCAGGTGGAATCTCTTTTCCTGTAGCTTGCATCTATTGTTCCGGGTCCTGTTCTCTGGAGCAGCAGAAAACAAGCTTGTTCCCTCCTCAATATGACATCCCTTCAAATATTTAAATAGCACTATCATATCACCTCGTAACCTTCTTTTCTCCAGGCTAAACATCCCCAGCTCCCTAAGTCATTCCTCGTAGGACATGGTTTCCAGACCCTTCACCATTTTTGTCACCCTCCTTTGGACACGCTCCAGTTTCTCAATGTCCTTTCTGAATTGTGGCGCCCAGAACTGGACACAATATTCTAGGTGGGGCCTGACCAAAGCAGAATACAGTGGCACTATTACTTCTCTTGATCTAGACACTATACTTCTATTGATGCAGCCTAAAATAGCATTGGCCTTTTTAGCTGCCGCATCACACTGTTCACTCATGTTCAACTTGTGGTCTACTTGGACTCCTAGATCCCTTTCACACGTAGTTTCATTCAGCCAGGTGTCACCCATCCTATATTTGTGCATTTTATTTTTCCACCCTAAGTGCAATACCTCACATTTCTCTGTGTTGAATTTCATTTTGTTAGCTGTGGCCCAGCTTTCTAGTCTATTCAGGTCATTTTGAATCTTGGTCCTGTCCTCTGGGGTATTAGCTATTCCTCCTAATTTGGTGTCATCTGCAAATTTGATAAGTATGCTCCCAAATCTGTCATCCAGGTCATTGATAAAGATGTTGAATAACACTGGGCCCAGGACAGAGCCCTGTGGAACCCCACTGGTCACTTCTCTCCAGGATGAAAAGGAGCCATTGTTGAGCACCCTTTGGGTTCGGCCGGTCAACCAGTTACAAATCCATGTAACAGTTCCTTTGTCTAGCCCACATTTTACAAGCTTGTATGCAAGAATGTCATGGGAAACCTTGTCAAAGGCCTTACTGAAATCAAGATATACTATATCCACAGCATTCCCTTCATCTACCAAGCTGGTAATTTTATCAAAGAAAGAGATCAGATTTGTCTGGCATGACTTGTTTCTCTGAAACCCATGTTGACTTTTTGTGATTATGGAATTGCCCTCCAGATGTTCACTGCTCTAGAATCTTTCCTGGCATTGATGTCAGACTAACTGGATGATAATTGTTGGGATCCTCTTTTTTCCCCTTTTTGAAGATGGGGACAACGTTTGCCATCCTCCAGTCTGCTGGGACTTCTCCTGTTTTGCAGGAGTTTTCAAAGATTATTGCCAATGGCTCCAATATTACATTTTCCAGTTCGTTTAATATCCTTGGATGGAGTTCATCTGGTCCCGGAGACTTACATTCATTTAGATTAACAAGGTGTTCCTCTACTATCTCTTTACTTATTCTATGCTGAAATTCCCCCATTCTGTCCTCTGCTCCATTATCCTCAGGTTGAGCACCCTTTTCCTTTTTTGAGAAGACTGAGGCAAAGAAGGTGTTGAGTAATTCTGCCTTTTCTCTGTCCCCTGTTAACCTTTTGCCATCCTCTCAACGCAGTGGCCCTACCATTTCCTTCTTCTTACTTTTGCTGCGGACATATCCAAAAAAAAAACCCTTTTTGTTGTCTTTAACCTCTCTAGCAAGCCTGAGTTCATTCTGTGCTTTAGCTTTTCTGACTTTACCCCTGCACATGCCTGCTAATTCTTTGAATTCCTTTTTCGTGATTTCCCCCTTTTTCCATTTCTTATACATGTTCCGTTTCAAACTTAGCTCAGTTGAAAGTTCCTTAGTCATCTATCCTGGTTTCTTGAGACTTCTCCCGTTTTTCTTTCTCACTGGAACTGTTTGAAATTGTGCCTTCAGTATCTCCCTTTTGAGAAAGTCCCATCCGTCCTGAACTCCTTTATCTTTTAGTACCTCTGACCATGGAATCGCCCTCAATACTTCTCTAAGTTTGCTGAAATTCGCTCTCCTAAAGTCTAGAATGCGTGTTTGACTATGCCTGGCTTCTCCTTTCCACTGTATAACAAACTCCAGAACATGGTCACTTCCACCTAATGATCCCACCACTTGCACCCCATTAACCATGTCATCCTTGTTGGTTAGGATCAGATCTAAAATAGCTGACCCCCTTGTTGCCTCTTCCACCTTTTGTCTTCCAGGCAAGTGAGGAATTTACTAGACCTTGAGGATTTTGCTGAGTTTGACTTTCAGCAAATATCAGGATAGTTGAAGTCGCCCATCACTACTACATCTCTCTTTTCTGAGTGTGTGGTCATCTGTTCTAGAAAGGCATCATCCAATTCCTCAGTCTGACTTGGGGGTCTGTAGTAGACTCCCACAATAATATCCTTGTTGTTTCCCTACCCTTTAATTTTTATCCACATGCTCTCCACCTGGCTGCCAGTATTGATGTCCTGGATCTCTTCACTGGTGTAAATATCTCTGACATATAGTGCTATTCCTCCTCCTTTCCTGTTGGTCTATTTCTCTTAAAAAGGTTATACCCCTGTATTTCCACATTCCAATCATGAGACTCATCCCACCAGGCTTCAGTGAGGCCTATTATATCATATTTGCTTTATTGTACTAATAGTTTGAGTTCATCTTGCTTATTTCCCATGCTCTGTGCATTAGTGTAGAGACATCACAGATCACGGGTCCCATTTACTTGCTGCTTGTGCAAGATTTTTTGCCTCCAACTTTTGGGTCCTTGCACTTTTTTTCTTGTTTCCTCTATGTCAGTTTGACTATTTTCACCATCCCTTTCACCTTCCTTAATATTGTCTCCCTTCCCCACGGAACTCAGTTTAAAGCCCTCCTGATTAAGTTCTTGAGACTGCTGGCAAAAACATTTCTTCCAACTGGCGTGAGATGCAACCCATCCGTTACAAGAAGTCCCTCCTCATGGAACCGCAGCCCATGATCGAAGAATCCAAATCGTTCTCGGCGGCACCATCTGCGAAGCCAGTTGTTCACGTCCGCTATTTTCCTCTCCCTTCCTGGACCATGCCTTCGACTGGCAGAAGAGACGAGATGACAACCTGTACATCCTTTCCTTTCAGCTTCCTACCAAGTGCCTCGTAATCCCTTTTGATGTTCTGCAGGCTGTGGTATCCAAGTATCCTTAATTTCTCCTTTGAAAGTCAAAACTAGCAGGTTCAATACAGGTTGGAGGAGTGGTGGAAGAGGCACATGAAAAGAACAGTAAAATACAAATTTCAATCCTAGCATTTAGCTAAGAACCATGGCAATTAAAATGGAATCATAGTGCTATAAATGTGTAATGTGAAAAAGCCCTGGATGTTACCAGTTATCACTTATTTCATGAAGGGATGAGTAAACTTGGGAAGATTTCCAAGGAAGCAGGGGAAATCTGCTCATATGACATTGGATTTTGCCTGCTGTTTGCTATCATTTTGCTAAGAGATATATCCACATTGTGTTAGGGAGAGCCAACTTGAAAAGTGCTTCAAGTATCTCACGTAAATCATAAAACCATGTCTGGCAGTTCAATCATTTTACTGTGTCTCATGTCTTCAAGGGTTGTGAGGACCAACAGGATAAAGACTGATATCTCTGTTGTCAGTGAGAGAGAGATGAACTAGAAAACCATAGCTGCAGTGAAAATATACACATCCACCAGGAGAGCAGAGTTATGTTTCCTCACACAAAATATTAAAAAGGGAATACCTTATAATGTAGTCTACATCTCATAACACAGTTACTCACACTGCCATGGAAAATAAATATGAAAATGCACATTTCAAATGGTTACAGTTTATGCCCTTCTCCTAATTCTTTCTTTTTCTTGACTTCACATCAAAATCATATTACTGAATTTTCATGAAAAAATTTACTACTTTAGCTGTAATGGAAGAAAAATATTTTCATATCAGAGTGCAACCACAAGCTTTAGAATTCAGTTAAATGGAGCAGATCTGAGACTACTACAGCTCATTTCCAGGTCTTGCACAAAATATGGTTTTCTTTAAGGTAAGGGAGGAATCATTACTCACAGTAATTACTCACAGTGATATGGAAAACAATATAACAATTTTAGAGTCAGTTCATACATGTCAAGTTAATAAGCCCCTTCTAGAGAAAACCTACTGCACATTCATGAATGTGGGAAAAGGAAAGCATTTAGATCCTCTCTCTTGACTTTCTTCATAGGAAAAAAATCTTAAGAAGAAATGTTTCCCATGTTTCCCATTCCCATGTTTCTCATTCACATTCCCATTCATGTAGGAAAGGGCACTACCTCTTCCCATGTTCATATGTAACATATTAACAATGCTACAGAGTCTTCTGGCATTTAAAAACTACCAGTTATTAAGGTATAATCCCTCATGGACTAGTCCACTTGCTTGAAGGATTTTCCTTAGGTGCATGGGTATACACAAGTGGGATTATTGGCAGTGACATCACAGAGGAATGATATGTTTAAGTAAATTAGTGTTTAAATTGGGGGGGTGTGTGTAAGAAAATTATTTCTGTGAAAACTTTGGTGTTTCAACCCACCCTTACTCAACTATCTACAAAACAGATGCAACATATGCTCTGAATCTTCCTACTGACACTTAGGGATGAAATGGCCCCTTTGCAGTGGCTTCCTGGCAGCTTGGGGGTGTGTCATTTAGAGAAAGCACCCCACAAAATGGCAGGAGCCACCATGAAACTGCCCCCTGACCACATGGCAGGCAGCTTTTCAGCACTTCAGAAGCACAGCATTTAGATGCCGCATGCTGCAGAAATGTCACAAAGCCATGGCAGTGGTGGAAAAAGCAAAGTTTTTGCTCAAAAAGGAGTAGCTTGCTGCCACTACTTTTTGGGCTGGCAAAAAGCCAGATTGAGGCCATGGCACATGGTTGCCATGGCCCTGATCAAAGGGGTGGCATCAAGCCACCCCTTTATGGCCATCTGTTTTGGCCTTAAATTGCTGTTCTGGGCTGAAATTAGCTCCAGCTCCATGGCTCTCCAAGACTTCAGTTGGTTCTGAAAACTAGCATGTATTAGTTCTATAAGGAGGTAAATCAGTGTGGCTGATTTACAGTGGCATTGCCATCTTTAAGAGGATGAATTCCAGCATCCCTTTGTAGCAAGCAGTAGAATCAAACCCATAAATTACAAATTCTATCCCAACTATACCAGAAAACACAAATGAGGCTGAAGTGTAAAGCAACTACAAGTAAAGCAACTACAAATGGATCTCCAGGATTGTAGAAGCAAGCAAAGAACATTAAACTGTGTGGGCATGACCTATTTCATATCCTAATAGATATGAGAACTATACAAACATGTTGTTAGCAAGCAAGTATGCACCTCTGATCTGTTTTCAGATGCCTCTATATTCTTGAACTTCCAGGCTGCAGCAATGCTATCTAGAATATAGAACATCAAATGGCACTTATTTGGCCATGCTGCTAATAAGGATTCTAGAACCACATACACTAAAACAGACTGCAGTTTGAAAATGAATGAGTAGAAAAGTATACTCTGCATCAGGAATGAATACAATATAAAATATGGGCAAAACCAAGCATGTATTTGAAGTGAAAACGAAACAAAACAAAAAAAAAAAAAAAAGGAAAGATCTCAACCCATAAAAAATTTATTTTTTTTTTTTAAAAAAGGAATTTGTAATGGAAAGATTCTGTGACTGCAGACATCACAGATGTCTACCTGTCTATCTTAAAAATATGCAAAATAAGCATGCTGGTCCTTCACAATAATAATCCAATGAATTTACTAATATATGTTTAATTAACATCTGCAACGCTGTAGGAAATTTGTCTTGTCAAAAACAGTAGATAAATGGAACTGAGCTTTTTGATTAATTTCCATTCAGTGTTTTTATGCTAGGATCTCTCTTAGAAATTATTTTTTCTCAAGAAGGCCACCTCAAGATTAATACCAGTATAGTACTGTATATACTAATCTCCTTTGCCCCCCCCCCCCACTCTGAAACACACAACAAGCAAAAAAACAAAAAAAAATCCACAGCTTGGAATGTAAGGTATGCATGATCACAAGATTTCTCCTATTGCATATCCAATCCAAAGAAGTTTGAATCATAATTGATGGAATACATTGCTTCTCTGCAGAATATCTTCCATTCTCTCAGAGTTACTACTGCCTAAAGGAAAATTCAAGGTGGGTTAGGAGAAAGAAATAGTTTTGCTCAGCTGAAATCTCTGAGGGGAACTTAAGGAAAGCTAAAAAAAAATTAAAAACTCAATGCAGTCAGTGTCACATTCATGCTGCATATTCAAATGACAAATCCGATTTCTACATGTATGTCAGTTTATCCACAGTAAACAAAGATAGCGTGGGCAACATACATTCAGGATGGGGGGAAAAAACAGTCATAAGTGCACATCCTGATTGGGCTAGGTTTTCAAGATCTAAGTGCAATAATCGTAAGATAAAGGTAAAGGTAAAGGTTTTCCCCTTTGACAAAGTTGTCAAGCCATGTGTGACTATAGGGATGGTGCTCCTCCTTTCCATTACTAAGCCAAAAAGCCTACATTGTCAAAGACAACTCTGTGATCATGTGACTAGCATGACTGCACATGTTACCTGCCCACCAAATTGGTATCTATTCATCTATTTGCACTTTTACATGCATTTGAACTGCTAGGTTGGCCGAAGCTGAGACTAATGATGGGAGCACACCCCATCATGCCCAATATCCGCAATAAAATAAACTGTCAACAAAACCATCAAAATAAATTCCAAAGTGTCCTACTGAGGGTGCAGGAAAACAGAAGGCTCAGTCATAGGGGAGGAAAACTTGCAAGAACTTGGAAGATATAGTTTGGCATAACAGTATGTACCACTTTGTTCTAAAATAACTGTTTCACTAACCATGACAGATTTTTGTCCTCTTCAGAAGTAGCTGAAAAAGTGAGGACAAATTCTGGTTCTTTTCACCACCAAAACCACCACACCACCCAAATTACCAGGGACCATGTAGTAAAAGGATAATTTCAACTTTCAAGCAAATGGCTTGTTTCAATCCGGTGCATTCTTTCATATAGCTTGTTTTTAAGACAGAAGTCCTTATTTTAAGGGGAGGCAGCGTTATGCTTTGTGATGTACCAGCAAATTTTGGTAGTGTGGTTTAAAATTTACCTCTCCCCCCCCCCAAAAAAAAACAACCAACAGACAACAGATTCTTGGTAGCCACAAGAATAATGTGTTCAAAGGAAGAGCATGCTAGTGTGTGTGTGTGTGTGGGGGGGGAGTAATGTAAGGTACTGCACTTAGGGGGGGAAAATAAAATGCACAGATATAGGATGGGGACACCTGGCTGAACGAGACTACATGTGAAAGGGATCTAGGAGTCCAAGTAGACCACAAGTTGAACATGAGTCAACAGTGTGATGCAGCATCTAAAAAGGCCTATGCAATTTTAGGCTGCATCAATAGAAGTATAGTGTCTACATCAAGAGAAGTAATAGTGCCACTATATTCTGCTTTGGTCAGGCCACACCTGGAATACTGTGACCAGTTCTTGGCACCACAATTCAAAAAGGACATTGAGAAATTGGATCGTGTCCATAGGAGGGCGACTAAAAAGGGAGTGGGTCTGGAAACCATGCCCTATGAGAAACGACTTAGGGAGCTGGGGATGTTTAGTCTGGAGAAAAGAAGGTTAAGAGATGATATGACAGCCCTGTTTAAATATTTGAAAGGATGTCATATTGAGGAGGGAGCAAGCTTGTTTTCTGCTGCTCCAGAGAACAGGACCCGGAACAATGGATGCAAGCTACAGGAAAAGAGATTCCACCTGAACATTAGGAGGAACTTCCTGACAGTAAGGGCTGTTCGACAGTGGAATGCACTCCCTCGGAGGGTGATAGAGTCTCCTTCCTTGGAGGTCTTTAAGCAGAGGTTGGATGTCCATCTGTCGGGGATGCTTTGATTGAGATTTCCTGCATGGCAGGGGGTTGGACTGGATGGCCCTTGTGGTCTCTTCCAACTCTACGATTCTATGATTCTATGATTCTAAGAAATCCTATTGAGATGAAGAATAGATTATTGAGACTTTTGTGCCCTTTCTCTTAGTATTTGAATGTCCCATAATTCTACAGTGAAATTATTCTGCAAAAAAACCCTCATAGCTTTTTCATACCTAAGAAGTCAACTTTTCATGTAAAATAGGCTTCCTGTGCAGATTTATTTATTTTATTTTTTGCGTAAAAACTGTGACTTCTCCAAAGAATAATTCATTTGCAATGTTCTGTGGCATTTGAATATAGGGAGAAGTGTCTCAGTTTAGAGAAAACTACAGTAATGTTTAATCATAGAATCGTAGAGTTGGAAGAGACCACAAGGGCCGTTTACATCCCTATTGATTTACATCCATTGACTGTATGCTGCTCAATCCTGAACTACAGAAAATTTTGGCTAGTTTGATAGTGCTTTGTATCTGGAGGACAAAGCTTAAAACCGAACTAACACTCAGCTAAGCTAACTGAAAATGACATGCCTGTCAAGCAAACATAAATAATAGAATGGTGCCATTTAGAAATACAAATGACCTGTCCCCTGTTACATTTCGTTCTTTTCAGCTACAGTTAGGATGTGACAGAGGTGATGACTAAAACCAAGGGAAGGAGGGTGTGTGCGCACACATTTAAGATTTTGCTTATCCGAGAGCCCAGTTGAATACCTCAAGAAATGATATAGTCTTAATTGTAGATCTATTTTGTAGACACAACTCCTCAGGAACTGAAATGTAATGAAAAAGGAAAATGGCAATATTGGCATAAACTATACTATACCACACCATGGCAGATACAAAGCAAACAACAACAACAACAATTTCTTCTCAAGAGTTATTGTGCGTTTTCTCAGTATCTGCTCAAAACCACAAATTTATAACCATTGTCACATGCTTTTCATATTTGCTTGGTTTATGGCCAATTAAGGTGGTAGTCGGAGACACAGTTAGGATTAAGGTGTTCTGTACACCATAGGATTTATTTTTGAATTAACACATCTTGGATTCTACTTCTTCTTACATAGATCTTCTTTTTCAATTGCTGATTATGGCCCGTTACAGATGGGCATATAGTACAGACTGGGTCCGTACTAGGGTTAGAAAGGGGCGTCTCTTCCGGACGCCCCTAACCCTAGTACAGATCGAGTCCGTACAAAATGGCGGCGCCCATTCCACACGGGGGCCGCCATTGCTACGTCACCACCGCGCTGCCTCCAAACGAAGCGGCGCGGTTGTGACGTACTGGCGCCACGTCAGGGCGCATAGAGTGCCCTTTCCATGGTGCCAGAAGGAACTCCGAAATGGAGCTCCTTCCGGGATTTGCGTTGCTGGCGCAGCCTTTAGACAACTGTGCCAGCAATGCAAGGCAGAAAGGGGCTGAGTGGCCCCTTTCTGCTTGCCCCCCCCCCCCGTCGGGTGTCCTTGAAGCATCATGCCCCAAGGACACCCCTTTCCAGGCTGCAGGGAAGCGGCCTTTTGCCGCTTCCCCACAGCCTGGAAAGTGGCGGATCAGGGCCCCAGAGGCTGCCGTTCTGGCAGCTCAGGCTCCGATCTGGCGGGGAAAGGAGTGCCTACAGGCCGCCCCAAAGTGTTTAACTGTTATGGCTCAGTCCAATGGATTTGTGTGATGCTATGTCATTTTCATGATTCATGTACACTGCTCCCTCGGGTTACGAAATTAATTCGTTCCGCGGCCGCTTTCGTAACCCGAAAAGCCTTCGTAAGCCGAATTGCCATAGGCGCTAATGGGGAAAAGCCGCGTTTCGTGCGAAAAAGCGCCGAAAAGCACCAAAAAAATTTTTCGTAACCCGAAACAACATTCGTAACCCGGAACAATTATTTCCAATGGGATTTTTTCGTATCCCGGAAATTTCGTAACCTGGGTATTTCGTATCCCGAGGTACCAGTGTATTCTAATGCACTAGAGATCTCTGGAATAAAGTTCTACATAAATACCTTTGTAAACTACAAACCCCAGGATAATTTCAGAAGGGCCCCTAACTGTTAAAGTCATACCAAACTGTTATCACTTGTGTTTAGTTTAAGTGCAGTTATGGTTTTACTCATATGTAGGTAAGTCTTCACATCAGTATCATCTGTCACCATGAATGTAGAGTAGATTGATTAGATTCGCATGACATTTTACTTATTATGTTCACCTTGTGGAGTTTTCAGCTATTACATGTAAATATTTTAAGTTCCCCGTGGGTATTTTGTGTATGAGGAGAAGCAACACTAAACTGGCCACGTTACAAAACTGGGTCTAGAGTTTATCCTCTACAGTTTGACAATAAATAACAATTCATTACTAAAACTGCAATAATATATCATTGTCCCTGCTTCTGAATTATAACCTGTCATTATTCTATCTCACAATGATTTTATTTACACCTACTGATCTGAGAACAAAGAAGCCTTGACAATAACTTTGACAATTGTTTTCTTTAAACAGAAATTTAATTGCTCAGACAACAACAACAACACCAAGAAGCCTCTAACAAGGGGATGAAATTATCTGTGCCTAATTGCTGTCCAAAAACTTTGGGGTCATACTTGGGAGAATATTCTGTGTACTTTGAACACTTGGTTTCTTTCAGTCATAGTTAGCAAGACTTTGAGTAGGCTTCAAAGAAAAAGAAAATAGTATGTTAATATATTCTATAACAGAGACTTCTGGACAGAGTTTTCAGGCTCCAGAGGCTATATCTGGTGATGAAGCTGTCAGAAATTTCTTCACTTTCTCCACCCCCTGAAGGATATATGATGTCTCCAGTAAAATCAAAATGCATTGCTGCCACTAAAACCTTGTTAAGAGTACAAAGAATTCACAGGTATTCTTTTCCCTATAGCAGTAAGTATGAAATTATGTATTTAAAATATTTATTAAGTCTAAGAAGCCCCACAGTCAGTGTATTTTCAGAAACTCTGCTCTTATTTCCTTACATAGTAAAAGCATCTATATCTTCTGATTGATTAAAATCTCTAAGATAGCTTACAAAATTTATTAAAAACAATGCTTGAAAAATAAAATAAAAAACACACTGAAGAATAAATATGAAAAATACACAATGATATTTAGAGATATGGCATCCATTTATTGAAAATGGTAGTCAGAACATGCCAAAGCTTTCCAAAAGAGAAACTCTTAGAGCTAAAGACCAGTAAAGAAAAAAAATACAGCAAACCTCACTGGGGAGGGAGTGCTACAATGTGGTTGCCATCACAGATAAAACCCTATCATTTTAAGAATATCAAAATTCTGACAAGTGGAAATTATAACAAAGAATGCTTTTATTGTTGGTCCTTCAGATCCACAGGGGTCAGTTCAGATATCCCCTGTGGTTATTTTTAAAAATGTGAATATTCACATCCGACATTTAATGCACAAACTTCAGTGTGTCTGTGTTGATGTTGCTGCCATTGATTAATATGGGACGTGATAATCTATGAATGATCTCATTCACAGATCTGAAGTGTGTGGATCTAAAGGCCCAGCTGTATATTGTTTCAGAGATCACCTCAATGCACAATTTTGGAATTGTCTCCTATGCAATGTACACTTCCAGGCTGCATGTATTCACAAGTGACTCTTTGGCCCTCCATTAATTGCTAGACCCTTAACTCCTATCATCACCAGCCAACATGATTAATAGTCAGAGATGATGGGACATCAGGACAACCTATTACCTACTTCTGCACTACACTATTTTTATACATTATAAAATGTAGTGCTATAGACGTATATAGGGATTGTACATAGTGTCTTATGTAGGTTGCAAAAGAAGCTGTCACTTCTTTCCACAGTTTCTATGTGTGTATGATCTTAGTTGGAACAAAATCTAGAAGATGGCATTTCTAAGATCCCTGATGTGAAGAAGTGACTCCTGCACACAAGATTCTGAGCATTCATCTGAATGCCGATAGATTAATGGTTGAAAAATAAATCACAGGAGAATTAGTGGTAGTAAATCCATGACAGTTTAGAAAAGGTAAAAGCTGTATCAAGGCAAGGACAAATGAAAATGTTCTCCAGGATTCAGTGAGATGAGTTTGGAACACCCCATTCCTTCTGGTGGAGGGAAGGAGGAATTTAAATTAAGAAATCTTTATCAAGAGATAGAATAAAGACACTCTGTTTCAGTGAATGTAGAAATGACTGGAGGAATGACTATTCCCTCTTGGAACAGAAGTATAATAAATTATATGTTTGTGGCATGTGAGCAGGCACGGTGAGCAAGGATAGAATGAATATTCATAAATTGTCTTGGCACACACCAAACAGAAGGTGTTAACAAGTCTCGGTATACTGTAAGGATTTGGAGAAACTTTTGATTCATTTGTTCATCCCTGGGAACCTTTTTGTCAGCATTTAGTTTGTGGGGGAAAATATTTTTAGCTGAAATGGGAGGAATGTTGTATTTGCAAAAAAAAAAAAAAAGGTGTTGCAAAATAAATTATATTTGCAGACACTCCATGATTTTTATGCAAACAAAAAAAGACCTGAAATGCAAAAACTCACTAAAAAGCTCTTGTAATCTCAGCTAGATGGGACCAAATGTACATTTTTACGTGAGCTGGATTGCATTTGCTGTTTTCATGCCATTTGTGAGCATTTTAGCATAACCTCTGAGACTGACTCCAACAGCCCTACAAACACTCTGAAGGTGAGGTCCTGGATCCTGGTTGTGTAAAGTTCCTTCTCCTTTGGATACAAACTAGATCTGCTAGAGAAATTGTGATTTCTATCAAACTTGATCCATATTTCCTGAAATAATTCTATACGTATTTCTTGGTTCAAAATGAGCATGAGCACATTAAAAAAAACAACAGTAAACTTTGAGTGAAAGTTCATTTACCCAGATGTAAATGTTTGTGTTCTTTTTTTTAAGATTCAGATTCAAACTGAAATGCAATAGAATTAATGTGTGGATATACCAATGAGGGGAAAAAAGCCTCAAGGGAGCTTGTAAACATTACCTTTGGACCTCATCTCCCATAATTCCTCAGTGGCCATGCTGGTTTTCTAGTTGTGGGTTTAGGTTGAGGAGCTTTAGTCCAAAAAAGAAACTTTTCAAATCACTAGATATGAATTAGAAATAAAGTTGTAATAGCTCATCCATAGATAGAGTGAAACTGTGTATGTGTGTGTTTGTCTCAAGTAATGCCACAGAGAAACCCAGTTTTCTGGACATTAGCCCTTTTAAGTTAGGCGCTATCTCTTTAAAAACCCTGCAGTGTTCTCATTAACTCCTTTAAGTTACGTGTTTTTTCCTTCAGAAATCCTCCAGTGCCCTGAGTTTCTGTGGCAAATCTGGAGGGGTTCCTCAGAAGTCAAGGTAGTCTGAAAAATGGATCCCTAAAAGCAGAAAGTTTGAAAATCTCAGTTCTATACAAAACACATATATCAGTCTTGAAGGCAACATTGCACCCTCACATACAGCTGTATTTAAATCATCTATATCTTTCTTTTTATGGTGGTAATAGGGAAATCTGTTCTTCTGCATTCAGAATTAGGGACAAGAACAGATGGCAAAAAGCTTAGATTAAACTAAGATGGGCTTTAAAATATAACCACATTTTCTGCATTATCCAATTGAACAGACATTTACTTCAGTATAAAAGCAGTTTATGTTGCAATGGAATATATTAGCAGATGCACATGGTTTACCAAGTGTTTGCAACATCACAAATTCAGTATTTTTTTTCCTTTTCTCTCTGTTTTTTCAGGTTCTCTCAAGTCTATTTAAGCAGACCAAATGGATGAATCACAAGGACAGTGGTTATGAGCATCCAGGATGTCTTGTGAATAGTTTAGGTTATAGAACAGCTGCAAACTGAAGGAAACAATTTAAGACTTTGACTGTGCACATTAAAAGTTCCAACAGCAAGCCATTCATTTTCACTAATTGTTGATAATACTGTATAACGAAGAACTGAATGAAAGTGTAGATACTGCAGATTTGATGCAATGTGTGAATCTAAGGTTTGTTGCTGTTGTTTAAGAAATAGCAACTGGCACATTAAAGCTTGGTGATGGGCCACCAACATAGAACATTACAGACAATATCTTCATATGTGCAAAGCACTAATGGCGGACTTCTAGCTGAGATTGTGTAGCAATACCATGTAACCTCAACATCATTGCCCCTTCCGAGCTCCTTCAAATAAAGGAGATGGTAATGGGAAGAATGGGAATATACTGAGAAAGCAATATTTTGGTGACAGTGTTTACTGCTTTCCTTTGTGTATTGATATAGTAAAATAAAGACCAGTTGCAGTATATACAGCTGCCTTTGGAATAACCATAGTTTGACTGTAATGGCTTTTGTAGAAGAATCATAGGTGGGTTACAGACCGCTGAAAAGAGGCGGTCTGCTGCCGCCGCCGGTTACAGCATCCAGGAACCACAGCAGCCAAACAGCGCAGTTCCCGGATGCTTCAAAGAAGGAGCACGAAAATCGCACTCCTTCCTGTGCCCCGGAAGAGACGCCACAAGTGCCGAAGTGCGCACTTGCGGCGTCATTTCCGGGGTGCGATGTGAGGATTCAGCATGTCCGCTATGTCAAGATGGCAGCGGCCGTGTGGAACAGCTGCCACCATTTTGTACGGACTCAGACCGTACTAGGGTTAGAGGCGTCTGGAAGAGACGCCCCTTTCTAACCCTAGTACGGACTGAGTCCGTGCTAGGATGCCCATTTATAATGGACCATAGATCTGGAAAGAGCCTCATGTGGGCCATCAATTCCAACCCCTTGCTCAATGCAGAATCTCCAGCTAAAGCATCCCTGGCAGGTAGCTCCCCAATCGCTTTTTGAAGACATCCAGAGATGCAGACTATATCACCTCTCTAGGCAACTGGTTCCATTGCTGAACTGCTCTCGCTGTCAAAAAGTTCCTTCTAATGTTCAATCGAAATCTATCATCCTGTAACTTAAAAACATGAGATCTAGGTCTACATTGTGAGGCAACAGAGAACAAGCCAGCACCTTCCATTTTGTGGCAGCCCTGGAGTTATCTAAAGAGTGCAATCATGTCACCCCCCTCAATCTTCTCTTCACCAAGCTGAACATGCTTAGCTACTTCAATCCCTCCTCATATGTTTTTTTTTCTGCTCACCTCATTCTCATTGTCATTCCCATTGCCCTGTATCCTTGAAATGAGGTACCCATAACTGCACACAGAACTCCAGATGAAGCCCAACCAATGGAGAATATGGTGCAACTATTGCATGTGCAGCCTATTCCTGAAAATAATAAGTACATTTCTTATCAATGCACTTAACCACTCTCTAAGCAGTTTACAATGTGTAAGCTAATTGCCCCCAACAAGCTGTGTACTCATTTTAGCAACCTACAGAAAGATGCCGGGCTGAGTTGACCCTGGAGCCCTGGGAGCCCTTGTGGTTGTGAATGGCTGCAGCATAGCCATTTAACCACTGCACTGCCATCTAATAAGGTTCATCAAGACTAGGGACAGAAAGAATATTTGCTTCCTGACTGAAAAATTAGTTTCCTGACAATCAGGAAGATTAGTGTTTAGACTTTTGCAGTTTTCTACTGGTATTTACACATCTCAATGTGTTTTCAGAATGTGTTGTGTGCACAAATACTAGTATGTATTTTTATTTTTTGCCAAAAATTTTACACTTTTGCAAAAGTCATTTTTTCATGAGAAAGACTCCTCTATATTTCCATGGTACAAACTTTTGGAGGAGGGGTCATCAAAAAGGTGTGTTTATTGAAACAAGCGGTTTCTGCATGAAAATACACTTTTTGCACAAAATCCTCAATACAGTCAGCCCTTCTTACACACAGATTTTTTATACACAGATTCAAGCATCCATGGTTTGAAAATGTTCAAAAAAAGTATAAATTTCAAATATCAAACCTTGATTTTCCAATTTTTATAAGGGACACCATTTTGTTATGTCATAATATTTAATGGGACTTGAGCATCTACAGATTTTGTTGTCCACGGGAGATCTTGGAACCAAATCCTAACGTATAACAAGGGTCCACTGTATTTCTTTGAACAAAATGCATGTATTTTATTTATTTATTTTTTGTGCAGAATAGGTTCCCTAAACACTTTGGGATGTGTGAACAGTAGGAGAACACCTTTTCTATGTGATGGGGAAAAAACCTGTAGAAATGGAGCCCTGGTGGCGCAGTGGTTAAATGCCTGTACTGCAGCCATTCACTCAAAATCACAAGGTTGCGAGTTCAAGACCAGCAAAAGGGCCCAAGCTTGACTCAGGCTTGCATCCTTCCAAGGTCACTAAAATGAGTACCCAGACTGTTGGGGGCAAATTAGCTTACTTGCTAATTAGCTTACTTGCTGTTCACCGCTATGATCTTTGGAATAGCGGTATATAAATAAAACAAATTATTATTATTATCTATGCTCACATGAGCATGAAATAGTTGAATATTTACATCTTCAAACAGGACAAATCCAAATTAATACATAAGATGTATAAGGATACACAAAACACAATAGAAGATTGGTTTACCAATAGGAAAATTAAGATGGCATGATCAGTAAGGGTTAGTAGGATAATTTTTAATGGAATGATGTGGCTTGTTTGCCTCCATCACCATGGCTTCTAGTATACAAAATGAAGTTGTATCACATAGACGTTATCTGACTAGTCTGAACTGGTTTGTGATTTATTTTTTTGCTACTAATCTATTTTTCAGGAGTTCTGACAGTGCAGAACCACAAAGCATGGTGTAACTGTACACACACCTAAACCTGCTATGATGTGGAGCTGGTGGGCTACTCTTGGTTTTGTGGATTACAAGTTGTAAAATCCTGATATAAGGAAATCCTCTTTAAAATGGCATAACATGTAACACAAATATTACACTGTTAACTCATTAAAACTGATTAGTCCAAGCTATCATCTTTCTCCTTCTTCTCTTTTTTTCATATTCTAGCATAAATCTTATACCCTCACATTCCCTCCCCTTCTCACCCATGCAATTATTTCCCAATTCACTGGTGAGTAGATGGCAATAATTAAATCTGTTTCTTTGGTAAATGAAAATAGGGCAGGGAAATGGAACCATTTCCCTATTGGCTAGAATTAATTAAGTACCTAAGTATACAGAGATACACACATTTATCCAGGGAGATTAAATTGATTTCCTACTTGTATAAAAGACAAAGGATGGCATGGAGAATGAATCCACTGATTGCCCAGATTAGCTCATGTCAAAAGGTTTATTGTTATGTATTAAGGAGAATTTTTAGATCACAGATGTTAAGTGAGGGACAGAGTAAACTAAATCCTGGGGATTTGCATACGTGAGAATATCATACCCTAGATGACAAAAATAAACACTCAGGGGTAACTGGTACCAACAGTATGCACAGCTACATTCTTTCAAATCCTAATTAATAGTTTTGTGAATTCCAAATTCCAAAGCTGAGACCTGAATACACAGTCCCCAGATCGAATATGTTACTTGGTAATCAACAATGCATACAAATTTGTAAGGTATCTTTGTAGCCAGGAGAAAATGACATACTTCAGTCTCTAAAGTAATCAAAGACAAAACTCTACAAAGCAAAATAAAAATTGAGATCATTTTAATATTATCTATGCAATTTTGTGCTGGTTGTATAAAGGTATCAATAAAGCAAAATTTCATCCAACTGGGGAAAAAATGGGTGTGTGGGAAGGGGATTGCTAAATAAATAATTTTCTAGGGAGATAATATTCCTTAAGCTTGTTGGGGAGAGGGGGGAAGATATTCAGGAGTAGAAGGTAGCAAGCTGGAAAAGCTCAGAGTAGTTATCTGAAACCTTGAGCTGTTTCTGAGGAGAATGCACAGAAGAATTAGAGACTGCGCCACCCCAAAACATGTTGGTCCTTGAGATGAAGGATTACATGGTGCTCCATTGTCCTTTCCACATACAGAAACTGACTGGTCTGCCAATCAAACACTGCCAAACACCTGAGGGAAACAGGCTATTTTTGTAGAACAAGTGAAACACACAGCTTTGTTCTCCAGCAGAAGGGAATGAGTCCTTCTCAGCAGTTGTGCAAGAAGGAGTGGCACTATATCACAGACTTTCCATCCATGGACTATTTACTGTATGCATTGGGAGCTCTACCTTCTCTCTCTTCAGATAAATCAGAATGATAGCCATGCCCCATGATTTTTTGAGCTGCTTCTGTTTTCAGTGAGTGCTACATGCTGACTTGGCCATACTAAACTGTATTCATCATGTGCAAATATGGTCAGCATGACAACTAAAACAGCACATGGGTAACTGCCCAGGCTATCTGTTTTTGAGAAACACTGCAGTGTTTATTAGCCCCAGCCTCTGAGACTAAATCCCGACAGTCCGAAAATATATAAGTGAAATGTTCAAACTAGATGTGACCTATTTCCAGATGGCAAGTTTCAGTCATATTATCAGACTACCTCAATCAGACCAGTATCAATAAAGGACAAGGAAAAGGAAGTGGGAGTATCCAAACACAGCATCAAGAAGTAAAATTGAAGTCTGTTGTTATTGTTGAATTTTTGAGATAGTTAACATTCATTATTTTTACAGACTATTTATCTGATATATGCAAAATTAATGAAAACATATAACTATCAAGTTAATGATCTTAACTCTATATCAATGTTCCTTCCATTATAACCATTCCTTCCCTCCCACTTCCACCCACCTAGAGAACAAGGTTAACAATCACTTGCATTTACCTGGCCCTTATACCCCATTCTGCCTTCTAATATTAACTCAAACATATAAACATATAAACTCAAACATAGATATTCCAAAATGTAATATTGCAATCTATCCCCCTTCCATTTTCATTCATCTTTCCAACTGAAGGCTATAACTGCATGAACTTCCCTCAACATTTGTTTCAGCAAATACTCCTCATCATTATCCAATTCCAAATTTCTTACAATTAAAATCGTACAATTTTCTTTATTCCAATTATTCTCTATTATTCCAGTTATTTTGAAGTCAAGTCAAAGTCAAGGCCCACACTGAGTCAACAAATTCGTTAAAAATCCAACAAACAGATTAGGGGACCTAGCAGATCTGATCCTACCACATCATAGATTGAGTGCAGGGAACAATCTAAGATAAAGATGTTATCTATCTAAGGCCTGAAGCAGACAGGCAAAAAGCACTGGCGTCAGGCTTCGGGCTGGGTAGAGCAAGCAGGCAACACATGCTCCCAAAGTATCTGAAAGCCATGCCAAGGGTATAGCAAACAGGGAAAAGCCAGCACAAAAAGGAGTGGCAAAAAGCTAGTCCTGCCGGTTTTCAATTTGGGATTGTGGTACCCATCCACTTCCAGAGCATGTTATCCAGTCACAGCAGTCCTACACCAATTTGGGACTGATTGGGTCTGGAGCGGCTGAAGGCCGCTCCAAACTGCCTGGCTGCTTTGCCCCTAAGATAAAATAGCAGCCAAATGCACCAGGAAGTTCCAGAGATGAGAGACTCTGATATTTCCTTCAGCAGCTTTTACTGCAGCATCCAGTGTTCCTATACATTTACACAATAGTTGTAGGTAAAGAGGTTCCTAGCTGATGTGTGACACAAGATCACACTTCCAATAAAAGACTTCTGCTATAGCATCACACTTCTTTAAGACAGTTGATCTCTTTAAACACTGCTGTTGGTTGGGACTTGGAAGGATAGCTCTGCTTTAGATTTGGCTACATAGCTGCCCTTCTTTGAGTGGTGGATCTGCAGCCAACTGTCCTCAAGGTCCTATCTCTCTAGATTTGGGAGGAAGCCTACCAGCAGCAGGCCCTGTTTTTGATATAATGAAGACTCCAGCAGCTGGGACAAGGCACCACTCACCTTTCTATGATTCCATCTCCTAGTGTGCAAGGACCCAAGCTTTTCTGGAAATTGCTGGAGAAACTGGAAGAGTAATCTAGGAAAATGGACATCAAGGCCTCAGTGAGATACTTCAGGAAGTCCCAGTACATGCATGAGTGCAGTACATTTGTTTCCTCGTTGTCCTCCTCTCAATCCATTATTGTTCATGGGACATATAGCTCTTAGATGAGCTGGACAGGTGCCTTTGGGACCTGCAGGGAGAAGTAAAAGGCAAGATGTATATAGGGACAAAGGAAGCTATAACAATAGGTGATAGGCACAATAATATCCAAAATCCACAAAACAATGATACCATTATTGGATCCACTGAAAGGCACATAATACATGTTGGAAGCTTTAGAAGCTCCACTGGCTTCATCGGGCAAGGATGTTAAAAATCATACAGGAGAAAAATAATTATGACAGTGTTAAACACAAACCTACATTTTCTCAAGTTGTTGCTGTTCTAGGATTGATTTGAGCCAAGAAGGGGACAAGATCAATAAACTAGGCATCCAGGTTAATGTATGATCAGGAAACAAAGTTGATTGCATTAAGTATGGAGCTGCATTCATATTTTTTTTTATTTTACTCCACAGGCATTCTTCACAATGCCATCCAGTTTACCTCAAAAATTATCCTTGGATGAAATCTCTTTGTTCCTTCAGATCCTACTCACTCCAGCCAGATACCCACTATTTCTTAGCCTATTTTTATCCTGAAGAACAATTTCAACAAATATCAGCTGACTCAGTGAGCCAAATAAAACATCTAACACTGATTCTGTAATATCTGTTCCCTAGAGAAACAGAAGCAAAATATGTTTCAGGGTTTTACCAAAATATTTTTGGGGGGGGGGGGGGGGGGGATAACTAGTTAAAGAGAGCATTCCAACAGCATAGCTAAACAGGTGCTGGCATCTGTGCAGTAAATATTAATTGCAGGGGTTAGATATGGTGTTAAAATAAACATGTCATTTGTTAAATGCTGAAGTCTGTCAGTGTTATTTCACATAACTATAGAGAAAGAAGCAATGGCAGTGCTTAGTTGATACTTTAATTCATTCATTGTATAAGACAGTCTTTTTGATTAGGTCACCAATATGTTCCTGTTTTTATTTTTAATTTTGTTACACAATAGCACATAGGTCACACTATCATAGAAAGCTTGCTGATTTGTATCATATTTGATAAAGTTATTTTCTGTCTGTAGATTTTGTAAACAATCTGCTGGTTAGTACGAACTTGGAATCTCTGTTGGAAGATCTATACAGAAATGTTCAGCAGCAATCTACAACTTTCTCCATTGGAGCTAGTGAATCAGTACATGAGTGAAACACCTGAATAGGTCTTTAGGGATGAAAAGAAGACTTGGTGAATTCTGCACATAGGAGCTTTGACCAAAATATGCAATCTGCATTATACTTTGAAAAATAATTTGACATAAAGTTTTGCTTGAAAGGTATTACTAAATCTCATGACTCAACAGGAGCAAGTTCTGTTTTGTGATAAATCCAGAGTGATGCTATTTTCACTCCTCTGCTTAAAATTCCACCAGTCATCAAAGGTCATTTTATATGTTGCGTATTTTTATATGTCAGCACTGTAATCATTCAGAGATATCCAGCTGATCTGGTTGGTCAACCAAATTAAATTCAAGTAACAATATTCAACCATCTTTCTCTCCTTGATCATCAGCCCTCCTGATCTTAATGTATGGAAACTCACAGCATTTCTCATCTTTGGGTCTCCTGGCCAGGCATCATGGGACTTGCAGTCCAACAACATCTGGGAGATTACATTATTCTCACCTCTGTAATACAGCTTGCCTTGCTGGATAACTGAATTTTCTTTATAAACGATGCTTGAGAGATGCATCCATGTTTACACAAATTACTGGTTGGATATAGGAAATGGAGACTTTTTCATGCATGCACCAAAATCACCACCACCACCATTATCATAGTCATCATTGTAACAACATTAAAGGAGACTTCAAATATTGTAAACAAGGCAATTTGTCATTGTTTCCTAATTTGAGAATACAAACCTGGAAATAGGACAGAGATCCCAACTACTTTTGGGAGCCCTGGTGGTGCAGTGGTTATTGTGAGCTTGATCCCACAGGGCTCCAGGTTGACTCAGCCTTCCATCCTTTCATAGGCCAGTGAAATGAGTACCCATCTTGTTGTGGGCAATTACAATTACATTGTAAACTGCTTAGAGGATGCTTAGTTCACTATGAAGTGATATAGAACTGTAAAGTGCTAGGTGTTAGCATGAATTAAAGGGGGAAACAAGCTTGAATATATCTAATTACTGTCTCTATTTAAATATGAGTTATATAAAACCGGTATAAAACAGCCCAGTGTAAAAGAATGTCATTGGTTAATTGAATTTAAAGTGGGACAGATGGAATATAGAACATGCAAAGTATTATAGTATTAAAAGGTTTTCCTAGAGGGTGTGAATCTTATTGACAATGAGTAGGAGAAACATGTCTTCATTCTTAAATGACAGCTGTTAACTACAGGTATTTCATGCCATAGCAATTGTAGAATGAGAAACCTGCAGTGTTTTGAAAGATAGTAGGCTAAGGGCTCCAGATCCTGGAGCCCTGGATAGTACTTGGATGAGAGACCACCAATGAATACCAGGTGTTGTGGGCTATATTTCAGAGGAAGTAACTTAAATATTCCTTGCATATTAAGTTATTAGTTCCTTGCACAAGAAAACACTATGAAATTCATGAGGTTGCCATAAATCTACAGGCAACATGAAGGCATATACACAAACACAAAACGTGCAGTTCTTTAAGCCAGGTTTATACATGCATCAGAATAAAGTAGCAAGTAAACTATTCCAGTTTAGATTGCAGGTGAATACCATGCTTGAGTGTGCCTTCACACATTCTCTCTCTCACATGTGTACATAATGCACATATCCAAAAATTCCCTTCAAAATTTCCCAGGTGAAAAAGCATTTTCCTTTTGCCCTTGCAGGGGTATTTTAAAATAGGGGAATATTTTCTTAATATGATCTTTCGTGAGCTTGAAAAAATGCTGTTCAAATTTACAGCCACCAAAGTTCTATTCCAAAAAAGTAACTTTTTCAAAGTCTAGATCTTCCATATGACATAATGTAGCCTATTTTATTTCCTACAGATGCTCTTGTCTTATTCCCAGTTCATTATTATTGCATATGTAAACTGCCTCCCACATTTTTGAATTATATCCTCTGGAGAATTCATGTAGAAGGATAATATCAGATTTCCACATCTACCTATTACCTGAATTGAACAAATTTGCTGTGAGCAGTCATTTTTAATGCCTCTCTGATGTAAACTTTCATTTTGGGTCACTTTGAGCTGGATTAGGTTTTAAGCCTGTCAAGCAATTTCATACCATTAGTGCTCTTTACATGTTTGTAAGAGCATCATAAATTGGAAATGATTAACATCCTGGGAATATGCCATTTAAAAATGGTGTTCCTTCAAATTATAAGGACTAAAACAGTTTGGTGGCAATTACGTGTTCTTTCCTTCCAAGTAGAAATTATTAACTAGAGATCTAAAATGTAGCACCCCTCAATGTGATTATATAATTTAATATTCACTTAGTGAATCAGTAATGATTTCTTTAGACTGTTAATGCCAAGGAAGCAATAATCAGCTCCTTCCTTTCAATGGAAATTAAGTAGTAAAAGATTATATATATATATATATATATATACACACACACACACACACACACACACACACACACACACACGAAAAAAACCCTCATACAATTACCACTGCACATTACATTATTATCTATTATGGGGGTTTGATCTGGTACACTCAGAATCAGATAACGGTATTCTAATTTTCTGCTGATCTGTCATTGGAAGTACTGAAAAGGGTAAGATGCCAAGAAGGTTATTATCAACAGTCC
>NC_056526.1:48183097-48197195 GCF_019175285.1 Sceloporus undulatus | reverse complement strand
CAGTCCTTGTATTGCAAAGTACTGTACAGAGCAACTGACAAGGGCCGGGCCATCCATAGTCATGGCGAAGCCCCAGGTGTAACATCTTTGTTTAGCTGACACTCCTTTTCATAGAACTCATACATTGGCGGATACAGACGGGAAAAAGGGGTGTGTTCATGATGTCTGATGTATAGCCCTTCAGGACAGCCCTTACCTGAATGCTGCATGAACACACACCCCGCCCGCCCCAAGCGGGAAGAAGCGGCATTAAAAAGGTGTGCTTTTTCCCCGCTTCTTTTTTCTATAGTGCGCAGCTGTGCATCTCCGTCTGTAAAGCTCTGCACCGGTACGCCAATTGCTACGCTGCTAATTTAAGTTGCCCATTTAAAAGCTCTGTGTCTGCTGCATCGCACAATGCGTCGGGGTCCTGGAACATGCGCAGTTTGCAGTCAGGCTTAATTGCAGCGTCCGCTGCCATGCAGGTGTGGAAGCTGCAGCACAGCTGCAGCGCATTTTAAGACTCGTAACCCTAACCTAAACCTAGAGCTGCATGTACGATGCGCTGCTAGAGTCGTGGAAAGTTTGGAATTAAGTGCACCCCCTACACACATTCCTGCGCCATTTTCACCTAACAATAAAAAAACGTATAAAACTTTTAATATTACATATGTACAAGGAGCTGATGGGGATGCAGGGGACAGCGGTGGCCAGCAGCGACAGTGTGGCTTGCATGCAGTTCAGCAAGAGCGCAGGACCAAAGGAGAGGAGGCATCCATGATGCTGGTGACACTGCGCATACGCCAGCCGGCAAAAGAAAAAAAAAGCCCTGTTTTTAGCCGCCCGTGCGGAGCTGCCTCTCTCTTTGCACGTCCTCCGAGGCAGTGGTTTGGAAACTGTGGTCAGAAACGGCCCAGGTGAGGCGTTCTTCACTGCCCCCCATGTGGAAGCCCATACACCTGAGCCCGCCCCCGGCGGGCGGTCGGAGGCTCCGTATTCAGCGGAATACACCTCCAAGACGTCTTCCCTGCCCGTCTGTACCCGCCATTAGCTCTCTGTTTTGGTCTGTAGGTAGACCGTGTTTGGTTGGATGGTTATAAAAAAAAACAAGCTCTGTGAGAGCTTAGCCCACTTACCATTGGCCAACAGTAATACATCTCTACAAATACTGATATAATCTTTTCCCCAACATATATCTATAAAAAACAAATATTTATGCATAGCAACTGTATACAAAAAATGTAACATCAAATACAATTGCATACTTACACACACACACACACACACACAAAAACTCCTTCCTGATTACTTCATGAGGAAATATTTTCTGATATCTAGTATTCACATTACGACCTCGTACAGCTTCTCTCTGTTTAAACTGTTTCATTTGAATTCTTGCTTAATTCTAAAGTTTATCATCTTATTTTCTATTGTATTTAATCTTGTCATTTTAATTTACAGCTTTATTTAATTTAAATTTATCTGTTTTTTCTTTAACATTTAAAATTTAAAATATAAAACATATACTTTGTTATTCAATGTGTAACATTAAGTTCACACCAGTTTTACTCAGTTTTGATATAATCTACAATATTTGCTAATCATCTTAATATTGATGTGACAGTTTATTTTGTATTCTTCTGTCATTTTATCGATTCTTATTCTATGAATTTCATTATCAGTCTTTTATAGAGTTGTTTTGTTGTTTCAATTTTTTCCTAAATAATTTGTGCGTTGAAAGCTATTAAAATATTCCGTGACTGTTTTGTTCCAGCTTGGTATCCAGCATATTATGGCAGATTTCAGTTTCAAGAGCAATTTATCTGCAAGATCGTATACAAACATTTGGGTAAATTAAGCCCAAACATTTTTTGGCTTTTTCACATGTCCACATTGTGGAATAATACCTTTTCTGTAAAACATTTCCAACATTGTCACTAGAATGGCATAGATTTTGGATATCTTTTCAGGAGTTAGGTACCAGGACGTGTAATTATAATATTTTCTTTAATATCATGAAATAATGTATATTTTAATCTTTTTGTTCATGTTTGTTCCCACTGATCTAATTCATGAATATCCAAATTCTGCCCATTTGGCATGTTTTCTTTAATAACATCTTCTACCATATAAAATTTTAACAGTAATGGTACAATTTGATAACATAGTTTTTTTGGTTGTGAAGTATATCTCCTCTATATCAGATGTTTCTTATCTTACCTATTTGCTTACAATCCAACATAATCTTTTTTCAGCTGTCTATACTGAAAACAGCTACATTTATCTTGATTTATGTCTTCTGAGGTTTTCATTGGATTCATTTTTGAGAAAAGCAACAAGTTCTTATATGTTATCCAATTTTCATTTAAATAGTGTCCGGGAAAGCGCCAGACACTGACCGTAGTGATAACAGGTCTTAGTTTAGTGGAAGTAAGCAGACCCTGAAAGAAGCAGTCCGAGGGCAGGTCAAGAATATGAGCCGAAGTCAGGTTCCAGAGATTCCAACGTTCCAAAGTCAAGCCGAAGTCAGGATACCAGGAACAGCGTAGTCAAACAGTCCGGGTCAAACAGCCAAGAGTAACAAGCCGGTCCGAGGTCAAGGCAAACAGAGATCTAGATACTAGGAGCCAGTGCTAGCAGCAATCACGCTGAGGGATCATGCAATAACTCTAGCAACCAGCATAGTCTCTCTCCCACTTAGTAAGGAAAATCTCCCTCATGCCACTGAGGTGGTTGGCTAATTGCCTCTCGGCCATCCTCGTGATTGGTCTGCAAGACTCTCAGCTCTTCTCTCTTTGTAAGAAGGCACCTGCAGGCAAGCTTCGTCTAGACTCACCACTAGGGTGTGGACCAAAGGAAGCCCTCTTTGGCACTAGGACCTGGTTGAACTTCCTCCTCTGGGGCTGGAGGATCACAGCTGGGACTGGCAGGGAGGAACAGCACCTGGCGTTGCCTCAATCAGCCCTTTGTCTGGAGGAGGTCATCCTCCTCCTCATCCTCCGAGAGCTGATCTTGGCTGCCTGACAAATTGGGATTGGACCTAAACAGGCTTTATGAGGTGACAGCCATAAGATATTTGGGAGTTTCTGTTCCTATATTTTTTCCCATATGTTAATTGGCACTTCTTATTAAATTATTTGTAAAGCTCTATAGCTTTTCTTTATTGCAACCCATATATCCATCAGCTAAATCTTAACCTGTCCCTCTCATTTTAATACATGTTTTTGTTCCAAGCTCATCCAGTCTTTAACCATGTAAGACAATATATTAGTAATAGATCCTTAGATTGGTTAAAGCTAGTCCTCCTCTCTCTTTAGGTCTGGCAGGAATTTCATTTTAATTCTGTGTTTTTTCCATTCCAGATAAATTGGCTGATCTTTTTTTCGATTCTTGAATGTATGTCAGTTTTAAAATCAGCAGGTTTACAAAATATAATCTTTGGAGGATATTCATCTTAATATAGAACTTCTTCCCAATAAAGATAAACTTTGCCAGTTCTTACGGTTAAGTTTGATTTTAGCCCAGATTTCTTATAGTTGTTCTGAATAAATCTGAATTTTGTTGTATCTAATGCCCAAATGTTTCACTTTATTAATGCAAATCTGACATTTTCTTTAATATCTGTTTTTCTTTCTTATCCATTTCTTAATTATTATGTTTTTTCTTTGTTAATTTTCAGACCTGATATTTATGGAATTCATTTAAAGAAGATATTAGATTTAGTATATCATTAGTGGTCATTTACCATAATGCCGGTCATCTGCAAAGGCTCATTTGTATTCAGAACCTTTTATTTGATCCCTTTTATTATTATTTTTTATATTTCTTAGAAGAATTTCTAGGGTCATTAAAAATAAAATGTGATATTGGACAAACCCTGACAAATGACTTTTTAAAATTTCAATTGGACTTGTTCTTTCTTCCATTTATATTCTTTGGGCATTCCGATTTGTGTAGATAGCTTTTATCCAGTTTAAAACAATTACCACCCATTTTCATTTTTTCCATTTGTTTTCAACCTCAAAGCCCATTTACATTATCAAAGACCTTTTCTAGTCAATGAACATCAGTAAGAGTTTCTTTTCATTATGTACCTCAAAGTCGTACTGTTATATTAGAACATGAGGCTGCACCAATCTTCATTGACAATCGCTTTAAAACTTTTTTCAATCTTTTTGCAGAATTTAAGTGAAAGTTTACAGTCTGTGGTTTTAAATGGAGAGATGGGCCTGTAATTCTTTATTTTCAAGGGGTCTCAGTCTTCTTTCAGTATTTATGTTATGTTTGCTTCTTGCCAGGATGTGGGGCTTCCCCTCTCTTTTTGGTTCCATTGTGTCTTTTAAGGGCTCTATTAATCCTTCTTGCAACAATTGTAGTACTGTAATATGAAAGCCATCCAGTCTGGGACAATTCCATTCTTCGCTCTCTTAATAGCTTCCACAATTCTGCTTTAGTTATTGTCTGATTCAGTAGTATCTTTGTTCCTCAGTGATTGTGGAAGTTCTACCCTTCTAAATGAGATTCAGTCTTCCATTCTTATTTATTACCATCTTGAAAGGTTCGTAAAATAATTTTCATTTGTAAAAAATTTCCCTGGTCAGTATATGTTATGTTGTCTTAATGACAAATCATTATCACCTTTAAAAGCCCTAAATGGTCCTAAATGGTCCAAGCTATCTTAGGGCGGCCTCCTCCCGACAATCCTCCCCGTGCTCTCCGGTCCTCTGGGAGGAATTACTACAGCCTCTCTAAATCTAGGCTTATGGCAACCTCCCAGAGGGCGTTCTCTGCTGTTGCCCCCAAACTCGGAATGACCTGCCGGATGAGTCCGTCAGATAAATCATTAGACCACTTTAAAAAACGGTCAAGCGGATCTCTTCCGGCAGGCCTTTCCCGATTACCCATTCCGGCCCAGGTTCCCTGATTCCCTCATTCTCCCGTGGCCCCTCTTAGTGATGGTTGAGGGATCAACAGAGGGATATCAGGTTTTTAGTTTTAGTTTTTAATTGTTGTTTTTATGCTATGATATTGTTTTTAATATGTTATACTGTTTAATACCGTCTTAAGGGGGAGGGCTAAGTGTTTTTATGTCATTTTATATTTTACTTGTTGTAACCGCCCCGGATTGGTTTGCCAGAGGACGGTTTTATATACAAATAAATATTATTTTATTATATTATTATTATTTATTATTCTTATTATTATTGTTATCCTTTTCTTTCTCTTTCTCTTTCCATAGTAAGCAAGCCACTTCCAGTTTGTTCCCAAACTGAAAATATTTTTGTCTTCAACATATTTGATTTTTCGTCTATTTCTTGTGTTATTTGTTGGAAGATATTTCTTATTTTAATTTCCTTTTGATATTTTATTTTTAGGATTTTTGTCTTAATTCCATACTTTCTTATGAATTTATTCTGTAATTTTTTGCATTATCTCTCTTCTTTTTTTTTGTTTGATTGTGTACTTTTGTTATGTAAAACATCCCCAAACCCCTCTATCCCAGTAAAAGAATGATGGGGACCTTCCCCCTCACCCCACTACCTCCACCTTTGTTGTGTGCAGCAGCAACCTGGTCAATAGTGTTATACCTCCTCCTCCACCTCAGCCTCTCATGTGTGGACTACAGCAGTAACGTGCCCCAGGCTGTTTCCTCCTCGACCAAAAAAAAAAGGGGGGGCAGCAGTCAGTGAGGACTTACATAGTGGTAAGTGCAGTCCTCAACCCAAATATTGTCCTAAAGGTCAGTGATGAAGTTTTTTCTGTGACCAATACTTTGACCAGAAGGCCAACTTGCCACCCTTTGTACCCTCACTGTTCCCTGGATATTTCTTGAATCCAAAGCGAGCAGTCATACCCACTTTGGGATCACTGGAACGACAAATACCTTAATATACTGTATGCTGGACTGTATAAAATCGATCAATGATGGAACTGGTAAGTACAAATTCCTACATGGATAAGTAATAAGATCATTCAACAATTAATTAACAATGGCTGTTCTGTAACCTTGAAATAGTATTTTGCTACAGTAAGGATGCGTGTGATTCCAAAACCATATGAGCATACTGCGGTATAAGTCAAATCCTCATATATAAGTCAAGGGCAGGTTTTGGGATGAAAATCATAGATTTTGATATGACCAAGGATAAATTGGGGGTCAAACTTAGGGGCATGTAGCAAAGGATCTAAAAGGGAAACAAAAACACCACTTCCTTCTCTCCTTCTCCCTCTCTGTACCTCTCCTAAGGTCGAACCTTGGAATGCAAAATGGGAAACAACCCTCTGTCTCTCTCTTCTTTCTCTCTCCCCCTTCCCTTTACCACCAACTTTTCCAATGTTCATGGCTTGCAAATGGGGAGCACGCCTCTGTCTCTCTTGTCTCTCTCCCTCCTTTACCACCAACTTTTCCAAGGCTCACGGAGTATAGCAGAGTATTGGCGCCAGAGCAGTATTACCATATTAACTGTATATCAGTTGACCCGTTTGGAGCCCATTTTGGGGCTTAACTTTTCAACTTATAGATGAGTTATTGGTAATTTTAAATGCATAAATGTCTAGAAATATTAAGATTTTACAATATTATGCTGGTATCCATTCAGAAAGGAGTCACCACTGTTCATGGTCACCTATCTGTCACAACAAGTAATACTTCTTGTGTGATGAAACCTTGATTCTTCTTATTACACCAGAGTACAATCTGAATCAAAATAGATTCTAGAATTCAATGGAAACTTGATATCTTATTCCGATTTAGAAGTTCAATACGTTTTTATTCAGTGTGAATTTGTTAAACCAATAAAAGTATTTAAATTAGGTGTTGGTAGGTAGAGTTGAAATAAAGTGGGACACAGGTCATTTTACATTCATTACATTCAAGATTGAGGAATGTTTGTTATAATTATTTCTGCCTTTTCTCTCTCTTCTATGTTGAATGCAAGCTATTTTGGTGACTCTGGAGCTATAGACCTTTTTGACCTATTAGACTGGTCGTGTCACAGGGTTTTTACCACCTCTGCATGACCTTATGGAATATACTTTTTCAGAGGCTGGACAAAGTACTTGGGAGGGGGGCCTTAAATTCCACATGTGAGTCCCAACAACTGGACCAAACATCACAAGACATATAGACCAATTGAAATAAAGCTTGCCCACTACGTCCAAACTGACATTTAAAAAAAAAAGTCACATTTACAAAATTCCAAAAAAACCACAGTGAAAGATAATCAATTTGCATTGTAGAACAGCAATATTTTGCTACTATGTCCGGGGAAATAAAAACAGTTATTTAAACAAGTGTTATTCCCAGATGCTAGTAGTATCATTATGCTGATACACCAGAACTAAATATGATACAGAAGCTATGATTGGCGGTTGTAAGTCAATGAAAGAAATTTTTATATCATAGGGTATTCATTGTCCATACAACTACCTACTTCATTAAATGTTTGTAAAATGTTACTGGCAACATTGTTCTTCATCCGAAATAAAGGTGACCTTAGCATTTATTGATGTGAGCAGAATTCACACGTTGTGATGACATATTGCCTTGTACTGGAATTTGAAACAAAATCTTTGTATTTCAGAAAGCTTTCTTGCTTAGGGAAGCATTGACAATGGGGGGGGGGGCTAAAGCCAGGTCCTGAAAGTGGCCATAATTATTTTCCCCAACTTTGCACCTCTGAATATTTTAGTTTTCTATTTGCTATGAATTGATAATTTTGTCCTCCTTGTATTTTCTATTGCACATTTTTTAAAAAAAACTGATTTTTTTTCTTTCTTTCTGTAATCTATTGGAAAAAGAGCTGGATATGGGTGTAACTAGGGGCAAAAATGAAGGCATTGCCTCATAGATTCTACCTCCTGAACATTTTCTGTCAGTTTTCTCAGGTGGCCAGAAATGTTGAGGGAGCTCGACAGAATTCGATTAGCTACAAGCAGTAAGGATCTTCATTCCTCAGTCTTAGAGACAAAGGTAAGGAACCACACCTGTTTCAACACACTCCAAAAAGGTTTTCTCAGTCATTTTGAAACAATTTATTTTCAATTATCACTGTGAATAAAATCTACTGGATTGCAAATGCAAACCACCATCACCATCACCTCAAAACCCCATACAGTTCTCCCTCCACATTCATGGGGGTCAGAGGAACAAGACCCCCCGAATGTGGAAAAAACACAAATAATCCCCCTCACTCAGAAGCCATTAAAGGATGGTTGGGGGGAAGAGGAGGGGATGCACTCTCCTTTCCCCCCACTTCCCATCCTTTTTAACTGGCTTCTGCCCCTTTCTCAGCCAGTCGCTGCTTCCCCCCATGGAACGATCTGGAAAGGGAATGCGGAGGAGCTTCCACCACCCCCAAGACCCTCCTCCCTGATTGCTCCATGGACAGCCCAGGGAGTGATGTGCAGGGAAAGGTCTCAGAGGTGGGGCTTGATTCATGATAATTGAAACCTGAATTCAGGCTGCAAATGTGAAGGGAGAACTGTATATTTAGTATGGGCATTAGTGAGGAACATTGGAATGCCATCCATTTCGCTTCACATCAATTTAACTCATTCATCTTTCAACTAACAGTGTTTAGGGTGGTCATTCTCTATAATGTAAAAATAAAAAAAGTTTTCGTTCTTGTAAATAAGATGAAATTGACAACAGTAATACATCTCTACAAATACTGATTATAATCTTTTCCCCAACATATATATCTATAAAACAACACAAAATATTATGCATATGCAACTGTATACAAAAAATGTAACATACAAATACAATTGCATACTTACACACACACACACACACACAAAACTCCTTCCTGATTACTTCCATGAGGAAATATTTTCTGCATATACAGTATTCACATTTACGACCATCTGTACAGCTTCTCTCTGTTTAAACTGTTTCATTTGAATTCTTGCTTAATTCTTAAAGTTTATCATCTTATTTCTATTGTATTTAAATCCTTGTTCATTTTAAATTTACAAGCTTTACATTTAAATTTAAATTTATCTGTCTTTTTTCTTTAACATTTATTTAATCATTTAAAATAAAACTACTTTGATATTCAATGTGTAACATTAATGTTCACACCCAGTTTTACTCAATTTTGATATAATCTACAACTATTTGCTAATCATCTAAATACTGATGTGACAGTTTATTTTGTATTCTTCTTGTCATTTTATCGATTTCTATTATATCTATGAATTTCATTATCCAGTCTTTTATAGAACGTATTTTTGTTGTTTCCAATTTTTTCCATAAATAATTTTTGCAGTTGAAAGCATATAAAATATTACCGTGACATGTTTTTGTTCCAGCTTGGTATCCAGCATATTTAATTGGCAGATTTCAGGTTTCAAGAGCAAATTTATCTGCAAGATCGTATACAACATTTGGTAAATTAAAGCCCAAAACATTTTTGGCTTTTTCACATGTCCACCATATGTGGAATAATGTACCTCTTTCTTTTAAACATTTCCAACATTTGTCACTGGAATTGGCATAGATTTTGGATATCTTTTCAGGAGTTAGGTACCAAGGGAAGGGTAATTTATAATAATTTTCTTTAATATCATGAAATAATGTATATTTTAATCTTTTTGTCCATGTTTGTTCCCACTGATCTAATTCTAATGAATATCCAAAATTCTGAGCCCATTTGAGCATGTTTTCTTTAATAACATCTTCTACCATATAAAATTTTAACAGTACAGTACTGTGTACAATTTTGATAACATAGGTTTTTTGGTTGAAAGTAATATCTCCTCTATATCAGATGTTTCTCTATCTATACCTATTTGCTTACAATCCACACATAATCTTTCTTTCAGCTGTCTATACTGAAAACAGCTACATTTTATCTTGATTTATGTCTTCTGAGGTTTTCATTCTGAATTCATTTTTTGAGAAAAGCAACATGTTCTTATATGTTATCCAATTTTCATTTAAATAGTGTCCAGGAAAGCTGCCAGCAACACTGACCGTAGCTGATAACAGAGCCTTTAGTTTAGTGGAAGTAAAGCAGACCCTGCAAAGAAGCAGTCCGAGGGCAGGTCAAGAATACGAGCCGAAGTCAGGATTCCAGAGATTCCAACGTTCCAAAAGTCAAGCCGAAGTCAGGATACCAGGAAACAGTCCAGGGTCAAAACAGCCAAGAGATAACAAAGTCCGGTCCGAGGTCAAGGCAACAGAGAATCTGTGGCCCCTTGCCACCCCTTTTACCCTCACTGTCCCCTGGATATTTCCATGAATCCAAAGAGGGCAGTCATACCCACTTTGGGAATCACTGGAACAGACAGATACATTAATATACTGTATGCTGACTGTATAAAATCTGATCAATGATGGAACTGGTAAGGTAAACATTCCTACATGGATAAAGTAATAAGATCATTCAACAATTAATTAACAAATGGCTGTTTCTGTAAACCTTGAAATATAAGTATTTTTTGCTACAGTAAGGGCATGCAGTGTGATTCCAAACCATATGAGCATACTGGTGTATAAGTCAACCTCATATATAAGTCAAGGGCAGGTTTTGGGATGAAAATCATAGATTTTGATATGACCCAAGGATAAATTGAGGGTCAAACTTAGGGGCATGTAGCAAAGGATCTAAAAGGGAAAACAAAACACCACTTCCTTCTCTCCTTCTCCCTCTCTGTACCTCTCCTAAGGGTCACAATCTTGGAATGCAAAATGGGAAGACAACCCTCTGTTCTCTCTCTCTTTCTCTCTCCCCCTTCCCTTTACCACCAACTTTTCCAAGGTTCATGGCTTGCAAAATGGGGAGACAAGCCTCTGGTCTCTCTTTGTCTCTCTCCCTCCCTTTACCACCAACTTTTCCAAGGCTCACGGAGTATCAGAGCAGTATTGGCGCCAGAGCAGTATTACCATATTAATCAGTTGACCCAGGATTTTGGAGCCCATTTTGGGGCTTAACATTTTTAACTTATAGATGAGTATATATGGTAATTTAAAAATGCATAAATGTCTAGAAATATTTAAGATTTTTACAATATTAATATGCTGAGGTATCCATTCAGAAAGGAGTCACCACTGTTCATGGTCACCTTATCTGTCACAACAAGTAATACTTCCTGTGATGATGAAACCTGTGATCCTCTTAATTTATCACCAGAGTACAATCTGGAATCAAAAATAGATTCTAGACGTTCAATGGAAACTTGATATCTTATTCCAGATTTAGAAGTTCAATACGTTTTTATTTCAGTGTGAATTTGTTAAACCAATAAAAGATATTTAAATTAGGTGTTGGTAGGAGATGAATAAAGTGGGACACAGAGTCATTTTAGCATACATATACATTCAAGATTGTGAGGAATGTTTGTTATAATTATTTCTGCCTTTTCCTCTCCCTTTCTATGTTGAATGCAAGCTATTTTGGTGACTCTGGAGCTATAGACCTTTTTGACCTATTAGACTGGTCTGTGACACAGGGGTTTTTACCACCTCTGCACTGACCTTATGGAATATACTTTTTCAGAGGCTGGAAAAGTTACTTGAGAGGGGGGCTTAAATTCAACTGTGAGTCCCAACAACTGGACCAAACATCACAGACATTATAGACCAATTGAAATAAAGCTTGCCCAATACGTCCAAACTGACATTTAAAAAAAAAAAGTTCAACATTTACAAAATTCCAAAAAACACACAGTGAAAGGATAATCAATTTGCATTGTAGAACAGCAATATTTTGCTACTATGTCCAGGGAGAAATAAAACAGTTATTTAACAAGTGTTATTCCCAGATGCATAGTAGTATCATTAATGCTGATACACAAAGAACTAAATGATACAGAAGGCAATTGATTGGCGGTATGTAAGTCAATGAAAGAAATCTTTATATTCATTAGAGGTATTCATATTGTCCATACAACTACCTTACTTCATTAAATGTTTGATTAAAATGTTACATGGCAACATTGTTCTTCATCAGAAATAAAGGTGACGTTAGCAATTTATTTGATGTGAGCAGAGATTCACCACGTTGTGATGAAATCATAGTGCCTTGTACGTGGAATTTTGAACAAAATATTTGTATTTTCAGAAAGCTTTCTTTGCTTAGGGAAGCATTGAAATGGGGGGGGGGGGGAAGAATGATAAGCCAGGTCCTGAAAGTGGCCATAATTATTTTCCCCAACATTTGCACCTCTGAATATTTTTAGTTTTCTATTTGCTATGAATTGAATAATTTTTGTCCTCCTTGTATTTTCTATCTGCACATTTAAAAAAAAAAACAACTGATTTTTTCTTTCTTTCTGGAATCTATTGGAAAAAGAGCTGGAATAGGGGTGTAACTAAGGGGCAAAAATGAAGGCATTGCCCTCCAATAAGAATTCTACCTCCTGGAACAATATTTTCTGTCAGTTTTCTCAGGTGGCCAGAAAGTGCTTGAGGGAAGCTCAGACAGAATTCAGATTAGCTAACAAGCAGTAAGGATCTTCAATTCCTCAGTCTTTAGAGACAAAGGTAAGGAACCACACCTGTTTCAACAACTCCAAAAAAGGTATTTTCTTAGTCATTTTGAAACAATATTATTTTCAGTATTATCACTGTGAATAAAATCTACTTGGATTATGCAAATAGCAAACCACCATCACCATCACCTCAAAACCCACATTACAGTTCTCCCTCCACATTCATGGGGGTCAGAGGAACAAGACCCCCACGAATGTGGAAAAACACAAATAATTACCCCCTCACTCAGAAGCCAGTTAAAGGGATGGTTGGGTGGAGAAGAGGAGCAGGGATGCACTCTCCTTTTCCCCCAAATTCCCATCCTTTTAACTGGCTTCCTGCCCCTTTCTCAGCCAGATCGCTGCCTCCCTCGTGGAACGATCTGGAAGGGAAATGCAGGAGGAGCTTCCACCACCACCCCCCAGACCCACTCATTCCCTGATTGCTCCATGGACAGCCTAGGGAGTGATTGGGCAGGCAAAGGGTCTCAGGAGGTTGGAGGCTTTGATTTCATGAATAACTGAAACTGTGAATCTCAAGGCTGCAAATGTGAAGGGAGAACTGTATTAGTTTAGATATGGGCAAATTTAGGTGAGAACATTGGAATGCCATTCCATTTCGCTTCACATCAAAGATGGGGGGGTTTAACTCACTTCATCCTTTCAGCTAGCAGTGTTTAGGTGTGGTCCCCATTCTCTATAATGTAAAAATAAACAAAAGTTTCTGTGTCTTCTTTGGTACATATAGATGAAATTTGAAGCCCTTCCAAAGAAAGTCAAATTTCCTACAAATAGCACAAGGAGTTTTGCACCAGATACTGCAAAATTGGGGGGCTTTTTTTAAGGTAGACATCTCCATATTCTCCTCAGATTCACAGAATCTTACTTTCTGCTAGGAAATGGGGTTAATAAAATTTAGACACTTCCATATATGAAATTAAGGAAGAAGCCCTATGTTATGTTTGAAAAGCAAAAACTCAATTAAGAACATATTTGGATAGGATATGGATAAAGGCAATCCTCTGATCCAGTGGATTTCAGTTTTTTCCTATACCTTCAAACATCTAAATGTCTTCTGCATACCAGCTGACATGCTACAGCAGAATAGGAAGCAAACATCTGCTTAGTAATTGTAGTAGCCTGCATAAAACATCAGTTCATATTACACAGTTTCAATTATATGCAAACAAAAAAGAATTTCTCTGGGCATTTTCTAGGTCCTCAAGTATACTTTCTATGGTATACTTCTGCCAGACATTGACCACAGAGCCATGATGGAGAACCTAGAAATGCCTAGAGAAGAATTCTCTCTAGGAATCTCTTGGTCCTCCAGAGCAACTGTATGGCCAACTCCCAGCAAAATCATACCACAGAAACAGGCTGGAGAACCTAGAAAATGAATAGAGAGAACAGTTTGTCATTCATTTTGGATAAGAAAAATTGGATTCCAGATTATATATGAAAATTGATCTACATGAAGGATCCCAGAATGATCTGTCATGTTATATGCAGGTGTACTGTATGTGTTTCACTAGACTTTCAGTGAAATCCTGTTGAGATCTAGATATGTTTTATTAAACACAAACAGAGGCCTGTTACAGACAGCCAAAATAAAGCTGCTTCGAGTCACAGTGGAGATATG
>NC_056526.1:48119168-48180097 GCF_019175285.1 Sceloporus undulatus | reverse complement strand
GGTGTGGCTTCTGGACTCTTAGGACGCATGCATCATTGAAACACCATACCTCCACTGTGACTCGAAGCAGCTTTATTTTGGCTGTCTGTAACAGGCCAGAGTATTCTTTCTTTGACAGGGTTTGTCTCCTTATACCACTACATAAACATTGATAGCACTGTCTCATTCATGAATGTGTTTGATGAATCCCAAGCTAGCAAATATTTGAGTCTGACACAGCCATAAAATGACTTTGAATGATGTGTAATCAGCTCCATGTAAAACCATGCTTAACAGTTATATAAAATTACTTGATTATCTTACTGCAGTATTATTTGTGATGTGCCTGGCACTTGTGTTGGTTTTCTATACCAGCCTCAGACAGTGGGGAAAAAACTGAATGAACTAATGCCAAGAAGAAGATCAAACCACTGAAGTATTTTGATTCTGAACAAGTTTAAACACACATCTGCACACAATACTTCAGGTCATGGGGGAAGTATATAAGCCCTAGAATAAGTAATGAAGTAAACTGAAACACCTTGGTGTTTTGAAACAGTAGTCAGATCACACAATCACCTTAACAGTAAGAAACTGTTTGAGAGATAAAGCCCCGGGGAGACATCACTTTTGGCAGCTCCAAAAATAACTGGAGCAAAGTATAAAAAAAATAATAATTTGATAAGACAATAACATGTTGGACACTAAGGGGGGGGGGGCATCCTGGTGTGAGCAATGAAATATGAGGAGGTGTAAAAGAACTGCACAAAGCACAGCTGATGAAGTCAGAAGTTATTAAAGGAATGGGGACAGTTACATTTTTCTTTCACCCTTAGCTCTGAGTTGTGACTTGAAAGAACTAATCTCAGAATTATTACCAAGTTTATAGATGAACACAGTGACATCTTCCCTCTCCACACAAACATGTGTGTGTGTGTGGGTGGGTGGGTGTTAGAAATCATCATATGGCCATCATTATACAAAATAATTATACTAAACAGACAAAAGGAATTCAAGTAATGAGTTTGGTTTACTTTGATATCTCATTTCAAGTGCCAAAATAAATGAAAGTATGGAAAGCCTCCTCCCCTCGTAGCTATTATGTGCCCATGAAGACAATCTAGATTACTGTAATACACTCTTATAGTGCTGCTATTCCACTTTAACTGCTCTGGCTGTCTCCTGTTGCATTCTTGGATTTGCAGTTTAGGAGGGGGCATTTTGATTTTTCAGCCAGAGAGATCTTAGGTCTCACTGTTAGGGCATGTAGAATCAAGATTAACCCATACAAAGCCTTCCTCAGCTTGTACACTTTGGTGCTGCCTGCACAGTTGTATCCAGGAGCTTGTTCCATGTAAACAGTCTTCTCCACATTGGCACTGAGATATGCTGTTTCAAAATCAAAATGATTCACAACCAAACCTCTCTTGGCAGCCACAGCAAGAACCATCCTGAGACTCTCTGGCTTTGCTGTTGGTGAAAACGTCCTGTCCAAATTTTCAAACCTTTCTGGAGAGTACCCCTTGACCACAATCTTGCCTTTGCACTTCACAGTACCATCAGGCATCTCCTTCTTTTTGTAAATCCACCTGCATCCAACCACTTTCTGTCGTGCAGGCCTCCCAACAACCTCAAACACCTTTCTCTCCACCAAGGCTTCATACTCATCATCCATGGCAGCATTCCACTTTTCCTGCTCCTCCCTGGGATACTTCAGCATTTCCTGGAAACTCTCAGACTCTTCAGCAATGACCATGCAGACCCATGCTTCCTGCACTACAAATCTTGTCTGGCTGTCTCCTAAACCGCTGAGTCCTGTGTGGAATGATTACTTTTGTACTGCCATGCTCATCCTCACTATCACTGTTTTGTCTGGATGTTAGCCTCTGTCACAAATCTCTGTTCTGGCTCTACCTTTAGTGTTTGTGTTAGTCTGTTTGTGTTTATGTCATGTGATGTACTGGGTTTCTCATCCTTCCCAGTCCCAGACAAATCCACCCCTCCATTTTTGATGTTTAGTCCTGCAGTGCCCAATGGCACAAAAACATCATGGTTGCAGTGGATCTTGTCCCAACCAGCATGTTTCTCGACTTTGGCACATCTCGAATACATCATGACCCAATGAGAACCTGTAGCTGTTCCTCTCATAGCCCACAAAGCTCAACCTTCTTCGTTTTTGTTCATTCTTCTTCCTGAACTGAGGTGAAATCAGTACATTCGTGTAGTGCCCAAAACCCTGAGGTAATGCAAATTGGGTGCTCTGCCATACAATAGAAAATATGGAGTTTGTTTCACAGCACTGCTCCACATTCTATTGATGACTTGGCATTCTGTCCTGGTCACCTCACCCTACAAACTTGGTGGTGCACCAGCATCTGTCAGCATGCAATCCCGCATTTGATTCATCATGCCAATTCACTGTTCAGCCAAACCATCTTCAGCAGGGCAAGCCTGGTTGGTTGTATGGTGACATATGCCCTTCTGTTTAAACCACTACTGCAATTTCTGGGTGAGAAACTCACCTCCCTTGTCTGTGATCAACGTGCCAACCTTGTAGGGACACTCCCTCTCTATGGCATTGACCCAATGTTGTAATTGCATAGTAGACTCATTCTTGGTCTTAAGCAGAGAAACATATGAAAACCGGGTTTAGCGATCCACTGTCAACATGATGAATCTGTTGCCTCCTTCATTTTCAATTTGATGTGGACCAGACAGATCTGCATGTACCAGCTGAAATGGCCTCACAGTGGTGCACTTGCTTTCTTTTGGGACATGATAAGCCTTTACCGTTACCTGTTTGCACACAGAGCAATCAAGGTATTTGTTACTGGGCAAACCTTCTCCAAATTAGTCAAGCCTCTGAAGCTTGCATGCACCATTACCCCGTGGAGGTAATGTGCACAACTGTCATGCAAAGGCTTATTGGTCACACTTGCACATTGTACCTTTGCAACCATGTGGTATACCTTGTTTGCTTTGACTGCTTTACCACATACTGTCCCATTTTTAGATATCAGGCACTCATCCCCCTTGAAAAACACATCATACCCATCATTTGTCAGGGATGATACACTCACAGTTAAAAAGCACACACTTCCAAATCACTTGGGTTTTTCCCCTCTCAAAAACAACACACACCCACACACACACACATGAAGGCATCTGTGGGGTTTGCCAATAACCTTGGGAACTTGTGGACACAAAAATGGCACCAGGAGTCAGATGTGGCCTGCAGACCATACTTTCTTCATTCTTGCTTTACAAGATAAGTAGGCACATATGGAAGGAGATGCTCCATCATCTCCCAAGCACTATAGAACTTTGTAGGTCAAAACCATAAGTTGGAATTGTCCCTGGAAAAAAATATCAAGCCATGTAAGTCTAGATCTATAAATACTAGCAAATTATATGAAAAAAATGTAACAATATAAATAACTGAATTGAGACATAGAGTTGAACAATTTTAAAGAAATTTTATTTTGTTTTATTAGCTGTATTAATCATCATAGAGCAAAATGGAAGCAAACTCCTGTAGCTTATGGAAATATTTGGGATTGTACAGTCATATAACATAAATTGACATTTCAAATGATGCTTTGTATTGTGTGTGTGTGTGTGTGTGTGTGTGTGTATGAGACAGACAGTGTGTGAATGATTCAACTTTGTTCTTTATCGTTAATATTTGTATTGCTTGTTTATTAATTAATTAATTTTTAAAAAAGGTGTGTTAAGCTGATAATGTCTAGTCTCACTCCCATGCCTTGCAGAGACAGTGCCGTGTACAACATAATACAGCTGTCCAAAAGGAGGTTTACAAGACTACGGATAAGTACAGACTGTTTGTTTGTTTAAATGATTTTACTTACTCTTCAGCTGAGAAGTCTTCCAGAGTGGCTTTTATATGATCAATAAAAACAAGACAGACCTTGCTTGGAGGCTCAAAATAATAATGAGGAGGAGGAGGAGGAGGAGGAGGAGGAGGGAGATGGAGGGAGAGGTTCTTATCTACCTTCAGAAGAGATCTAAGGTAGCTTGAAAACCAGCCTAAGCCAGTATAAGGAGCTCCGTGTCATAGAGGTTACTAAAGCCTAAAATGACAGTGATGTATTCTGGTCCACATCTACAAATTTCATCATTCAGCGGGAGTGCATGCCCCTTTAAGAACAGGTTAAATCCTTGTTTCTGGAGTGGGTAACCATTACTCCCTGAATTTCTGTCTAGCTGATACTGAACTCCAATTTCATACTCCTCATGAAGTCCATTTCCACCATAATCTAACAAGTATACTAGGATTCTATGACATTGGAGACTGGTATTGCATAGGTTGCTAATTTTTGGTTGAATGGGAATTATGATCATTACTGATGTCAATTTTTGCTGTTTGAACACATTGGAACAACTGAACGTGGAAATCAGTCTAATGTTCTGTGATTCAAATTCCCAACATCTATACTGTGTCTAAGTCTGTCTCCTTAGTCATCTTCACAAATTGGTATTTCTTACTTAGCATAAAAATTTGGCAAATGCTCCAGTCTGGGGGAACAAACTTAGGCACATCTAACAGCACATGGGCACTGTTTTTATGAAACACCTACAGAACTAACTGTTCTGAAACACTTGAAGCAATTAATTACTACCATTCAGAACTGTAAATGCATACTTCTTTGTAATTGCCTGTAAATTATTTAATTCAATTCATACATTATTTATGAGCCATTACTAAATGGGAACAGAAAGCTTCCGGGGGGGGGGGGGATGAAATGTCTAAGGAGCCTATGAAATCAATTTTATAAATAAACATTATGCACATAAGCATAGACAACACAAAGATAGTTCACATAGCACATTAACACCCCCCAAAAATGCAACAAAAATCCATAGACATCCATTTGTAAATGTATTAAAATTATAGTTTTGCATAATCAGTGCTTTCAATTTGCATGTAACACTGAGACTTCTGTGAGGAGAAAGTCACCAAGAACTAGAGGTTCAGAGAAAGACAGGGTAGAGGAAACACTAACTGTGATAAAATCTTTTCTTGTACTATACACTGTTTGGATTTTAAACCTTTTCAGAGGTTGGTCAGTGAAGCTCAGCATTACCTTAGCTTGCTCTGCCAGTTTTTGGAATTTTAAAAATCACACTTTGATTGCCAAATTTGACAAAATGTGACTTCAGCTAGCAACTTCAGTGTATCTGTTGACTCTTGTATTACATTCTTCTAGCTATCAGAGAACTTTTTAAAACATATATAAACATTACAAGCTACACAAATTTGTATTTTAATTATTTTGCTAGCATCACCAGAAACACATGAACAGTAGAACAATTCATAATTCCTTATCAATAGTATTCTTGAAACACTAATCATTCTATTCTAAGGATTCATCAGGATATAATTTCATTTCTATGTTTTAAAAGTTACCAATAGTCCCAAAATTCTTCATAATTAAGATGAGGGAATTTGAGACCAAGAGTGTATCTACATAGTAGCCAAGGGTTTCTCTAGGGGAAATTTGATTAGTTCAGTTTATTGGGTCGGCTACAAGGATCCGCAAGACAGTTTCCCAAATTATACAGAGGTTGACAAGGCAGAGAGAGACAGATTCCTTCCAATGAATTGCATTTTATTAAAAGGGGAAGTCACATAGCAAACAAACACTAACTCACACATACATACAAGGACCATGGCAATGATAGCACAGGCTTTACTAAGGGATAATTACCAAAGGTAAGGATGCTCCTTTCAAGACGCGATCTCATGGCTGCAATTGGGACTCAGCTGCTTGGAGCTTCAGGAAAGCAGCCCAATTCAAAACCGGTTTGTAATGCAGGGAGATGTGGGGGTCCCCTGCACTCTATATTAGCTCCTTCCTTCTTCTCCAAACAAAGAAAATTTAGGATCTTTTATCAACGAAAACTAGCATAAGGGCAGAGGTGTTTGCCCTACATCAAAGGAAATTAAATCTACATAGTAAAGGATTATTTGGTCTGGCAATATGGGGTGAGAATGGAGTTGTAAATCAGCCTTATCTGGCTTGTCCAACAGAACATCCTGCCTATAATTACCTATCTTTCGGATTCTGGAGGTGTCAATTTTTCTCATTTGCAACTTCCAAACTATTTTGTTTGATGTGATTATGGGATAGTGTGGACATGACCACATGGCTCTGAGATCATGGATGCCCACAGTACAGAATCCATTTGGGGCCACAGGGAGAATGTACACACACCAAAATTCAGAAGATTTTGGTTTTGGTAACAACTTGGTAGAAATAAAATAGATTAACACCACTTGAACTGCCATGATTCTTTCCTACAGAATCTTGGGATTTGTAGCCTGGTGAGGCACCTCATCAAACTACAAATCCCAGGATTCCACAGGATGGAGCCAGGACATTTAAGTGGTATGAAATTGCTATATTTCTGCAGTGTGAAAGGGCTGCAAGAGAAAAATTAAACATTGCTGAAATTGAAACAGAATTCATTCAGGACAAGAGTTCTGAGTGTTTAAATTTAAAATCTAGGTTCAAATTCCTATTTATTCAGCCTTATCTAGAAATTCCTATTTATTCAGCCTTGTTATAACTGATTAGGCTTGTGATCTCATTTTTGTGTGACAGGGTCCTCATTTTTAACTGTTCCATGGCAAGTGGATACATCACATTCTGTTCCTGCTGAGCACAGTTGCACCTATTGAAATTGATTGGAGCACATGAAGGTTTTTTTTCTCCCAGTTTTTTCCCTGAAGAGTTTAACCAAAATTCACATTTTTAAAAATAAGTTGTTCTGAACACACACAAAAACTGACTTTCAATAAGATTGACAAATGGGAAAAAGAAAGGTTTCTACCATCCTTAATTGCAAACCAGAGCACAGGTACTCCAACAAACTGAATATTGATCAGGTATTGAAATGGGGGGGGGTCACTAAGAGCAATGTAGGAGGGAGTCATCAGTTTTTCTGAAAAATGTTGACCTGTCCTAGGGCTTTCAGCTGAAATGATATTATCTTGAAAAGTCACCAACCAAAACAGCAGAGGTATATGGAACAGGGCTTACAGTCCTGATCTGAGAGTTTGGGAATAAGCAACAACCCCTCTGAAAAAATATTGCAATGACAGGGTTACTTTAGGGTAGAAGGAAATCAGAAATCAGGGTCCCAGGGGCTAGACTAACCTCCACAACGAGGAGGTCATATTCCATCGTCGCCCCGGCCCTCTGGAATACACTGCCCATAGAGCTCCGCTCGGCCACCTCCCTGGCCCAGTTTAAGAAGGAGTTAAAAACCTTCTTATTTCAATCTGCATTTCCCGAATAAAGCTCCAATTGGTCTTCCCTCCCCGACAACAATTGGTGATTGGCTGATGGTGTTTTAATTTTGTTTTTAATATGAATGTAGTGTATTTTTATGGTGTTTTTGTATTGTTATATGTTGTTCACCGCCCTGATCGATGGAAGGGCGATATACAAATAAAACTTTTATTTATTATTTATTATTTATTATTTGAAGATATGCAGCAACAACAAAAACAATTAGACACATTGTCCTGTGACATCATTTTTCAGCCATTTCTCTATATGGTACTTCATATTTTAACAGGCTTATCCAGGAGCTTGGAAATGTTACTTTTTTGGATGACAGCTTCCACAATTCCCCAGTTGGTGTTGCCACTGGCTAGCTGACAGATTCTACCATTCATAGTTCAAAAACCTTTATAGGTTTTTCTTACTGATAAGAGCATCCAGTATCTTGAAGGCAATGAACTTCCATTTTCTTACATTAAGCCTGCAAATGAAAAATCTGTGGAACCCCAAGAAAAATGTACTGGTCTTTTCTAATTACTGGTGATCTTTCTCTGATTGTTTCCAGTTCATTAGGTGTATTGTTTGCTAAGAATGTCCAAATTTTGTTCAGTCATTTTCTTCAGGAACAATTCAACAGCAATAATACTTTGCCACAGTTTTGGCTTATACATAATGCTGAAAATCTGCCTATTTTTATTTCATATCAGAATAGTAGCATGTGACAAACCAACTTCTTTACTCCAATCCATTTCATCCTAATGTAAGAAAGAATTATAGTACCTGATCTACAGTAGGTTGTCTTTGTGTCGTTCTGTGTCTTGAGACCAAACAAATTGGAAATGATTGCTAAAATAAAGCCATGTAATTAGACAGCATAACATCTAATATACTCCTTTTTGTCAGCCTGCCAGAAAGAAAATTTCTGTAAATGACACACTACATCATAAAAACAACCACTTGCAACAGACCTGTTAATGATGATAAAGAACTACTGGAAAATCAAGCAATTAATTCACTGGAAGCTTTCCATTGAAGTCACTAATAATAAGGCATCAGGAAATGCAAATACACACATAATAATCAAACCTTTTGTGAATATAATGCTTTGGATTGCTGAATTTGGGGTAATACAGTAAATACCCCTAACAGATTTATTTAATGTCATTTATGGCATTAAATTAGGTTATTAATTTAACAAAGATAATTTGTAAAAAAAAAAAAAAGGCTGTATTAGACATACAGAACAATATTGTTACTTTGTGGACAAATCTGAAAACATATCAACCTATAGTGACCTCCATGCATTTCACAAGAAATACTCAGAAATGGTTTTGCCAGTTCATTCCTCTGAAATATAGTCTATAGCACCTGGTATTCACTGGTGGTCTCCCATCTAAGTCCTAAAAGGGTTGACCCAGCTGACCTTCTAAGATCATGTGGGACCTGGTGTCTTTAGGATATTTCTTGTTGTGTACCTTCAAGTCATTTCTGACTTATGGTAATTTTAAAATGACTTTATCACTGGATTTTCTGGGGCTCAGAGTGTGCAACTCACCCAAGATGGGTTTCTATGACCAAGTGGGGAATTGAAGCCTGATCTCCAGACTCACTGTCCAGTGCTTTAACCACTAAAACACGCTGGGTCTAGTAGCCCAGGCTACTTAGGCTACTAAATATGTTTTGCATTTACTAACCATGAAATAATGTTTTGGAGGTACCTGATGCAATCCTGGTAATAAATGCTGAAATTTAGAATGTATATTGGAATTACCAAGTAATTTAAACTGAGGCTATGTTAAGTAGGGCACTCTGTGAAATAAAGAACAGAAGGTCCTGGCATGATAGCAGGCATAATACTGGATCCATTAACACTGTAAATGTCCTTTGGGGGTTTGGCAGTCTGTCACTTTGGCGGGTATAATCATTGCTTAACAAAAATTTCCCAACATCTTTTATATTACTCAGATCTGTGTTTTCTGCTTTCATCCATTTTCTACAAAGCAGTATTACTAAAATAAAAAGGGGTAATTAATACTAAAGTCTAGGATTCTACCATAAAGCTGGTACTCCTTTTCTTGGAATTACTCACTCGGCATTGGGGTTGTCTAGACTACCAAAAATACATTAATACCCACATCAAAATATTCTGACCTGAATTCACCCTGCACCTAATTGAAATAAACCAAACTCAAACTGTATTGATTGACAGCCACACATTCATGAGTTCAGATTCAATTTGTACAAAAAGGGGTACATGCATAAATATATCAGCTAATAGCCTTTATTGTTCATCTGCCAATTTTACCACCCATCTGACACTCTCATTAGATGCCTGTCCTAGCCAATCTCCTTTCCCCCTTCATGCCCCCTGTGAATGATCTAAGGGAAGGAACACTGAATTTCTTTCTTCTTCTTCCTCCATCACTATCAGAAATTTGATAGGGGAAAGAGAACAGAGGGAACTAGGGAGGATTCTCGTTCCTGTCACAACATCAGAACTGAAGAGGTCTGGAATTTGACTTTGCAAAGTCAACATGTCCTCTGTGCACTAAACAGCCCTAATGGCTTTCCCCAGACTTTGGAGTTTATCTCACGGGCCTTAAAATGGGCCCATTGCATTCCCAAATGGGGTTGCGCACAGGTGCACATGGAACAGGATGGGGATAAGAATGGAGTTTACCCCCCACTGGAACGCCGCCACTGCCACTGGAATTTCAATCATGTCCTACATCCGTTCCAGAGGGTGCGATTTCTGAGAACACTTTAAAGTTCAGAAATTGCACCCTCTGGAATGGATGTAGGATGTGATTGGAACGCCCGGCGGCAGCAGCAGCTTTCCAGTGTGTGGTAAACTCCATTCTTAGCCCCATCCCGTTTCGTGCACACCCGTGCACACCCCCATTTTGGAACGCAATGGCCCCATTTTAGCTTCTGTGCGATAAACTTCTTTGTATCTGCCAATCTGTCTCACTTCCAAGCTCCCAATGTCAACCTGATCTGGATAGGACACATGTTGCTATAATCCAGTTTTTCCTGGAAAATGCAGAGTAAAATGTGATTTTTTTTTAAAAAAAATGGACTAATGTCTAAAAGAAACATGTGTGTGACTAAAGCAAACAGATTCAAAGTGGGTATGGATTTTTTTTTATGATGTAGAGAACCCCATGGATGAGAATTTTACTAAGTAAAGATAAAGGTAGTCCCTTGACATGAATGTCTAGTCGTAACCAATTGTAAGGGGCAGTGCTCATCTCTTTTACTAAGCAACAGAGCCAGCATTGTCCAAAAATGACTCCAGTGGTATTATGGCCATGATGACTTCACCGAATGCTGTTACTATCCCACCAAAGTGGTACTTATTTAATTACTTGCATTTGCATGCTTTCAAACTGCTAAATTGGCAGAAGCTGGGATTAGTGATAGCAGCTCACCTCATCATGCAGCACTCGGGCCTGAAACTGCCAACCTTCCAATTCTCCGATTATCAGAATTGGCATCTTAACCACTAAGCCACTGAATCCCATTGAAACTTTACTACAATGAGTTAATAATCCAACTTCTAGAATGTATGGATCAACAGTCTTATATGCACAGTGCACATTTTGTTCCCTAGCTAAAGATAATTAGTTTACCTATGGTGGACTGAAAGTAGATGGTTTGACAAACAATTATTTCTTATACAAGGAGAAAAAAGTTCAAAAGACAGAAAAGAGTAAAATAACGCCACATGATTTAAGGCCTCTATAATGAGGGACTCATCAGAAGTAAAAAGTCTGGGTATATGGAGGGTTTTCAAAATGGCCTCCAGCAATTTTGTATTTGCGTGTGAGTGAAAAAGACAGAGAGAAACAGGGTAAGATTGTAAATATTGTGAGATTCTTAAAAGAGTACATCACTTAAACAGTATTGTCACTGAAATCAATGGGACTTAAGTTACTTATGACTAATTCATATCCTATTGATTTTACTGACTCTACTCTATGTATGACTAAGTGAATCTATTTTTATTTATTTATTTAATCCTTGTCTTTCAAGATAAGAGTTTCCCCAAGGCAGCCTACAACATAAAACCAATGAAAACATAATAGCCAAGCAATATTATATCAAGCAGTGAAAACAGTGACAATTTTTTAAAAAAATTAATGATTAAGCATTTTTTTGGTCAAATCAATAATACTAAAATGTAACTTTAGAAAACCTGCAATGAAAATCAAAATGTTCATATAAAGCCAAGGTAGAAGAGATGTTTTTAAAAACCTATTTGGAAACAGCCATAGATAGGGCCATCTATATATCTTTCAGGAGGGATTTGCATAGGGTAGGGTCCACCACTGAGACAACTCTACCTCTAGTAACTATCAACTACACTGTTTTCATTAGCAGGCTGATGAATATGATGATGTAGGTAGAAAAACTGAAGGCAATCCTTCAAAACAACAACAACAAATCCTAGACCCCAAACCATTTTGGGATTTGAAAATCAAAAATAGTCTGATTGGATTCACAAACACATTGGCAACAACTGCAATAGTGCAGCATGGGTGGAATATAGTCTAACTGTCTAAACACAAGGATTTCAGTGGCTGCATCCTGTACCAGCTGAAAGGTAGCCCACATAAAGTGCATTGCCGTAATCTAAGTCTTGATACAACTTTGTTGTTGTTGCTGTGTGCCTTCAAGTCATTTCTGACTTATGGTGAACCCAAAGGTGAAGCTATCATGGGGTTTCCTTGAGAAGTTTCTTCAGAGAAGGTTGCCATTGCCATCCTCTGTGGCTGAAAGAGTGTGACTTGCCCAGGATCATGCAGTGGGTTTTATGGCTGATCGAGTATATAACTGAGGCATTAATAATGGAATCTTGGCCTATTTTCCCTAGGTAGGTTTGCAGGTTATATACCAAGCAAAGTTATGAGAAGCTATTGTTCCCACTTGTGTTTTCATACACAAAGAAAGATTCCAAAGAACTCCCAAGTGATGAATTTGGTTCTTCAAAGCAAGCACAGCTCTATCCAATACCAATTTATCAGTTGATTTCTTCACCTAAAGAACTTCCATCTTGCCTGGATAAAGCTACAGCTTTTGTTGTCATTTATCTGCAAACATTTATTAACATATTTGGAAATGTAACCAAAGTTAAATAGCTGTTGCTCTTTTGTAATTCAGATCTAGTACAAGAGATGAAAGCTGCAATCCCATGCCCACTTATGAGGGAGTAAGCTGCATTCTACTCAATTGGATTTCATCTGAGTAGACATGTAAAGAATTGTATTATAAATGTCTTTTTGTAAAGTCCAGTTGGAGCATTAATTATTAGAGTTAACAACCTTTGCAAGCCTATCTCATAACTGCTAATATATAGATTCCCTGATAGTTTGCTTTTACACACCCACTCTTCCTGCTTCACTCTAATAGTCAACCTTTCTCTCCTTGATTAGACCATATTATTTGATTACACACAAGTATTATAAAAGTTTCGCTTATATATTTTACACAGAAGATTATATTTTATTCTTTTCTCTGCAAGAAAATTATGTGGATGAGCATGACATTGATTGTTGTTTAGCTTCTTCCTTACCAGATTGATTAGTCTGCTAGAGAGATCAATTACTATCTCTTGTCCTTCCAAACAGTAACATGATCCTTTGTTATAATATGCTTTGTCATGTAAGTTTCCTGTTATAATGTAATAAAGTAATAATATATACTTTCTTTACTTCCCAATGTCATATGCTTCTTTTAGAAACTGATTCAATGAACCCAACATTTTTAAAATTGGATCACCTTCTCTTGATCACACGCAAAGCCTTTTTAGAAGAAAAGGTGCAATTGCTTTGATATTTTTAGGCATTAGATCTAAAAGTGGGAAAGGGTATCTTTGCATTCTGCAGCCAAAGCTGATTGGTCTACTAAATCAGAATCCATAATTTACTTCGATTTAGCAAGTAATAGTGAAGTCAATGAAACTGACCTCCAACGAAATACATTTAGGAGATGTTACTATTTTCAAAGGCTCTTTTCTATCCTCAAATTTCTGTCAATATTCTGCCTGAAAATTCAAGGCTTATTTCACAAAAAACGCTCTCCTCAAGGGCATATATTGCATTCTCAGATGTCTGAACTGAAGTTGCTTTTTCCCCCTGAACATTTAAAGTAGACAGAAATAAATATTTCTACAAGATGAATAAGTGAACTGGGAGCAAACCCAGAAAATAATGAATTAGCAAAAGTATAGATTTGTCACTGTAGTGAGGAGTAATAGATGCTGAACACGAGATTACAAGAATGCATATAAGGCTGGAAAAAAAGATAGATTCTTGTTAATCTCAAATTTGTGGATTTATTAGGGCTGTACAGATTTATTTAAATAAATCCTTTTCATGACAGCAGACACTAGATATAAACATACACTTGGGAAACAGCGGACATGAGAATTGCAAAAAACAAAACAAAACAGAAAGCTTTGTGCAAGAGGAAGAATAGCAAAAAGAAAACACATATACACATACAATGCATTGCTCTTTATAACATACAAAAATTCACAAATGGCAAGCCTTTAGGAAAGTTCAATGTACATGTTGAAAAATAAATTTGTATCTGCATCGTTAGATTTCAGCAAAGTGGCATCATATTTTTGGATAAATTATTTTCACTACATTTAACATGCAAGTTTCTCCACATGCCATGGGGCGGGCTTTCATAATGGCATCTTGGAGCAAACCTGGATAAAATAAAGGACGAATATTTACAGTAGAAGCAATTTTAAATTCTGTTTTCATAAGGGAAAATGAAAGTGCTTGCCAAACTCTCTTGTGATTCTGGGGCAATCCAGATAGGTCACTTTAAAATGATGGTTTCCACATTATTCCCATCTATATCCTCCCTCAACAACTGCCATCCTCCGGCCTGTGAGGGAGTTGACCAGGCAGGCCCAGCTCCATCAGGGCTAGCCTGGAAGAAGAGACTCCTCCCTCCATAACTGTCATCTTCCGGCCTGTGAGGGAGTTGACCAGGCAGGCCCAGCTCCATCAGGGCTAGCCTGGAGAAAGAGGCGCCTCCCTCCATAACTGTCATCTTCCGGCCTGTGAGGGAATTGACCAGGCAGGCCCAGCTCCATCAGGGCTAGCCTGGAAGAAGAGACTCCTCCCTCCATAACTGTCAACTGACCAGAAATCAGTCTAGTCAAAAGCAAGGCAGCTGGAGACAAAGAGGAAGGATGAAACACCCACAAAGATATCTTCACAGATAGATTATCCAAAATGGGAAAACATGCAGTTGACTGTATGATACAATAGCTAAAAAAGAAAATATTAATATGATCCTAGGCTGCATCAATAGGAGTACAGTGTCTAGGTTAAGGAAAGTAATAGTACCACTCTATTGTGCTTTGGTCACACCTCACATGGAATACAGTATTCAGTCCTCAGCACCAGAAGGGTCTTGACAGACAAGAACATGTCAAGAGGAGGGCAACCAAAATGGTGAAAGGTCTGGAAACCATGACCTATGAAGATTAGCTTAGATCTTGGTATGTTTTGTTTGAAGAAGACACAATTAATATGTGATATAATAGCCATGTTTAATTATTTGAAAGGATGTCACATGGAGGATAGAGAAAGCTTTTTTTCATTCCTGCTGCTGTAGAGATTAGGGCATGGAGCAATGGATTCAAACTACAGGGAAAGAGATGGTACCAACTTTCTGATGGTAAGAGCTGTTTCACAGCGGAATACACTCCCTTGGCCCAGCTCCATCAGGGCTAGGCTGAAGAAAGAGGTTCCTCCCTCCTTAACTGTCATCTTCCGGCCTCCTATTCCCCTCCAGCTATACTCTCACTGTGTGGGGGAGAGGCTTGCGTACCCTAATGAAGTTGTGAGCTATGCTGGCAGTGGTATAATAGCCAGCATAGCTTTCCATGCCAGACAGGTCACAACCAAAGGGTCTTATCAAGAGCGCCAAAGGGCAGGATGGGCTCTCTAGCCTTATGGCAACCCTCCTAGGAGAAGGAAAACTCTAATCCCAAACCTGGGCAGATGGTGCTCGTCTAACCCTGTAAGGTCAACCATCTAAGAGAAGGTAATTCTAATCAAACCTACGACCCGAGGACCTTGCTGCCACCATCCATGCTTGTCAAGGCCTCAGCAGTCGAACCTCTGGTTTAAAGGGTGAGGCCAGTTCTGTGCATGCTGCGCTCCACCAGAAAAATCCATTGCACAGGCTCGAAGGATACATCCAACGTCATCAACGCGCTTATAGAAAGCACGGATGAGTCCTTCCTGAATCTTCATTCGCAAAGTAAAGCCAAGAAGAAGAAGAAGAAGAAGAAGGACACTCCCTTGGAATGTGGTGGAGTCTCCTTCTTTGGAGGTTTTTAAGCAGAGGCTGGATGGCCATGTGTCAGGATTGTTTTGATAATATATTCTTGCATATCAGGGGGTTAGGCTGGATGGCCCTTGTCATCTCTTCTAACTCTATGATTCTATGATTCTATGAGTCTATGCCTCATGCTGTCTATGAGAAGTACAGTGGATCCTTGTTATACGCTGGGGTTTGGTTCCAAGATCCCCCGTGTATAACAAAATCCGTGTATGCTCAAGTCCCATTAAGTATAATGACATAGCAAAATGGTGTCCCTAATAAAAAATGGAACATCAAGGTAAATTTATACTTTTTTGGAACATTTTCAAACCGTGTATGCTTAAATCCGTGTATAAAAAATCCGTGTATAAGAAGGGCCGACTGTATGTGGTAATCAAAGCTTTATGCCCAGAAATGGGGAAGAATATCCAATTATGGTGATATGGCAGGCAGGGTAACCACAACCATACCCACGAAGGAAGACAAGGCACTGCAAAATGTGAGACATTGTAAAACAAAAGCTAAAAACACTAATATACACATAAATTCCTTTCATATGGTTTATTTGTAACTATATTGCATATACTGTATTATGTACTCAACCATATTTTCTAATGAACTTATCCTTATTAAAATGACTTACAATATACTTTTGGAACTATGAGCAAGACAAATGCTTAAAATTATAATTTACTAGGAAGAAACTCTTGATTGAATCTACATTTACATTTTTCCTTTCAGTTGCCCAATGTGCTGCAATAAAGGGAAACCCTTTCAACATTTGTATTATGTCCTCAAGAAGCCCATTGCCAAACACATTTGCTCTTCTTTTTCCCTCCAAGAAACAAACAGGTCTTGAGCTCTGGGGGCAAGCCTTGTTTGCTGCAGCTCCTAGGAGAAAAGAACTATATAAGGTTCTATCCTATCCCCCATTTGCTCCAAGGACAGGCTGCCAAGTGGACAAATTTTTTGAAGGGGAACAGCAAAATGTGTTGTTACTCAATGTGCATCTTAGTCATGCTCAAAATGGAGAACATTTTGGAAGTCTTCCTGGAGAGAAAGTCAAAATGTAGGACATGCACTGGAAAAGAAGGCTGTCTGGTCACTCTAATGACAGTGGGAGAAAAGTACCAGCTCTAGTTCTGACAAAAGAGTAGTACTGTCCTGAAGGATTCCTCCTCAGTACCCAGTAGTCACAGAAATACTTACTTTTTCAGAGATTTCTACTGGAAGAAATCCCCAAGAAAGAATGCTGTCGGCATTTTCTTTGCTTGAGGATGTAGCCAGGTTCACTTCATTGGAACCACTCTTGATATTGGAGACATACAGCTGGACCACTTATGGGTAAGAGGTTTTCCAGCTTCATTGAAGCTAGTATTTGATGCATGACCCATTGATTTATATCTGAATTCTTAAAAGGGGTGGAGTAAAACAGAACCCCTTGCTTGCAGAACTATGGTAGCCCATATTTTCTGGAGTAATCTTTAGCTTGCAGCTGTGATAGCTTGGGAAAGATCTTGGATGCTCTCTTCATAAAAGTATCTTACTCTTTTGCCTAGTTTTGCCAGTATTTCTGTGTTATTACAGTATGGAGCAAGACAAAGGCGTGGATTGAAACAATATGATTTCTAAAAGTTGACACCCATGACCCATCACACCACACCTCTTGCTTCCCAAGAAACAGAAGTCCTATTTCCCCTTGTTTTTGTGAAATTAGATTTTTTTTTTTTAGATATGACAATTAAATTTATCATTTATGTCAGGAGTAGGCGACTTGTAGCTCTCCACTTGTTGGGTTGTTGTTGTAGTTGTGTGTCTTCAAGTTGTTTCCAATGTATGGTGACCCCATTATGGGGTTTTCTTGGCAAGCTTTTTTCAGAGGGGATTTGCCATTGTCATCCTCTGAGGCTAAGAGAGAGTGACTTGCCAAAGTCAACCAGTGGGTTTACATGGCTGAACCGGGATTCAAACCCTGGTCTCCAGAGTCATAGTCCACTCAAACCACTATGCCACACTGATTACAACTTCATCATTTCCTATCACTAGATCTGCTTCCTAGGGTTCTTGGGAGTTTATCTGGAAGGCTACAATTTTTTTCATTCTAAATATGTAGAGAGCTGTCGTTGCTCGACTCTACTCACATAATGAGTTGTATGAAGAATAAACTCATAGAATATATTGCATGATTCACTTTGTATCTCTATCTAAAACAAGCAGAATGATTGGATGACAAACATCCATCTAACATAATGTTCTAAGTATCATAGAAAAAATAATTGTGGAAAACATAATTGTGAAATGAACTTTTGCAGCAAAGGAAATTTTCCACTGTAGCGGAATATTAATCATTTATTGTGAACAAACCTTGAACTTAAAAAAAAAGCCATTCCTGCTTATCTGAAGACAAAAAGGGTATTGTTCTTTCATCTAGATGTCTCTGATTCACTTTACAGTGAAAGATTTACTATTGATATTGACCTTGGAATGCAATCTTTCTAAACTGACCTTAAAATAGTATTTTAACTCATATGCAAAAGAGGGCTTGGTATTTTAAAAGTCAGCAAAGAAAAACTGTATCTACCAGTTCACTTTTATTCTTATAACTGCTTCTTTTTATTGTCATATCTACTTCCTACAGTCTCCATTTCTCACAAAAATGTATTCAGTTTGTTCCTGAATGTACATGGCTAAAGCACTTCCATTCCATACAATGTTATGCTTTTGAATTGCTAAATTATGTGTTAGATGCTAGAGAAGCCATTTATTAGAACCCTTATGGAGGTATGAAACTGTAAGAATGGGAGGACATAAACACTGTCCCACCTTTCCACACCATTTCTCCAAGCTGTTTACAGTTATAGTCATCTGTAAAATAGGTAAGTGTGTATAATTACAATTTCCAACTACACATACGCATTAACAACTTTCAGGAAGAAATATGAAGAGTGGAGACAATACACACATCCCTACATCTTCTCCATTCTTAAATGTCCGGGAAAGCAGCCAACAGCTGATAACAAATCCAAACAAACACAAAAAGACACCACACAGAATTTGTGGAGCAAGATAAGTCTTGCAACGCAGACTTACAGGCAAAGGCAGATGAAGTCAGAAACCAGTCTAAGTATAAGCCAAAAGTCAAGTTATGAGCAAAGTCAGGCAATCCCGCTCAATGATTCCAGAAGAGCAGTGTGGTCAGGCCAGTCCAAAGGCTCAAGCTGAGAAATCAGACCTGAGTCAGGAAATAAGGTGTTTTCTCCAGTGAAGTCATAAAACTTCGGACAAAAACTCTGACATCTTTCCTGGGCTTTTTATCATCAGTCCTCATTAGTGCAAGTGGTTTTAATGAGCTGGTGTTTTTAATAGAATCATAGAATCATAGAATCATAGAATCGTAGAGTTGGAAGAGACCACTAGGGCCATCCAGTCCAACCCCCTGCCATGCAGGAAATCCAAATCAAAGCATCCCTGACAGATGGCCCTCCAGCCTCTGTTTAAAGACCTCCAAGGAAGGAGACTTTATCACCCTCCGAGGGAGTGCATTCCACTGTCGAACAGCCCTCACTGTCAGGAAGTTCCTCCTAATGTTCAGGTGGAATCTCTTTTCCTGTAGCTTGCATCCATTGTTCCGGGTCCTGTTCTCTGGAGCAGCAGAAAACAAGCTTGCTCCCTCTTCAATATGACATCCTTTCAAATATTTAAACAGGGCTATCATATCACCTCTTAACCTTCTTTTCTCCAGGCTAAATATCCCCAGCTCCCTAAGTCGTTCCTCATAGGGCATGTTTTCCAGACCCTTCACCATTTTTGTCGTCCTCCTTTGGACACGCTCCAGTTTCTCAATGTCCTTTCTGAATTGTGGTGCCCAGAACTGGACACAATATTCTAGGTGGGGCCTGACCAGAGCAGAATACAGTGGCACTATTACTTCTCTTGATCTAGACACTATACTTCTATTGATGCAGCCTAAAATAGCATTGACCTTTTTAGCTGCCGCATCACACTGTTCACTCATGTTCAACTTGTGGTCTACTTGGACTCCTAGATCCCTTTCACACGTAGTTTCATTCAGCCAGGTGTCACCCATCCTATATCTGTGCATTTTATTTTTCCACCCTAAGTGCAATACCTTACATTAATCTGTGTTGAATTTCATTTTGTTAGCTTTGGCCCAGCTTTCTAGTCTATTCAGGTCATTTTGAATCTTGATCCTGTCCTCTGGGGTATTAGCTATTCCCCCTAATTTGGTGTCATCTGCAAATTTGATAAGTATGCTCCCAATTCTGTCATCCAGGTCATTGATAAAGATGTTGAATAGCACTGGGCCCAGGACAGAGCCCTGTGGGACCCCACTGGTCACTTCTCTCCAGGATGAAAAGGAGCCATTGTTGAGCACCCTTTGGGTTCGGCCGGTCAACCAATTACAGATCCATGTAACAGTTCCTTTGTCTAGCCCACATTTTACAAGCTTGTTTGCAAGTATGTCATGGGAAACCTTGTCAAAGGCCTTAGTGAAATCAAGATATACTATATCCACAGCATTCCCTTCATCTACCAAGCTGGTAATTTTATCAAAGAAAGAGATTAGGTTTGTCTGGCATGACTTGTTTCTCTGAAACCCATGTTGACTTTTTGTGATTATGGCATTGTCTTCTAGATGTTCACAGACTCTCTGTTTAATGATCTGCTCCAGAATCTTTCCTAGTACTGATGTCAGACTAACTGGACGATAATTGTTGGGATCCTCTTTTTCCCCCTTTTTGAAGATGGGGACAACGTTTGCCCTCCGCCAGTCTGCTGGGATCTCTCCTGTTCTCCAGGAGTTTTCAAAGATTATTGCCAATGGCTCTGATATTACATTTGCCAGTTCTTTTAATACCCTTGGATGGAGTTCATCTGGTCCCGGAGACTTAAATTCATTTAGTTTAATAAGGTGTTCCTCTACTATCTCTTTACTTATTCTGTGCTGAAATTCCCCAATTCTGTCCTCTGCTCCATTATCCTCAGGTTGAGCACCCTTTGCCTTTTCTGAGAAGACTGAGGCAAAGAAGGTGTTGAGTAATTCTGCCTTTTCTCTGTCTTCTGTTAGCATTTTGCCATCTTCTCCACGCAGTGGCCCTACCGTTTCCTTCTTCTTCCTTTTGCTGCGCACATATCCAAAAAAGCCCTTTTTATTGTTCTTAACCTCTCTAGCAAGCCTGAGTTCGTTCTGCGCTTTAGCTTTTCTGACTTCACCCCTACACATGCCTGCTATTTCTTTGAATTCCTTTTTTGTGATTTCCCCCTTTTTCCATTTCTTATACATGTTCCGTTTCAAACTTAGCTCGGTTGAAAGTTCCTTAGTCATCCATCCTGGTTTCTTGAGACACCTCCCGTTTTTCTTTCTCACTGGAACGGTTTGAAATTGTGCCTTCAGTATCTCTCTTTTGAGAAACTCCCATCCGTCCTGAACGCCTTTATCTTTTAGTATTTATAAAGTATTTATTATTTATAAAGCCTCCTCAATCAGCAGAGGCATGCCCTTTCTGATCTTATCTGGCTGAAGGTAGGTATGTGATACTTCTCCATGTCCACAGTACTAGAAGGCCCTGCTGCTGTGAGGTTTGGCTCCTGTTTGTATTTTAAAGCCTCCACTGGACCTCCCAGGGCAGAGGTAGGGCCAGGCTGAGGCTGAGGCTGGAGCAACCGGGGGCCCCAAATGGCAGGGTGCCAAGATGGGGCCTGTGACACGTGTTATTATAGTATGGAGCAAGACAAAGGTGTAGATCGAAACAATATGATTTCCACCCTACTGAGCCCTACTTTCTGCCCCAGGGCCCTTAAAGGCTCAAGCTCAGCCTCAGACTCCTCAACCAGGCTGGGCCTGACACTAAAACTAATTAAACTTTGGCAAGTCCAACAGATCTGTTTTTGTTTTATTTTTTTTGGGGGAGGGGTGGAAAATCCATATAGAGTTATTGAATTACAGAACTGTACTGTTGGAAGAACTTCAGAAGTCACCATCACCAATGCACTGCTCCAGCAAAAAATCCACAACTAAAGTATCAATGGCTAATAGCCATTCAACTTCTGTTTAAAAAGTGCCAGTGACTGAGAAACCAACAGGGTAACTTGGAGATCTTTCATTCATAGTGGGCATGTCTACACAAGCCAAATGAAGCCCTCCCTACATGCCATCTGACATCATCCGGCCTGGGAGGGAGTGAAAAGGCAGACCCAACTCCATCAGGGCTAGCCAGGACAAGAAGAAGGGCCCTCCCTCCAATCCATTTGCCATAGTCTAGGCCTCAGAGAACGACTGGACTTGATCCCCTTCCCCATCACCATTCCCTTCTCCTTTTGTGTCATGCCTGTTTAGATTGTAAGCCTGAGGGCAGGGAACCGTCTAAATAACTATCTGTAAACTGCTCTGAGAGAGTGGGTCTAAATACCCTAAATAAATAAATAAGAATACGAAGATGCTCACAAAACTCACAAAAGTAGTTGTGGGTTCTGAATTCCTAAAATGTTTTGATCCAATCAAAAGAAATTTTAAGTATTTCTGAATGCCATGAATTGTAGTGAAAGAAGTTGTATTTAACTGTTACATCAAACTATATGACTGGCTAGATTAAATTTCTAAATTCAAAATTCCAGTTTTACTGAATGTCAGATCCATATGATATGATGTATTGATGATATGGTGGTAAGATGACATGGTGACATAGTATTCTGATAAATGCCAATTTATTGAGAGGAGAATAGGAATCCTGTTGGAAGCCAAGCTCGGAAAAAAATAGGAGGAGGCAAATGGCCTGGAGCAAGAGAGATTTGTGGTTTTATGACCTTGTTGTTCTTGCAAGCAGATCTGGGCTGTAAACCAGGGAAGCTCTCCTTCCTTAAGTGCAATTGAATGATAATGCAGGAAAAGAAACAGAAAACATGAAAGGTCACTTTGATCCAGAACAAAGTCATAACCAGGGGGGGCTCAATTATGGGAACTCTTAAGTATGATTCAAGGGGGAAACTTTTCAGTTCCAATATAAACCCTGGACAGAGGAACTTCTGTCTCAGTTTCTGGAATAAAATCTTTTGTTTTGACCACATTAACATGTTCTCTTGTTTATTGGGAATTGAGTCTGCTGATCCTGACACTGGGCCTCTAACTTATATGATGTATTTTTGTTGTTGTTGTTGTTGTTCAAGTTGCCTTATATCAAGAAAACAGTCTACCAGTCTATCTCCAACTGGAATAGAAGCTTACCACTCTATCTCCAGCTAGAGGAGAAAATTACCCTTTTCCATAAAGGGTTGAAGAGGTTCCTTTATGTTTTGCTGATTTAAGCTGCTGAGTGTCCTAAGTCTGCAGAGATGAATAGTTACTGGTGAGGTGGTGGGGATTTTATTTTTAGTATAGTATAGTGTTATGTTTATTGCTTTATCCTTGATTATATATCTCTGATTTCTGCTCTTTGGAGAAAACAGTGTGATAAATACGGCTTGGGTCCAGTCTATTTGAAGGAGTGTATCTCCCTGTACGAATCCCCAAGAGTATTGAGATCATCAGGAGAGGCCCTTCTCTCTGTTCGGCCACCCTCTCAGGTGTGTTTAGTGGGAACAAAAGAGGGCATTCTCTGTGGCTGCTTCCAAGCTCTGTAACTCTGTAATTATGATTATTAACAGACTTCATTGTAAACACAATTAAAAGTAGCATGAACCAGATTTAAACTGATACCATCTTTTTGGTCCTGAGTTTTCTGTGTCTGAGATCTGAATTTTACTTATCAGCCTGAGGTAGTATATGAAGCTTCCCTATTCATTTCCTCAGCATCATTTAAACAAAGGATATGACAAAGGAACTATTGAATTAAAACAATGGCTTTACCTGCTTGAACTAGTATTTGTACCTTTACATTTAAAATTAAATGCACAAAATATTTAATCTTTATGTTTCACTTTGTGTAAAGGTCTACATGTCAACAAAATTTATGTCTCAATACATATTTAGATCAGAGCTGTTCTTTTGATTAATCATGCTGTTAATTAAACTGAATGTACAGTTGCAAATACCCTACAATTATTTTCTGAAGAATAATCATTAAATATACAGTGTTTACAGATAACTACATTTTTTAAATAACATCCTTGCTTAAGCTCATGAATAATGGTTTGCTGTGATAATTGACATTGGGAATCTATGGCCTTGATGTACAGCTATTCTCTGTGAACAAAACACTGCATCTGCTGTTACTAATGGAGCTCCCTTACTATGCTGGCTGTGTTCAAAATTTATTAAGAGACTGGGAGCAAAGTACAGTGTTGTTCATAATGCTCATCAGACGTATCAGACATATAAGATGTGTTCATCAGACAAATGTTTGAACAAAACAAGAGTATAACCCCCATATATTTGATATGCCCCCCCTTTACTCCCACAAATGGAAAAGCAGGAAGACCATGCAGACAAGAAAAGCCCTCCACTCAATACTGGGATAATGTTCAAAATAGTAGAGATCTGTCTTTGTGATTTTAGAGCACAAGGCCATAAGAATGTAAAACAAGCCACAGTGCATCAAAATGCAGTCCAGAATAAGTCATATCAAGCAACAGCTTGTTTCCTACTCGCCAAATGTATGAGGCCTACAAGAAGGACATGCCTGCACTAGCCCTCTTCTGCTGTTATTCTCAAGCATCTGGTATTGAAAAATATACTGCCTTCATAACATTGAGGTTACATATACTGATCATATCTTTGACAGCTTCATCCTGTATGAATTTTTCTCGTCTCCATGATAAAAATTTTCACTGGTCATCATTACTATTTCTTTTATTACTTAACTCCATTGTTTTACTTTGAGTTGTGCATAGAAATATTTCTCATCATATAGGCTGTAGTATTATGGAAGAGGGAAAGAATAAGCTATCCATCCCCTTTCCCCATAACATGCATAATTTGTACATTGCTATCATGTCTGCCATTACGTAGCTTATTTTCTGAACTAAAAGGCCCCTAGAGTTGGCCATTCCTGACAGCAGAGTTGTCACACCACTTAATCATTCAGTTTTCCCTTTTCTGCAACTTTTCCATCTCAAGAATCATATATTTCAGCTGTACCAACTAAAACTGTTCATAGTATTCCATGAATGATTGCACCCATGCATGAAAGCATTATGATGTTGACATTTTTATGTTGACCACATTTTCTAATGTAAGCTGTGAACAGAAATTCCATTTTCTTCATTAGTGTCCCAAATACCCACACTTGGCATATTTGTTCAACCCTTCAAATAAATTCCAAGGATGAAGGTCATGCTGTGACCTTGTGGGGGCCAACATGTTCAGGTTCAGGTTCAAGTGGCCCCTACTGGCTCTGGGAAGGTTCTCTCCCTAGCCTCCATGTCCACCATTTGTAGCGCTTAAAAACATAATCAAACTGGAAAGTCCCCCTTGTAATCTTGGAACCTTGAGAGGTAATTTTTAGGAACCAGCCTGGCTTCTTTATACCTAGAGGAGGCCTCCCCACCCCCAAAAGAGAGTGACTGGAAATCTCTTCTCATTTGGAGAAGAAAGAAAACAATGCCACAGGCCTAAAAGAGCTATGGACAAAAAAACCTGGGGGCTTTTAAATTTCAACTAAATAGGGAGTGGATGAACAGAGCACATGGGATGGAGGTCAGCTGCATGTGGGAACCTCATGTGATTCATGGGTTGCACTGCATTCAACTCTGAGGTAACTATTATCATTTTAGATCAGGATGCACAGGATGTCAGGAAGAGACCTCTAACTGATGTACAGATGTAAAAGAGAAAATAGGCATGGGGGCACATCACCCTGAGCTACTTAGAACAAAAGGGTGAGGTCAAAAATGTTAAGAAAAAGCAACATGGGATATACAGTAAATGAAATAAAACATGTATGTGAGAGTCAGGGTGACTCAGCAGAAGCCAATTGAGAACCACACAGGTGTAAATGGTAATACAATTAACAAGTCCTGAATGCCAAGGACAAGAAATGTAAAGTGGATAATTGGGCACACCTGAGAATTGTTAAGTGGTCAAGGCTGAGATGATGAAATCATTAATTGTAGGATGAACCAAGAGAACCAATGAGAATGATGTACACGCCTACTGGGTGGAAACAGACAACAGTGGGTGGTACCATGCATTGACTATAATAATGACTATGCATCCCAATGTATTTTGTGGGTTGTAGAGTGGGTAGTAGTAGTGGATAGTGAGGAGTAGAGTATTGTTGTTTTGGAGCTGTATATAGTAGAATAAAGTAGATCTTTTATTTAAGACTACTGAGTTGTCTGGTGTCTTGGGTGAAGCTACAAGAGCCAGCTGGATCCTGAAGAAGGGTGAAGACTTCTGTGGAAGCAAGAGTGAGAAGGCTTGGAGAGTTTGTCGGGGTCTTCAGCCTATTCTCTGTAACTCTGCTAAGCTATAACCACTGGCCAAAACTGGTCAGCGCGGTGCACAACCAGGTGGTGAGTTCAAGCCAGAGGTGAAGAGCTACAACTCCCATCATCCCTGACATTGAAAGAAATTCAAAAAAACTTCCAAACAGTACTCAAAGTAAGGCAAAAATTGAAACCTCCTTCATAATAGAGTTGCCTTGAATCCCAGATGTCAATTTTTTATTTAAAAAAATTAAAAAATAATATTCTAAGGAAATTTGTACAAAATTGGAAGACAGGTTTCATCACAGCACTATTTTTCCAAAAATCAATACATATTGATTTCTCTCCCAAGAACAGTTAACTTGAAGTAATTAATGAAAGATTTTTTTATTCCTTCCTTAATCTTTTGGGTGGGAGTGAGAGGTAGCGCCTGAATTAGTATGGGTATGGGTGGAGAAGGGATACTTGAACTTTTCTGATTAAATTATTTTAGGATTAATTTTATTTCAGCCCAGTTGGGTGGGATTCCTTTCATGCCAAGTAGCAGCCCCTGTATACCACAGGGTTCAAAGCGGCCTTTTAGTTATTCGTAGAGCCTTTCAGAAAGTGTAGATGGAAACAGAGTGGAAAGAATGGAGGAACATCTTTCTATGTTTTTAATTTTGTCATTAGCTTCCTTCAGTTTCATTTTTCAGAGAAAGGCAGGTTATAAATGTATATAAATATAAATGATGATGATGATGATGATGATGATTTTTTTCTTTTTGAGGGCAAAAAACCCTACTCTTTTACTAAAATAAAAGTCCCACCGAATTCTAGTGGACTTCATTTGAGTGAGGGGACATATATTATATATTAGCCAATTTATCTCAGTATCCAAACCACTCCCATGAAAAAATGGACAACATAAACAGAGAATTTGCTCTTTAAACCAATATTTAATTAAAGATTACTTACTGTATTATCTGAAACATGTAGACTTTGTTCTTTTGTTATTAGAAGAAAAAAAGATTTTGATTGTACAAAATCATGTACATTGCTGTTCTGTGAAGAATTTAGTCATTATTTTTGCTCTGTACTTCTGTTTCAATTTGACTTTAATTATGTCACAGAAACCATATTATATTGGAAGCCTTATTATGCTCTTGGAAGAAAATATGCATTTACCTTTACATGAACTGTTACAGAGGAAAAAGCCAATAGTTTACCTTTTAATATCGTATCAGTCCTTTTTCATTAACTTTATAATTTCTGCTTTCCTCTCTCTTTCTACAATTGGCCATTCAATTCATTGTTGCCTTCACTTAAACAAAACAAACAAAAAGAAAAAGAAAAATTTCCAGCACTAAAAATTCTTGTATACTCCTAAGTGGTGTATGTGTAAGAAAAAGCCACTTATCATAAATTCTGCTGTATTCTTGAGCTCAAGTTATAACCTTAAGCAATGCAATGAGAAACTCTAGGGAGAAATGAATGAGAACCCAGTGGAGTATGTACCTATCAGACCTTTGTTACAAATATACTTTTCCAGGAAATGAGTTCACCATACGGCAGCATTCAGGCTATCAAAACATCAACAGAAAGGAGAGTGAATGAAATATTCAATGACTTTTCTCAATAAGAAAGGTAATAAAGAAAGCTATTGCTGGCAGCCACCCATTTTAAAAGGTAATACAGCTGTTTGCAAGCTGAGCAGCACATTTCTTTATCCCATCATTGAGCAAAGTTCCCTGTCATTAAGTAACTGAACTTAATTACTCAGTGTCAACACCTCTGATAATCCCAACTGCTCCCCATTCCCCCAGAACAGACTCCATTTAATTTTACATGGAGTGAACTTGATACTTTACTTTAAAAGTCATAAGAGAAATAGAAAGATTTTTCATATACTTTCTTGCTTCAATAGGAAAAAATTACAAATTATCTATTTCACTACTTATTTAAGTGGAGAATTGGCTTTTTATTTTTATATGCTTACTGTAGACAGAACATAGTAGTAATACAGGGAATGGCACGACAATCTGTCCCCTGACATTATGATTTAGAAACAACTGCTGCAGGAAATATTTTGACTTTCTTCCACTTCTTTCTGAAGAAGGAATTTGTTTTCAGCAGCTACTGATCCCATAGTTTTCACATCAGTTATGTAGGGGAGATACAGACAGCCCAAAAGACAGCTCCAGTTAAGAGCCACTCCTTTTAGGCTAGATCGAGGCCAGGGCAAACAGATGCCCAGCCCCAATCCAGCCAGATTCTGCCCCCAAAAGGAGCAGATAAGATCCATTTCTTTTTGGGGTGAAAAAAAAGCTGTCCCTTCTCCCAAAGAGCCAGCTTTTCCTCCCAAAAAAAACCTGGCTCTGGGGAAAGTGGCATCTAAGCACTACACCCCCCAAGTGGGAGAGAAGCTGGTTGGCATGTAATCACCTGCCAGGCTTCTGTCTGGCTTAGGGGCATGGTGCATGTAAATGCCATGCCTGCAAGCCAGCCTCAAGTGGGTCTATATGAGCTGTCTGTTTTGGCCAATAGTGGCACATATCATGGCACAGGAAGAGAGAAATTTCAAGCACAGGAAGAGATAAAAACCAAAGGGGCATAATCATGGCGTGCATCGTCTGAATGGGCATGCACCAAGATGGTGCCCTGTGCCAAAGGGGCATCATCATGGCATGTACCGTCTGAATTCCAGGAAAGGGTGCAGCTGGTGTATCAGCCGAAACTAATAACAGGCACTCTTTACCATTGCATTCACTTGATTTCTCATATGAAGCAAGGGATCAAGAAGCACCCCCAGACTGCGAACATAGTCCTTCACGGGGAGCGTGAACCCCTCTAGGACTGGAGGTTGCAACCCAATACATGGTTTGGGGGCCCTTACCACAAATACCTCCGTTTTGTCTGGATTCAACTTGAGCTTGTTTTCCCTCATCCAGTCCATTGCTGCCTCAAGGCACTGATTGAGGGGAGAAATACCATATGTTGCCGTTGCTGATGACCGAGACATGGAGAAATATATTTGGGTGTCATCAGCATACAGATAATACCCTGCCCCATGTCTTCAGATGATTTCTCCCAGCGGCTTCATATAAATATTGAATAGCATCGGGGACAGGATGGCACCCTTAGGGACACCACAATTAAGCTCTGTTTTTGAAAAGCAACTGTCCCCAAGCATCACCCTCTGGAATCTGTTATCACTGAAACCTGGTGGGATAAGTTTCATGATTGGAATGTAGTGACAGAGGTGTATAACCTCTTTAAGAGAAATATACCAAACAGGAAAGAAGGAGGAGGAGCATTATATATCAGGGATGTCTGCACCTGTGAAGAGACCCCCAAGTCAGACTGAGGAATTGGATGATGCCTTTCTAGAACATATGACCACATACTCAGATAGGACAGATGAAGTAGTGATGGGTGTTTTCAACTATCCTGATATTTGTTGGAAATCAAACTGAAACAAAAAATTAAGGTCTAGCAAATTCTTCACTTGCCTGGAAGAGAATTTCAATATCCAAAAGGTGGAAGAGACGACAAGGGGGTCAGCTATTTTAGATCTGATCCTAACCAACAAAGATGACTTGGTTAATAAGGTGTAAGTGATAGAATCTTTGGGTGGGAGTAACTATGTTCTCTTGGAGTTTGTTATACAGTGGAAAGGAGAAGCCAGCCATAGTCAGAGATGCTTTCTAGACTTTAGGAGAGCGGATTTCAGTAAACTTAGAGAAATAATGGGGGTGATCCCATGGTCAGGAATATTAAAAGAGAAGGGAGTTCAAGGCGGATGGGAATATCTCAAAAGGGAGATATTGAAGGCACAATTTAAAACAGTTCCACTGATGAAAAAATGGGAGATATTTCAAGAAACCAGGACAGATGACTAAGAAACTTTCAACTGAGCTAAGTTTCAAATGAAACATGTGTAAGAAATGGAAAAGGGGGAAATGATGGCCAAGATAACAGGAAAAGGATTGGGCAGCTGTGAGGCCAGGATACTTCAGGTTGCCCCAGTGTATCCTGGTGAGTGCAGACAAGGCCTGTATTTCTCAGATAATCTAATATGTGGGGCAGGCAATTCTTTTCCTCCAGTGTGCCAAAGAACAGCACTTTATTCATGTTCATTTGGTAGAACTGTCTTTCCTGAAAAGTTTCCAGAGACCAGAGGTCAATGTCTCAAGGACCAACACCAGTCTAGGGACCACCACTTTGAGTAGCAATGGTCTAACATATTGCACTACTGATCTAATCTTATACTGCCACTATATGTTGTACTGGATGATAGATCAGTGTATAAACTGTGCCATTCCAGACCCCTGTCCACTTCCCCAGTCTTATAGGTTCTAATTCAAGAGAAGCTGGGACACATAGGTTTGATTGGATGAAATATCAAATACTTGTTCATGATGGATATTCATCACATCACAAACACACCAACAACATTAACCAGACACTTTAAATGCTCTAATTAAAACAGTAGCAGCAAAAGTAGTAGAGTCTTAAGCTTAGTGAAATGTTCAGTGTAAAATGTTCCTCTTAGAGATAGAAATTCTGAATCCAAATTAAATTTAGTTTTATCATAACGAACACTTTCCAGCTTCACACCTGAAGCAGATGGAAGGCGACTGCATCAGTAAATCAGGACTTTCAAATTACAGCGGTTTATGAAGCTCATCTGCATTTTAATTAGACATAAAGGGTTTATTCCTGGAAAACCTCAAGAATGCCAATTTTTGCCACCTGGAAATACATGGGAGAGTTCATAGTAAATCAAATAAAATATGTTACACATTTTCATTTTGCATATATTTCTCTCTCGAGTATACAGAATTACACAGTTATAGGTACCAGTAGTTTTTACTAGCAGTGATATATAATACTATGAAAACTAGGATTTCACACTCCAAGGCCATTTAATTGGGAAGTTACTGCTTTTTCAAGAGGGATACAAATGTGCTGTTCCCTTCATATAGTACCATTTTTAAAAATAGAAACAACTCCACAAAACTATCATTATTAGACAGCAAATCAAGTGATTAACACCAAAAGAAGAAAATCAGTTTATCGTTTCTATGGCTTTCTTCTTTCTGAGAAAATGAAATTTGTTATTTGCAAAGCAGAAATGTAAAGATTTAATGTTCATAATACTCTGGCAAAGAGGATGGCTCTTTTAACAAGCTCAGTAAAGTGGAACCAACAGAAGTACCTCATCAGATAATTTCTCTGAATTCTGTGAAACCTAGGTTTGGAAACCTCTGATGAGGTGCTCCTGTTAGTTTACACACCAGCAAAAAGTGCTGACCAGTGGGCTCAAAGCCCTTACCATGCTGCCTGAGCACCATCTTGGTGCGTGCCCATTCAGACGGTGCATGCCATAATGATGCCCGTTTGGCGCAGTGCCCAAAAGGCACTGTGCCAAAGGGGAATCATCAAGCCACGGCACTGATCCGGGGCAGAAAGGAGTGGTGTCTTGCCACACCTTCCTGCCCATCTGTAGAGCCCCTCACTCTTTAAAAACAGAGCTCCTGGGATCCCTGAATGTCATGGCCCCCCTCTCTCTCTCTCTGTATGTGTGAATGTAAGCATTTCCAATGGCTGGTATTAAAAAAATGTACTATCTATGAGTTGTCTCAGTTTTCATTATTGCTTCAAGCATCTTCTTAGAGTCATAGAGTAGATAATGTGCACTTCAATCCCATATTTAAACTCTGTACCCATTATTGTACTGTATTATTCCTATCACCCTCCTCATCATCTTTTTACAATCCTGTTTGTGCACATGCCACCATTATTCTCTTTTCCACTTATCTGACAAACAATTGCCCATAATTGGGAAATTTTTGCTCTTTCCAATAATTTTCTTTTCATAACTGCCAAATTCCTTGTCCACATACATTTCATTTCAGAAAAAATGTCACTTTACTTAACAGACTACTCCCATCTACAATTATTTTAGCATGCTTAATAAAATGTATATGTCATTCATAGGGTTGCTATTTAGCCTCTTACTTTTTTGTTTTTGCTGATTTCACTGCTAGGTGGTAGAGCTGAACAATTATCCCAGTGTTGTGTTTAGGGGTTCCAACCATAAATTATCAAAATCTGGATGGGAAAAAAAGCAAGATTGTCAAAGGGCCAAAACAGAGGACCCTAAAGGGGTGGCGTGACGCAGGATCAGGGCTGTGGCAACCACATGCCACAGCCTTGATCTGGCTATTTGCTGGCTCAGAAAGAGGCAGCAAAATGCCACTCCTTTTTGAGCCAGCAAAAGGTTGCCCTTTCAGCTGCTGTCCCAGCTTTGTTGTGCTCCTGTGGCATATGGTGTATAAATGCCGCACCGCTGAAGTTATACAGTGCTGTCTGCCATCTGGTCATGCAGGCAGTGTGCGGCCATCTTGGGAGCAGGAGCGGGGCACGCATAATCTAAATGCCACCCCCCTACACACCACCCCCAAGCTGGCTCTTAGCAATGGTCTATTTGGGACCTGTTTCCCCATTGTATTAGAATGATTAGAAACAATTGTAGAGCATGTCTAAAGACTTCATTCAAACTAAAAGAATCACAGCTTCACTGAATGTAAACTGAAGAATTTCTCTTTTAGACCCATCCTGCATTGCCTTAAATGGTCCCAGTGCTCTAAAGCACTGCTCCAAAAAGTTTCAGGAAGCTGGGAAAGTTGGTACAACATATTCAATGAGAACTCCAGATCCAATCCTATGGACTAAATGAAGAAAATCTCTTTCAATCCAGGATGAAGTACTTAATTCAAAATAGAATAAAATCAGAGCCACCCATTAGTAGAAGACAAAACTGTCATCTCCTCCATCTATGCATTAAAATGATACTGTTTTCAGTTCCAGGTAAAATGGGGAAAAGAACAGTGCACAACAAACTTTCCTTGCTCAATAATTGTTGTTTGTCCTACCATTTCATTATGGAACCTTTTAGAGCTGACTGATTCAGGTACTTAGTTGTGAATGCATCTAATCAAAATAATCATAGAAAATTAGAGCTTTTTCGGGAAGCAAGAACAAAGCATACATTTATAGTTTCATAAAATAGCAATAATCTCATTATGATCTTTATAGCTTTTAGCCTCATATAGTTCCATGTTTATATAATGTCATATGCAATCAAGCTAGAGATGTTGAAATCTCTCAGTCTATATTGTTTTTAGTTCTTATCCCAATCCTTTCTGCAGATACTTTTTGTTTCCTATCTAGTTTTGTTTCATATCTAGTTTCATGACTTTGCATTTTCCCCACATGGAAATTTTAATGCAATTTTTATTAATTATTATTAATCTTTTAAAACACAAAATGTGTTCTTATTTCCAAATTTTATCCAATATATATATATATATATATATATCCCTCATTTGCTAAAATGTGCTTTTTGGCAAACACATTTTAAAATGTTTGCTTTACTTTGTACACATTTTATTCCACTGAAATATTCCCAAAGCAAATGTGTTAATTGTTTTTCTGGGATATTTTTCTTCTTACATTATCCCGCAAACAGTTAGAAGAGATTAGTATCATCAAGACAGTCAAATCCAACAAAATTATTTTTCATCCCTACATGCAACAGACTTTGGGCATGTTATAAGCAGTAGCCCATGGTACATTTCACAGACAGTAGTATTTAACAATATAATGTTATGTGTCAGTTGTCAGGATCCTTTTGGTTAATTTCACTGAATACATTCTTGAATGATGAATAAAAAACTACAGATTTTACTCTTGCAGATAAATAATTTTGCCATTTTCTTTCTTTTTGCAAGAAAGTCATTAGATTTTATCAGACAAGGGGAATTGGAAGTATAATCCGATGGCAATCTGAATGCAATCATGGGGTTTAAAGTTATTGCATGATAACCCACTACACACAAATTTGGGCAATGGGAAGTCAGTCCGAACACAATCATGTGGTTTCACATTATTGCATGATAGCCTGCCACACGCAAATTCAGGCAATGACATGCTATTTTCTGGCAATGAGTAGCCAATTCGAATGCAATGTGTATTCACGTAATTGCATGAAACTAGTGACTTAAAGTGAATGCGTTTTGGCCCCACTTCTTTTTCATTCGAATTTAAGAGAAATTCCTCCCGTTTGATAAACTTGATTGAAAGTGCACAGTTTTCAAAAACTACAGTAGAGTCTCGAATATCCGATGTAAATGGGCGGTCCCATAGGTTGGATAGTCGTAAATGTCGGATAATCCGGAGGGTCACTGGGGGCCTGGTGGTGGTTGCCGCTGCCGTGCTTGGAGCCCTTTCTGGCTGGGGGCTCCAAGCCCTTTCCGCTTGGAGCCCTTTCCAGCCCTTGCCTCACCAGCTTCGTTCTCCTCAACCTGCGGAGAGTGCACGCACTCCCCACTGGCTGAGGAGAACGAAGCCGGCGAGGGAAGGGTTGCGCCCGGCCCTTTTCTCACTGGTTGAGGAGAACAAAGCTGGCGAGGGAAGAGTTGTGCCCAGCCCCTGCCTCGCTGGCTGAGGAGAACGAAGTCAGCAAGGGAAGGGTTGCGCCCAGTCCTGGTTTCCCTTGGCCCGAATGGAGCTCCCCGGAGCTCCCTTCAAGCCAAGGGAAAGCAAGCCATCTGTTTGGGGGCGTGTCTGTGGATGCAGAAAGGCCGACAGCCACGCCCCCAGGTTATCTGACACTCGGATAATCCGGAAAGTCGGATGTCCGAATGTCAGATAATCGAGACTCTACTGTATTCTCAATCTGGAACTTCACATCTTAAAAAAAGTATATTAATTTCTCCAGAAAATCTAAGGGATCTTGTAGCACCTTTGAAACTAATGAGAGAAACAAGTTGTAACATAAACTTTCATAGACTTAGGGCCGAAACAGACAGCCTTAAAGTGGTGGTGTCATGCCACCCCTTTGTGCGTCAGATCAGGACCGTGGCAACCGTATGCCATGGCCCTGATCCAGTCTTTTCCCGGTGCAAAAAGGAGTGGCAAAATGCCACTCCTTGTTGCCCTGAAAAAAAGTGCCCCTTTCACGCTGCCATGACTCTTCTCTGTTCCTGCAATGCACAGTGTGTAATTGCTGAGCCACAGGAGTGTTCTCAGGCTGCCCGCCATCTGGTTGGGTGGCTGGCATGATGCTAGTTCAGAAGCACAGTCTGGGTGGGCGGTGTGCAGTCCCCATGCCCCCACACCACCCTGAAGCTGGCTCTTTTTGAAGGGTCTCTTCAGCCCCTGTCTCTACTTACTAGATGCACAGAAATGAAGGTTTTTAAAGTAGAAACTATTCTCTGCCAAAAAAAAAAAAAAAAAAGAGTGCACTTTACACACAGAATAACTCCTGAAATGTAAAGTCTACAGTCACCCCTCCTGGGATCCTTCAAATATCCGGGGAGGAGTGACTTCTGCTATTTCCAGTGGCGTGCGCACCCAGGCCATGCTCACAGGGATGTGCTCCATTCAAGCCTATGAGGCTTGAATATGCACGAGCCTTCGTTTTCACAGGACAGTTCGGAATGGTTCCCCTGCAAAAATGCAGGGCCAACTGTAATTCATTTAGGATCCTCTTCATTAGGGTTTCCCATTAAATCTATACCATCTATACTTAGTTAAATCACACTTGTTCCATGAGTGTATACTAACTGAGGCACCATCTGCACTGCAGAAGTAATCCAGTTTGACACGGCTTTAACTGCCATGGCTCAGTGCTTTGGAATTCTAGGATCTGTAGTTTTGTGAGATATTTAGCCTTCTCTGACAGAGAGAACCAGTGGCCGCAACAAGCTACAGATCTCAGGATTCAAAAGTGATGAGCCAAGGCACTTAAAGCATTGTCAAACTGCATTACTTCTGAAGTGGAGATGCAGCCAAGACTGTCAGCTAGAGGGTTTTTTTTTAATTATTTCTTTTAATGTCCTTTTTCTTCCTTATTTTTTTTTTTGGTGTAAAGTAAAAAAGTTTAATGATACAAATTAGGTAAATAGGTACAAATGTAACAAATTTGTACAAATTTGCATAGATATACTTCTGTGTGCTGTTCAGTAATAGCAATGTCAGAAATCCAGGTTAGAACATTCATTACAGTCATTGAACTCTTGCATTTACTGAAAGTGTTACCCAAACCCATCTTTTAAGCCATGCAGTCCCCACAACAGAGAACTTCTAAGGCACATAAGAGTGGGAGAGTAATTGTAGTGGGTTGCAATGCAAAAGGGAGCTGCCACAGGACTAAGCTGCGGCCAGGAACGAGCTGGATGTATCATCGATCACTGTCCCACTCTCCAGTGCCTCAGAAATTGCTCTCTTGGGAGGGGAGCTGGTAAGCTTTGGAGGGGTAACATTGGTAGATGTAGCTATGTCTATATAGCTATATCATCAGTGCTACATCTTTCAATAAAGAATTTCAGCTGAAATAATGGTATAAAGATAATATATTTTAAAAAATAATTTTAAATAAAATTGAACAGATTTATAAATTATATATATATATATATATATATATATATATATATTAAATTTAAATAAATAAATAAATATAATCTGTATAAACATAATAAACTTGCATATATTTGATCAATAAAATATTGGTACAAACTAAAAAAAGTTTGTACATTTTAATTAGGAATGATTTAAGTTAATTATTTTGTTTGCCCAGTTGGCTCTTTTTGTTGTTAGTGTTCAATTTGTCTAAAGCAATATAATTCATTTTTGTAATAATGTGTCCAGTTTATGTGCAATATTTCATTTATCTAGTCTTTTTTAAAAAGCCACATTTTAATTCACAAAACACATACACTGCTGATAATGTTGACTTACAGCAACCCTAGAGCAAACTTATAATGAGATTTTCTTGGCAAGATTTGTTCAGAGGGGGCTTGCCACTTGCCATCTTCTGAGGCTGAGTGTGTGACTTACCCAAAGCCACTTAGTGGGTTTCTTTGGCTAAGTGGAAATTTGAACCTTGGTCTACAGAATCCTAGTCCAACATGCAAGCCTTTATACTGCACTTGAACCTTTGGAAGCTCTTTAGAGCTCTAGCATGACATATGCACACCCATCTGTGCCTACCTGGAAATGGTATTTTCAGTCAGTTTACTGCTTCTCTGTCCCTAGGTTTGTTGGTCTGAAAAACACATCTATCTGACCATCTACCCAAATCACCAAGTGGGGATCAAAACTGAATCAGGAAGTCCTTCCATAGTCTCTTCAGCTTTGTGATGTGTGCACTACCTTGCCAAAGAAAATAGGGACCCTACTTTTTTTAACGTTTTTGACACAGAATGAGTAAGAAATGATCTATTCATCTTCAAACTTCCTTCTCATGACAGCTGCACATATTTTGAAGTATTTTATAAAATAGTAAAAAACATTATAAAATAGTAAAATGCCTAACTCAGTTCAGTGAATATCTTCCTCAGTGCCACAAGAATACAGGTTCCTAGCAAGGCAGTTCTCAAAAAGAATTGTAGAATTACTGCCCTATTAGACAAATTTAATTCTTATGTCCCAAAAGAAGGTCATCAATGAACCACATTGGGCATTTTACTATTTTATGAAATTTATATTTTTTTCAATACCCTTTTGAGACTGTTTCTTAGCATATGTCTGCAAAAGTAACTATTAAACTGAATTTTGAGTGGATTTAAAAAAGAATATCATGATTGCCAACTACTGAGTTGTGTTGAAAAAATGTTATTGTTGTCTACCTTCAAGTCATTTCCAACTTATGGTAACCCTAAGGCAATCCTATCATGGGGTTTTCTTGACACGATTTGTTCAGAGGTTTGCCATTGCCATTCTCTGAGGCTCAGAGAGTGTGACTTGCCTTAGGTCACCCAGTGAATATCATGGCTGATCAGGGAATTGTACCCTGGCCTCCAAAGCTGTAGTCTCATACTCAAACCATTGCATAACACTGGCTCTCCACTTTAAACAATAACTGTAAATAAAGTGTAAACAATTACACCCTGAACTCTAATGTATTCAATATCTCAGTTGTTCTCAGCCATGGCTTTAATCAATAGATGCACTTTGTCATTAGGCCATGGACCAAGGACTTCTGTCCCCTCTCTTAATAATAATAATAATAATAATAATAATAATAATAATAAATAAAACTAAGGCCAGAATTGTTCTTGTTGAATATAATAGAGGAAGAGAATGCAAGAAAGAAACTGAAACAAATATTATATTTAATTTCTACAGCGAGAATAAGTATGGCAAAGAGATGGAAAGATAATGAAGTTCCGACAATAGATGAATGGTTAATAAAATCCGCCGAGGTTATAGATATGGACAACCTGACAAAATTGCTGAAAGAAGAAGTATATGAGGGAGATATCTTAAGTTGGAAACCCTTTATTGAATTTTGTGAAAAGAGATGGAAAGCATAAATACAAGCAAAACTACAGTTAAAAATTAAAGTAAAAATAGGATAGTGAAAGGGATATAAGGCAACTAGTATAAAGAGAAAATATAGATATAAGGTTGACGTATGTACATTATTATGTTTGAAAATGTAAATGGAAATATATGTTTAGGTGAAGGGGAAAAATTAGATGTACACTCTCAAAAATGAAATATTTCTCAGCATATGATAAGAAATCGAAAAGACCAAGATGGTTCTAGGGAATAGATAACAAAGGAGGAACAAAGAAGAGAGCTGAATAAGTTATGTGAGAAGATGTGTGTAAGAGACATCTAGATGGCAAAGAATGATATGTGAGGGAAAGGGGGGGATGGAAGTGAAGTAATGTGATAATATTGTAATGCGAAAATGTAAATATATATGTGATTTTTTTAGCTTTTCAATAAAAATTATTTTAAAAATAATAATAATAAAACGTTATTTATATACCGCTTTTCCAATGACCAAAGCGGTGTACGACAAGAATATAGTTACATACAGGTTAAAAATATAAAATCTACATATCTCAGTATACATAAAAACACAGGGCCAAGAGTCTATCAGTCAAAGAAGTGCAAATCTATCACAAATAGTGACTACAGAGAGTCAGATGGGTATGCTAGTTGGAATAAATGTGTCTTCCGAGCCTTTTTAAAGGCATCCAAAGTGGAGCAAGCTCAGATTTCGTCAGGAAGATTATTCCAGAGAGTAGGTGCTGTCGATGTGTATGACCTTTTGTGAGTTGTTGACAACCTCACTCTCGGACATTCTAATAAAAATTTTCCTGATGTTCTGAGAGTGCAGGGTGGATTGTGTGGGAGGAGGTGTTCCTTCAAGTAGCTCGGGCCCAAGCCATGTAGGGCTTTATAAGTAATAACCAACACTTTGTATTGAGCCCGGAAGCTGATGGGCAGCCAATGAAGAGATTTTAATACTGGGGTTATATGGTCTGCCCGGGATGTTCCGGTGACCAGTCTGGCTGCCGTATTTGAATTACACAAATGGGTTACATGAAATCTTTTCCTAAAAACTCATCCCTTTGCAAAACTCTTTCCCTTGAGCGAAGTTGTGGTTCTGTCAATAGCTGGCTTAATTTCTTTTTCCACCCCTTTATTTCTGAGACAATGAAGTCAAGTGCAGGAATGAAGCTGGGTTTCCTCACCCCTCCCCTTTAAAATAAGGCCACATGAAGCTGTCTATAATTTCTCATTCTGTACCATGGATCTATGAGAGGAAGCTGTGGGTGGAGAAGAAATTTTTGGAGTAAGTGTGGGCTTCCAGCAGTACAAAAAAACAGAGGGGGGAATCTAGCAGCACCTTTAAGATGACCTTCCATCACTATTAATTCCTTTTTTCAGACACTCTAAAAGAATGGTATTGAATTCACAGTTTTAAAGTTCTGCCTACTTCTGGCATGTGGGCCTTGAGGTCTTGGTGTGGGTGGGGTCATTTTGTCTTTGGGACAAAACAAGTTCCCCACTCTCTGCTGGAGAAACTCCCTCTATAAGCTCAACTATCATCTGTACTTAAATTCACAGGAGCTTGTCTGACATTTTGGTTGCTCTTTTCTTAAATTTTATTTAGAAACCTAGATTCCTTTGTACTTAGTATATAGCTTTTTGTGAATGGCTTTGTTTCAAGTTCAAATTGACAGCTTCTTGACCCCTTAATTTACTACTAGAGAGAATTACAATTTATGTTAATAATAATAAATAATAAATTTATTATTTTTATACCGCCCTTCCATAGATCAGGGCGGTTCACAGCAAATATCAATAAAACAATTAAGAATACATAAAAACACCCCTCTCTCACTGACCCCTCCCCCCCTGGTAAAAAGCCACCACAGCAGCAAGACAGTCCTCCGGAGTTCTGGGGAGCTTTTTCCAAAGGTGACAGGGGGGGGGGGCAGCGGCAGAAGTAGTCCTCCACCAGCTCTCAGGCAGTCCCCGATGTTGCTGGGTCTGCCTGATCGCTCCCTCTGAGGCCGAGATGACAGTTGAAGAGGGAGGGGCCTCTTCCTTCAGGCAGTCCTCGATGTTGCTGGGTCTGTTGTTTTTTGTTGCTGGCTAAACTTACTTAAATTGCTTGCTTAAATTTAGTTATGTAATCAGTAGTTATATTTGTTGCCATAATAATAATAATAATAATAATAATAATAATAATAATAATAATAATAATAATAATAATAATAATCTCTTTATTGTTAGCTTTCCACACATACAAAGCAGTGGCTAGAACAGTAGTGGGAATGATATGGCCCTCCAGATGTTGTTGGACTGCAGCTTCCAGAAGTCTTAACTATGCTGCCTAGGGATAATGGGAGCAGCATTCTAACAATGCAAGACAATCATTCTCACTCCTGGCCACATGAAGAACATATAGTGTATGCTAATGTTGCAGTTCATTCTAGCTTGAGAAGCCTAGTCTGTGCTTGTTCAGACCCTTTTGATATCATTTGTAAATGCTGCAGTGCACACACAGAGAGACGCACAGAGCTTGTTATGTCCATCGCTGAGCAGAAATGTTAATAAGATATGTTGATCCCACATGTAGTTTAAGATAGGAACCAGCACGTAGGGCTCATGCAATTTAATTTATCTCTCTGGATACAGTATCTGAGAGCTATTGTTATTGCTCCATGTTTCACAGTAGAAAAGAGTCTGGGTATAGTTTCCACTACATGCCAAAACATCTTGGCTGAATTTCTTTCCTATTTCTCTTAGGATTTTTAGAATGCTGCTGCTGGTGGTGGATTTATTGCTTTGCCTAAGGCAGCAAAATTTCTTGGGATGGCCCTGTGAAGCAGAGTGGAACAGATCACTTTCATAAATCTTGCAGGGAACAGAATTACTGACCATTTGGAGGCTAAATGCCAAACACCTGCTTCAGAAATAGTTGGGACATATTGCCCAATTATCAACACTGTCCAGTCAACATTTTCACAATTTAAGACAAAACAATAAAAATATATTCAATGAATGTTAATAAGCAATACAAATTCTAATTATGCATGTAAATCTGTGCCAATGGAAAACTCAACACTATGAGCAGCTCTCAAATTCTTTGTGAGTTTGGGTTCTAAATGGACTTGCCCTGCAAATAATGATTTCAATCTTTTGTTTTCAAGAAGAAGTAGTAGCAAAGCTGACCTAACTAGAAAGTGTCACTGTACTGTGTATATTGTGTTGTACAGCTAATTCTGTTTGATATCATTAATACTGTATTTTTGCTATTTTGGTCACATTGTTTTTAATGTCATGTATCTCAATGACAAGAAATGTTCTCTTCAGTTTTAAATTGATAGAAAACTATCACCACAAAATCATAGAATCATAGAGTTGGAAAAGACCACAAGGGCCTTCCAATCTAACCTCCTTCTGTCCAGGAATACAGAGTAGAAGCACTCCCAACATATGGTCATCCAGCCTCTGTTTAAAAACCAAAGAAGGAGACTCCACCACACTCTGATGCAGTGTATTCCACTATCAAACAGTTCTTGCCATCAGCAAGTTCTTCATAATGTTTAGGTGGTATCTCTTTTGCTGTAGTATGAATCCATTGCTCCATATTCTAGTCTCTAGAGCAGCTTGCTCTATCTTCAATATATGTTTATAATTATTTAAACAGTGCTGTCATGTCAACTTTTAACCTTCTATTCCTCAGGCTACACGTACCCAGCTCCATCTCCCACATTCTCCCTCAGAGAGTGGTGGAGTCTCCTTCTTTGGAAGCTTTTAAACAGGACTGGATGGCCATCTCTTGGGGGTTCTTTGACTGTGATTTCCTACATGGCAGGGGGGTTGGACTGAATGCCCCTTGTGGTCTCTCCCAACTCTATGATTGTAAGAATCTATGAGAAGTAACTTCCCTTGAGACCTAGGCTGTCTCTCTCCAGCACCAAGGTAACTGCCACACTGAATTTCTCAAATTACATCTGGGAAAAATCTCAAACAGTTAAGTCCTAGTCCCTTAGCTTACTCAACATGTTTTTTTTAAAAAAAGAAAAAAACACTCACCATAAAGGTTGACTGGACTTATGCATTTCCAAGTCACACCTCTGCTTCAGCCCCATTTCTGAAATCATGTATAGAAACAAACTTCTATTGGTTCTATCCACACTCTCACTTCTTTACAAGCTATTTCCCCTCATGAGAGTGGTAATGTCTGCTGGGGTTCCTTGACATTTCCTGGGCCCTAAATCTTTAAGGGAACCTAAGCAAGTAGAGCTGGCCCTTCGCAACAAATAAGGCTCCAACATGGTGAGAGTAGAAGTGTGATGAAAACATTGGAAGTAAGGACAGGGACAACAAGCTTGTCTTTGCTTAGGCGGGTTACAAACCGCCATTTTGTGCGTATTAACTACGTATTAGGGTTAGGAAGGGGCAGTGCTTCCGCACCCCCCTAACCCTAGTACGTAGTGAATACGTACAAAATGGCGGTGGCCGTTCCACACAGCTGCCGCCATATTGACGTAGCGGACGCTGTGCATCCTCACATTGCACGGCGCTTATAATGTCGTGAGGGCACCATTGGCGCCTCGCGGCGTCATAACTGCGCCACAGGAAGAAGCTCCATTTTGGAGCTTCTTTTTTGCTCCGTGAGGGAGTCGCGTGGTTTGGCTGCTGCGGCTCCCTCGTGGAGCAAACAGCAGTGCCGGCAGACCACAAAGCGGCAGTCTGTAATGCACCTTACAGTCTGATATGATGTTAATTGTATGTGATATTTGTCCTATTGGATTGCCAAAGCTCACTTCACTTGTCATACTAATCAATCTTACCCTCTTGGTAAATACTCCAAAACAACATTTCCAGAGGTATGTTATGACTAGCCATGTCTTTTCATGACTAGAGACAGTATTTACTAGGCTGAATATTGTTGCTATTTTTAAAAGATCTCAGTGTTTTTCTTACAATCCCCTTCATGACTTATAAGTCCAAGAATAAACAAAACAACTTGCTCTGATCATGAATTTTGGCAGAAAGAATACCCTCTAGCATAAAGAGAAATCATTATCTGAACTCTTTTTTATTCTATGTTAGGATATTTTATTCTATACTAGTAGTTGAAAGTGTTAGGTTGTTATTATCTTTTTCTCACACACTTTGGGTCTAAATGTATTATCATATGCTACTTGTAAAATTTCTCCACATGGATAGGGAAAGTTGGGGTATTTTTTCCTGCTGCAATTGCCATAATCCCCTAGCCAGTATGGCCACTGGCTGTAGTGTACTCAGGATTTTAAAAGTATAGCATAAACTGGAGTGTTACAACCATGGTATTAACAGTAAAAATGCATTGTTGTCCCAGGAAGTTTCTTCTTCCTCAAGTGAGTGATGAGTTAATGGAAGTTAATGACACAAATATATGTAATTAATTTTTTTTCCTGAATAAAACCTTGTTTGAAGAATTTTGTAAAGTTCAGAAACATCTTAATCCAATTAAAAAGGTATAATTTCACTTGTTACATTTCTGCATTCTGTGGAAACCAACGACTACAAAGACTTTGCCCTATTTTTTTTTGTAGCAGTATGTAAATTTTATAATTCATATGGATGAGCTTGGGGAAAATAAAGCCAATATTAATAACTTGAGAAGGAATCACACAGATGGGCCCATGGATATGTTTATGCTTTGAATATGTGATTTTCACTTTGGACTAATGCTACCCTTCATTGCCTCCAGATGGGTTAGCCACAACAATTAAAAAAAAAAAAGAATCCCAACATATGAATTCAGTTCTGCCTCTCATTCTCTCAAAATTTGTTCATTTCTTTTCCTGTAAAACCTTACCAGATTAACATTCTGCTAATGTTCTAAAATGTTCTCCAACATTTGATCACATTAACCAAATTGAAGTAAACTGTGTATCAATGATTTTTTTAAAAAATAAAATATTATAAATCTTATTATTAAAAAAAGACATAAAATACATTAAAACATCATACAGTGCACCCTTCCCATTAAAAGTAATGGGGCTCATACACCTGGTGTGCCCCATTACTTCTTCCTGGCACACCGAGGCTTCTTCCGGTGCAGGCTTCCAGCATATGCTGGAAGCCGCATAAGACGCACCCATGTATAATGTAGGTTTACTGTATGATCATAACACACCAAACATACCATATCAAACATTAATAAATAACATATTTTACATATACATTTTAAAAATCATTAGTGGGCCCTTCCCTTATATGGGCGATGCAATCCGGATCCCCCAGTGTAAGGGGGATTCCATGTATGCTTGTATGTTTTATTGTCACGCAGCTTCAGCATGAGCTTGAAGCCACGTATAGTGCACCAGCGTATGGCATGGGCACACTGTACTTACAAACATAATACTAAAAAATATATTATGTTATCCTGTCATATTGCTAACCCATCCTACTGACTCGTTCCATCTCATCCCCTTCTTTCACCTCCTTTATACCTTTCCATTTCTATTCACTTTCTTTACAAAAAACAACAAAACAAACAGCTTAATTTATATACCACTTCATACTGAACTAATAGTGTCTAAGCGGTTTACAACTGTAAGCTAATTGCCCCCAACAATCTGGGTACTCATTTTACTGACCTTGGAAGGATGCAAGCCTGAGTCAAGCTTGAGCCCTTTCACTGGTATTGAACTTGCAACCTTATGGTTTTGAGTGAGTGGCTGCAATACAGGTATTTAATCACTGAGCCACTATCTCCTTCTTTCTCCACACCCCTCTATTCTTCCATTTTTCTATCTCTCCCTTCCCACTTTCCTCCCCCTCTCTCTTATTCTCTTTTACTCCCTTCTCACACATCCTTAGTCATACCCTGTTTCATCTCCCTTACTTGCACCCTCTTGCACTTATACCCTCTGCTCACATCTCCATACTCTCTACACTTCCTTCAACCTTTTTCTCTTTCTTATTATCTTTCTTCTCTTTTTTTCCTTCTCTACTCACTTCTCTTCCAAACATTCCTTTTCATGCCAACTTCCTTCCCACCAATATCTGTCATGTTTCCATTCTTTTCTGACTTTCAAATATTTCTTTTTTTCTTAGTAAACTCCATCTTTATCCAATATTTTACAGATTCAGTATTGCTATATCTCCCCATCTTAATCTTAGAAAATCTAATATCTTTTCCCATTCATTATAAAATTGTTCTTTTGGTCTACTTCTTAATATTTCTTAATATCTCCATCTGGGCATTGACAGGGGAAGTGTGGCCCTGTTAGTGCTCTTAGACATCTCAGCAGCATTCGATACCATTGACCACGGTATCCTTCTGGAGCGCCTGAGGGAGCTAGGTATTGGGGGCACTGTGCTCCAGTGGTTTCATTCCTATCTCTCAGGCAGATTCCAAATGGTGATGCTGGGGGACAGTTGGTCTCATAAAAGAGAACTGACATCTGGTGTCCCCCAGGGCTCTATTCTATCCCCCATGCTTTTTAACATTTACATGAAGCTGCTGGGAGAGATCATCCGGAGACATGGGGTGCGGTGTTATCAATATGCCGATGACACCCAAATTCATTTCTCTATGTCTCCGACTACTTCAGTGACTAAGGTTGGCATCTCTCCTCTGAATGCCTGCCTTGAGTCTGTAATGGGCTGGATGAGGGAAAACAAACTCAATCTGAATCCAGAGAAAACAGAGGTACTCGTGATAGGTGCCCCTGGTCCACCAGGGGAGATCTGCCAACCTACCTGTGACGGGGTCACACTCCACCTGAAGAATGAAGTCCGCAGTTTGGGAGTGCTCCTGGACTCGTCTCTACAGTTGGCATCTCAGGTGGAGGCGATAGCCAGCAGTGCATGGTATCAGCTTCGGCTGATTCGTCAACTGCGTCCCTACCTGGCTCAGGGGGACCTTGAAACAGTAGTACATGCACTGGTAACCTCTCATTTAGATTTCTGTAATGCACTCTACATGGGGCTACCTTTGTACCAAGTTCGGAAGCTCCAACTGATTCAGAATGCTGCAGCCAGACTGATCACCAAGACACTGAGATCAGAGCACATTACACCAGTGTTGAAATCTCTACATTGGCTGCCTATTAGCTTCCGGGCGCAATACAAAGTGTCGGTTATTACCTATAAAGCCCTACATGGCCTGGGACCAAGTTACTTGAGGGAACACCTCTCCCTACACAATCCGCCCCGCACTGTCAGGACATCTGGCTCAAAAATATTAGAACAACCCAAAACCCGGTTGAAAACACCTCTTGTAAAACGTTTTCTGCGATGGCCCCTAGACTTTGAAACAATTTACCAGAAGAGGTCTGTCTTATACCTTCTTTGGAAGCCTTCATGAGGGCATTGAAGACAGATCTCTTCCGGCGGGCCTATCCAATGGATTGACTCTAATCCGATTTTGAACATCTGAATATGATGACTCCATTCTTACAACTGTGAGCAACACTGTAACAACTCTTCCTCTTTTTATTTTATTTTATTTTAATTTAATTTTTTATTTTGATTGATGTATTTTATATTATCTATGAATTTTATGTTTCAACTGTTGTAATCCCGCTTCGATCCGAAGGGAGAAGCAGGCAATATAAATTATTTATTTATTTATTTATTTATTTATTATTTGGGTCAATTTGTCCATCTCCATCATATCATATAACGTGTAGAGCCATTTCTCTTTTGTCAAAATCTCTTTAATCTTCCATTTTTGTGCATACGTTATCCTTACTACAGAAACCATATAAAACATAACCTTACCATATCTTTTTTCTTTTCTTCAACTATTCCCAAAAGATAAAATTCTGATTTTAGTTGTAATTTTATCTCTAACATCTCACTTATCATATCCTTAATCATCTTCCAATAGCTCCTAGCCTGTTTGCACATCCACCACCAACAACAGAAAATACCTGGTTCTCTTTCTTATTTTCAGCAATTATTATTTTTTCATTTGTACAGTTCTGCTATTTTGTCTGGTGAGAGATACCACTGAAAGAATATCTTTTAAAAAAATTCCCTTAAATTTTGAGAGACTGTGTACTTGACTCCTTTTGACCATTTTTTCTTTCTTTGTTCCGATTTATCATATATTTTTAATCACATTCCTTAACTTCCTATCATTGTTTTTAAATAATTCTGTTGTAATTTTTTGTAGTTTGCACCCCCAAATATCTTGTTTATTCCCTACCTTTATTCCCCCCTTTTCATATAATCCTTGTTCTTTTTTTAACATCTTTTCTTAGGATAACTGATTTATTCTTACTGATTTTACAACCTGTCACTGATCCAAATTCTTCCAGTTTTTCATCATTATTTCTATATTTTCTGATGGATCTTCTAACATAACTACTATGTCATCTGTAAATGCCCTTATGTTATAACTATGTTTTTTTTGTTTTGTTTTTACGCCTCTTATTGTTAGATTCATTTTTACATCCTTTATAAACAATTCCATAATTACAAAAAACAATGAGGGGGGCAGGGGGCAATCTTGTCACGTTTCCCTTTGTACTTTTATAGCCTCTGTTCTTTCTTCATTAACCCTAATTTGCACTTTCTGTTCATTATATATTTTACCTACCCAATTTAGAAAATTTTGTCAATTTCTCTCTCATTTGGCACTGTGGTAGAAAACCTCGTTAGTCCACATCAGTTAAATTTTTGTAAACACTCCTTCAATCTATTACCCTAAATTGATTCAAAAATTTATAATCACAATTAAGAAGCAATATTGGTCTGTAATTTTGTGGATCTTGTGTATCTTTATCTTCTTTGGATATGAATATTATTTCTACTTCCATCCAGGATTGTGGTATATTTCACTTTAAGGCTTGAATAATTACAGTGGACACTTGTTATACACTGGGGTTTGGTTCCAAGATCCCCCATGGATAACAACATCCGTGGATGCTCAAGTCCCATTAAATATAATGACATAGCAAAATAGTGTCCCTTATAAAAAAAAGAAAATCATGGTTTAATATTTGAAATTTATACTTTTTTATTTTTTTAATATTTTTTTTCAATTTCAAGAAAGAAGAAAAATACATCTTACAACAGATTAAAATATTTGTACATCATCACATCCGTTTAATCCCCCTCTTCTTCTTAAATCTCATATTGATTTTTTATTTGAAAGAAATTGAACCATTGCAATACATAACTCTCTTCTATGAGAGCCTCTCTCGCTTTTAATTCAATATTTCCTTGTTGGTCCTTCTTCAAGCTATTTTTATAGGTAAGCCATCTATTATGATTATTACCTAACCATCTGGCAAAAAAAAGCTCCCTCAGTAGAAACCCAATTAAGGATTTTAAAATAGAAGAGTTTTTTAATCTTATTCCATGTACTTAAGAGGGATTTCCTTAATGGATGATTATTAAAGTCCTTGTTTTTCCCCAGCATGTCATAACATAGAAAGGCGTGCCATCCATACCTTAATTGCACATTTTCCAAATTTAAGATCTCTTTATCTTCCAATTTAATCCAGTCCTGGATCCAATCCGGGCTGCGAGCCCAATAATAGGTCTTTAAATCTGGGAGTGCATAACCTCATTTCGTTTCTTTCAAATCGGACCATTTAATTCTGGGTATGGAACCTCTCCACACAAACTGTTTTAAATCCTTTTCCCACTCCTGAAACTGCTTATCTTTAATTTCTACAGGTAAATTTTGCAACAGAAACATTAATTTAGGTATCACCTTCATTTTTATTACTGCAATTCTCCCTAATAATGATAGGTACAGTTTACTCCATCTAGTCAAATTTTCTTTCATTGTTCTCCACAATGCTTTATAGTTGTTATCAAATAAGTTTAGATTATCCTTCATCAGTTTTATACCCAAATATTTAATTTGTTTTCCACTTTAAACCCTGATCTCTCTACCAGCTTTTCTTCTTTCTCTTTATTCATATTTTTAGTAATCATTACCATCTTTCCTGAGTTTATTCTTAATCCTGCGTTTTTTCCAAACTCCTTTAATTCATGTTGCAACGGTCCAATACTTATTAAAGGTTCCTCCAAGATTATTGCCACATCATCAGCAAAAACCTTTGTTTTTACTTCTTGCCCTTTTTTAAAATTCCTTTCACTTTTTCATTTCTGTTGATTTATACTTTTTAAAAAACGTTTTCAAACCGTGGATGCTTGAATCCATGCATAAAAAAATCCATGGTTTTCTTAGGCAAAGAATACTCAGAATACTTGAATTCTTAGTTCCTACCTCTGAAATGTAACCCACAGCACCCAGTATTCATTGGCAGTCTCACATCCAAGTACTAACTACAAGCAGTCTAAAACCAGTTCATTTCGTTTAATGGTGGCACTCTTAAATCTGTGCTATCTATCTCTTTATTCAGATATTGTATCGAACAACAACAAAGCCATTAAAATATTGTTGTGCTTATTCCATAACAATCTTATTTAGGAACATCTCCATAGTGCACACTTTCTCCCAAATAATTATTAACAATACTCCTACTATTTTCTTTTTTTCTTGGGATATTTTTGAGATCTATGAACAGCTGTTCTAGATTATATCAAAAATAGAAAGTATCATATGGAAAGTGGTAAGCTGTCTCCCATTTCATTTAACAGCAAACCTCATAAAACCAGTTCCAACACTAAATGGGCTCACAGAACATTAACCTGAAAAGCTGCAGCTAAAATCAACTATCTGAAATATAAATAAGATATTCCAGAAGAGTGGCTGCATTAGTCTACTTCAGTGAAACAAATAGTCCTGTGTAGTTCTAAAAAGCAAGACATTTATCATGGCATGAACTTTCCTAAGCCAGAGACCACTTAATGAGATATGTTAAGCAGACAGCACCTTTACTGGCCAATTCACATCTAATGTTGTTGTTTTTTTTAATTTCTTTCTCGAGAACCTGTACCACAAACTGAGTTGTTTTAAGGGCAAGGCATGGGCTGTGTCTGCACTGCAGAAACAATGCCTCTTGCCACCACTTTAACTTCCATGGCAGATTGCTATGGAATGCTGAGTACTGTAGTTTTTGTGGCACTAGAACTCTCTCACAGAAAAGGTTAAATACCTCACAAAATTACAAATCCCAGAATTGCATAGCAATGAACCATGGCAGTGAAAGCTGCATCAAACTGCATTATTTTTTGCAGTGCATATGCAGCTTAAGACCCAATACTGATGGGTCCTTTGTGGCATGGCAGTGGTGATACTAGGGCTAGGGACTGCACAGCAACCGCACGGTCCCTTACCCTGGTATGGAGTGGCAGCGTAACAATGGCAGCGTCCCGTGTAGACAGGCACCACTATTGTGATGTAAGCATGGCACCACGTGTTGCTTATATCTGCCCTGCGGAGCAAAAAGAACCCGTTTTTTCCAGGTTCTTTTTACTCTGGAGGGAAGCCAGGCGGTTTGGTGGCTGTGGCCTCCCTACGGAGGGAATTAGGCCGTTGGCAGGCCACCCCTTTGGGGCAGTCTGTACTGTGCCTAAGTTAAACATTTCAGACTTAAATTGAGATTTGGGGGGATTAGGTGTCAAATGGATCCCAACTAATCTATTTTTCATTAGTGTCACTTGTATTTGCAGTCTCAGCTGTGGCACTCTTTATTTTCTGACAGCTTTCCCATGTGATTGTCCCCTAGAATAAGGCAGGAAGCAAGGTTTCAGATCAACTGCATACTGAACAACAGTGCTTTGTGCAACACAGAGCTGAAGTCACACAAAGCAAGAGCAAAATTCCTATCTTTAATCAAATATGTGGCTGGAGCATACTGTATGTGGCTTTCCAAATGTGGTTAAATCACAATTCCCACTTTCCACTGAATATTCTGACTAGGGATGATGAGAGTCACAGTCAAGAAGGCCACATATTATCCAGTCCTCAGGTATGGAAATTATGGAGATTATTGGTGTGTGTGGAGAGGGTGTTCATTTTCCACCAGTAATATTATCCCGTTCCAGTGCTGGCTGTCTTTTCAAAGAGGTGTAGAGAGCTCAATGTGAGAGAGGATGTGTAACAGTGGATTGTCATGTCCTTGCTTTCCAGTGTTTGGACACTTTATGTAGGATTTTAGTAATAATAATATTAATCCCAGCTGTTTGTATTTTTCCCTTTTGTACAAGCTGTCAAGAAGTTCCCATAAGACTTCATTTGAAGAAAGGTTCAAATGGCAGCAAAGCCTTCAGACTTAAATGGCACTTAGAGAAGAGAGACTGATTTAATACCACTGTAGTGTCTAGTGTGCACTAGGGAACTCTCAGAAGTCTTTCATGTGGATTGCCAATGTGTTTCCAGAGGATTTAGAGAGAGCATCCAGGCCTCTGAGGATTGTACAATACTCAAGTCCTCTTTACTATTCATTAAAAGACTCTAAAAGACAAGCCCTCTCATTTAGAGCTTGCATACTAAGCCAAAAATATAGAGGGCAAGAAAAAGAAGGTATAGCAAATGCAGATAACATTTTCTCATTGCAGCTGTGGCAGCCAGTGGAATGAATAAAGGCTGAAACATATGGGAATGTGTTGTGGTTGAATGGCCACTGGACAGATTCTGATATTGCTTGTATCTGTATTAATTTATTGGTTTCCAACTGCTTTCCAACTTGTGAAAATGACAAAAACTACACACACACCATTTTCTCTTAGTTTGCTTTAAAACTACCCCCTCCTCCTCATTTTTCCACTTCTCCATTTCACTTAAATCATATACTGATTTAATCATACAACATTGCCCCCCCTCCCCTTCTACCTTATATTTCCCTTCCCAGCAAGCACTCCTTGGATCTTTTCTTATAACACTTCTAGAGTAAATGAATGGGAAATGGGGTTAACAGGGTGATGATTGTCCAAGTCATTCTATTCTTCATCACCATGTACGGATGTGAGAGATGGACAGTGGAGGAAGCCAACAGGGGGGAAAAAAACTTCATTTGATATGTGGTGCTGTAGAAGAGTACTGAGGATACTATTGGTAGCCAGAAAGACAAACAAATGGATCCTTGAGCAGATCAGGCCTGAACTCTCCCTGAAAGCCAAGTTGAACAAATTGAGGGGCTCTTCAGAATGGCCATTAAGGCCAGTCTGGGGGCAGAGTCAGGGCATTGTGTCCACATGACGCAGGCCCAGACTCTGCCCCCAGGGCACCATGCTGCCAAATGTCACTCCACATGGTGCATGGCATTATGGCATTCCTCTGGTGCTGTGTCCATACGATGCAGTGCCAAAGGAGTGCCTTCAAGCTGTGGTGCTGCAGCTTTCATGTCTTTCCCAGGGCACAAAAAGGAGCCGCTTTCTGCAGTTCCTTTTTGTGCCCTGGAAAGGCTGGATCGGGGCTGCAGTGTACAGTTGCCGTGGCCCCAATCTGGCTAGGAAAGGGGCGGCATCACGGCCCTTAGGGCTGTGTGTACAGCCCCTGAAGCTGTCATAGTTTGGCTACATCATGAGAAGGCTTGGCTAACTGGAAAAGACAATAATGTTAGGGGAGACAGAAGGCAATAGAAAAAGTGGAAAACAACACACCAGATGGATACACTCAGTCAGGGAGGCTATGGGCCTGAATTTACAGGACCTAAGCAAAGCAGTGGAGGACAAGGGGACTTGGAGATGTCTTATCCACAGGTTCACCATGATTTGGGTTAACTCAATGGCAGTTAACAACAACAACATTCTTTCTAACATTTGTCCATTCAGTAAACTGTATGGAACACATCCCTTGTATATTCTTATATGTGTAGACACATAGGTTTATCTGCAACATTAGAGATGCTGTAATAGCTTTTTGCAGCATGTTAAATCACATGTAGTTTGTTCAAACATAGCTGCCCATTCACATAATTTGCTGAATGCATACAGATCAGGGCAGAGTTTTCTGCCATTATCCTTGTTTTTCCATACACATATCCACTCAACCTGACTATTATGGGAAGGAGGTTTCAGAGGTTCTCCTCCAGTATTCCCATAATCTCAGATAAAATGTGTGGCGATGAGAGAAAGAGGAAAGAAGTACTGAGAGAGAGCCATCTCAATGGCGATGCCTCATTTTTGGAATCACCTAAGGTGGGAACCTTATTCTCCACCCAATACAGCATAAAGATTTCCCAAAGAGGTTCAGTACCTTGTATATCATACCTCATTCAAAGTTTGGATTAAACCTCAGACCGCATTGAACAGCCCAGTGATATAGAAACTACCAGCTGCCACCGACATCTTGGGTCCCATACCAAAACAAAGGAAAGGTATAAATTAAATTGATAAATAATACATTCCACCTGCTACCAACACTGGTAATGGTACTGATATAATTTTTCATTCTGCAAGATTTCTTAATGGATTTTAATACACATTTATCTCTCTTTTTACATGTTATTGTATGGTATATTTGATTTTGTATTGTAAATCACTTTGAAAGTGTTCCTGAAGAGCAGCATGTCTGTATCTTTAAAATAAAACAAAATCACTGATTGGTGTGTAATAATGAATGTTCATGTACAAACTTAAGAGCCATATGGAAACAAATCAGATCAGCTATATAAGCTACAATTCTGTTACAACAGTAACCAAATAACTATCTGATCCTGAGTTCTGCTAGTCCAGAGATGGACAATTATTGAAGGTCCATGGCGGGTGGGGTGGGGGTGGGAATGACGAGATGATTTAATGCCTCTGACTCCTCTGAGGGTCATATGGTTACTGAAAATTAAAATCCTCTTCTGGTTCTGAAAAGGGAGTGCTTCCTATGTTAAACAGTAGAGGGAAGCCTTCTAATCTGTTTAAAAGACCAATTGCTGAACTTTAAAGCTTCTTAGGTGTCACAATTCACTCTCTCCTGGGAGGCCACAAAAACATTATTTTTGTGTTTTTTTTTTCCATCCTGGCCTACTCTATAAGCAGGAATGCACTAATACTCCCCTGCTCCTATATTTCAGCAAGTGGTACTTAGAAGTATACTGCTGCTTCTCATATCTGGGGCAATATATAACTACCATGGTTTGTAACTAGGTACACTTGTCCTTCATGAATATGTGTGTCTTTGTGCACATATGTGCTTACATGAAGGTATACACTTCTCAAGAGATATTTGTTTCAGCACATGAATTGCACCTTTAAAATCTGTTCTACGACATCTTAGATTGTTGATCTTCAAGTTCCTATTATCTTGCTCCTGATAGTAGTTCGTTTCTTCCATGTTTGTAGGCATGTGAATCCATTCTGAATTTTAACCTGGACTAAAGGAGCAAGGTGTTGAACCTATTCTCAGATAGGTTTGTACACCTTGGATATCTCAGATCCAAAACACACTGCAAAATAATGCAGCTTGAGACCACTTTAACTGCCCTGCCTCAGTGCTAGAGAATCCTGGGAATTGTAGTTTATTTTGGCATCAGAGTTCTCTGGGATAGAGAAGGCTAAATCTCTTACAAAACTACAGTTCACAAAATTCCCTAGCATTGAGCCAGGGTAGTTAAAGCAGTCTGAGATAGGATTATTTCTGCAGTGTGTTTTGGACCTCAGAATGCAGACTGAGGCTGTTGCCATGCTGCAGAAATAAAGCTGTTTGACACCACTTTAACTTCTATGGCTGGGCATGTTAGAGTCTTTCACCAAGAGGGCATGAGGAGGAGGAGAAGACAGAGGAGGGCCCAGGAGCATTCTGGCCAGGCTCTCCAGTTGAGGCTGCTGAGGATGGGTTGGGGCCAGGGGCCTGGGAGTGCTCTCATTTTTGGGGAGTGCTCTGGCTGCGCTCCTTGGTTGAGGCAGCTTAGGGTGGGTAGGGGCAAAGAGGAGGAGAGAGAGATAGAGTGCTACCATGGACAGCAAAGTGAGGGGTGCACTGGAGGCAGCCCATCTGGAGGAGATGGAGGAGGAGCCACCAGGTCACGAGCCTTCCCACCATGCCACCACTCCTCCTCTATTGTTGTTGTTATTGTTGTGTGCCTTCAAGTCTGTCGTGGAGTTTTCTTGGCAAGGCTTGTTCAAAAGGAGTTTGCCTTTTCTTTCCTTCTCCTCCTCTTCCTCTTTCCCTCTCTAGTGTGAATGACAAAGGGGAGTAAAAAGGGAGTAAATAGCCCCAGAGAGATTTGATCACAAAATAACACAGTTTCCACACCTGATTATTTTGTAGTAGGAATCAGCCATGAGACGCATTTTAAATCTTTTGGTTCTGCTGCTGAACAAAGCATTTTGGTTTCTCTAGACATTCTTTTTTATCCCAACAATTTGCCAAACTGATAACAACACCAGCAACAACATACTGACATACTGGGGGGGGAAATCAATTTCAGTATGACTGAAAGACTCTGAAAATAACCACAGGCATTTTGAGATAGCCAAACATTGCAACAGATACACACACACACACACACACACACACACACACACACCACCGTGATGCAGGCTTTATTGTGGCATGCATTTTCACAGATTAGAACAGTGACTCTCAACCTGTGGTCTTTACTTCCCACATCCTTTAACATTTACAATAATCAGTGGAGCTTCTGAGAGTCTTGAAATAGGGAACCAGTAGATAAAAGTCAATTTTTCAGATACACGATTTTCAAATTTTGCAGTGATAAGTGTTTCTCTATATGTACAGTAGGGATGTAAATCCTCATATATTTTGACCTTGCATGCAAGGATAAATATTTATGATAGTTCTCTCCCTGCTGTAGGAGTAAACAAATATTCATCTACAGTATTCTTTCTGTATTTGAATATCTTGAAGTGATGAATTATTCTGTTATTCTGTTGAGAAATAAGTGTGCTTTTTGTGTGAAAAACTCAGTTTTCTGTAGAGAAAATAGGCTTCTTGTGCAGAAAATAAGCTTTCTGCACAGGAAGCAATGTTTTTCATACAGGAAAACCATCTTCTGCATAGAAAATATGTTTGTATGGAAAAGGTTTTGTGTGTTTTTTAAATCTGCAGATCAACTCTGCTGCCACATTTTGGGATATTTCAGTGTTTCTCTCTGTATGACTTCAAGTTGCCTCTCAATCTGTGGTGACTCCCTAAATTTAGTAGGGTTTTCATAGGCATAGACTACTCAGAGATGGTTTTGCCATTTTCTTCCTCCTAAATGTAGCTTACAGGACCTGATATTCCTTGGCTGCTACCCATCCAAGTACTAACTTAGGTTAGCTGCCAAGATCATACAGATCTGGTGCCTTTTAGGTATGAAGAAATTGTACAACTGGAGCGTGTCCAAAGGAGGGCGACTAAAATGGTGAAAGGTCTGGAAACCATGCCCTATGAGGAACGACTTGGGGAGCTGGGGATGTTTAGCCTGGAGAAGAAAAGGTTAAGAGGTGATATGATAGCCTTGTTTAAATAGTTGAAGGGATGTAATACTGATGAGGGAGCAAGCTTGTTTTCTGCTGCTCCAGAGACTAGTACCCGGAGCAATGGATGCAAGCTCCAGGAAAAGAGATTCCACCTCAACATTAGGAGGAAATTCCTGACAGTAAGGGCTGTTCGACAGTGGAACAAACTCCCTCAGAGTGTAGTGGAGTCTCCTTCCTTAGAGGTCTTTAAACAGAGGCTAGATGACCATCTGTTGGGGATGCTTTGATTTAGCTTTCCTGCATGGCAGGGGGTTGGACTGGATGGCCCTTGCGGTCTTTTCCAACTCTACAATTCTATGATTCTACAAAATTTTCACTGGTCTATTATTCTTCCCAACAAGATCTACCAGCTGTCAGGAAATTTTTCTTTGAATAGGAATAAATTATGGTGAATGTTTTTCCCCCTTTACTGTAAACACAGAGTGTAAAAAAAAAAAGTTACAAAGCACATTGCAATACAAAAAGTACTAACCATGTCAATTCATTGTGAAACAGAACATCTACAGTGGGAAAGGGAAACTGATCAGTTGAGCCCTAAATGGATAGAACTAAATGTCTTGACGTATTTCAACTCAGCACAATCTTTTGTTGGAGAATGTAATTTTTCAGAACCATGTTGGTTTGTCTCGGAAACTGGATATCATTCTCACCAAGTTTTTAATGTTATCTATCCTAATATCAGATTATATTCATGCATCATTTTCCAATTAACTTGACCTGTTTGTTTGATGTCTATACATATTTAGACATAAATGGAAAAATCTGAAAGTTTCTTCTGAAGGCCAGCATACATCATGTTGCAGGTTAAACAGGTGAATAAATCCTTGATGTTGTGACACATGCTTAAATCTGTTGACAGCACTTCCAACACTGAAATATGAGGTTTGGTGTTTTCTTTACTGATGGCTGTCATCACCTTTTTCATCATGCCACCACTTTCATCTTTGCTATTGGTGTGACTTTGCCAGCAGAAGTGTGGTACCCCAAAGTGTTTACAAAATAAACAAGCAAATCTTTTCTTTTCAACTGCTTCTTTTTAGTAGGAATCCAAGAAGCAATCTTAACTATTTACACCCCTTCCTCCTATCTCCTAGGAATGGTTAGTGCTAGGGAACCCAACATATGTGTAGACCTCCTCACTGCTTGATTAGCTATTTATCCTCCTCAAACCAATCACCCCCTTCTTGAGTACACCACAACAATGATATTTCTGTCTTAAATATAGCTGCCTGTTTACTTCAGTCTCCAGAGGAACCCCATTCAACTATCCATATAAAAATGTTATTCTTTGTATCAGTTGTTCTTTATGTAACAAGGTGCCCACAGAGCTCAAAGTAACAAGGCACACTAAAGGTTGAAGCACTAGAGAGGGCCCCTACTGAACAACATGCTCTGAAAAAGTCAGTGATCAGATGGAAACATTTTATGCCCCATATTTAGAATTATTAGCATAATAGTAGAATTTCTGGTTAAGGAGGAAGCACTTCTCAGACTATTTCTCATGTGAAAAAGGTGTTCACAATTATGCTACAAATCTGATTTAGCAAAATTTAACAGTTAAAAATAAATTTGTTAGAGTTAGCAACTTATTATCTATCGCCTGTACACTATAGGATCCTAATCTAGTACAAATTAATGTGCCAGCTGTGTCCATTGCTTGAAATATCAGACCTAGACACGGTAATACATGCCTGGATTACATCCCAGTTGGATTATTGTAGCATGCTCTAGATAGGGCTGCCTTTGGAAATGATTCAGAAGTTTCAGTGGGTGCAAAATGCTGCAGCCACACTGCTGACTAATGATGTTAGAGGAAACATATATCACTCATTCATGCTGAAATAGTTTCACTGATACCATCAAGGCCATTTCTAGGCAAAATTCAAATTGTTTCTCATGACATGAAGTCAAAGGATTTCATGGCCAATATCCATAGTTTTGGGTGGGTTTTTTGAGCTATGTGGCCATGTTCTAGAAGAGTTTATTCCTGATGTTTCTCCAGCATCTGTGGCTGGAATCTTCAGAGAATGCTTGCCTGGAAAGGAGTTGGGCATATATATACTGTGTGAACCTACCTTCCTAGGTATATATATACACACACACACACACACACACACACACACACACACACACACCTCCTTTCCAGGCAACCATTCTCTGAAGATGCCAGCCACAGATGCTGGCAAAATGTCAAGAATAAACTCTTCTAGAACATGGCCACATAGCCCAAAACCCCCCACAAAAACTATGTTTCTTATGACCTTTAAAGTGGCTAGCTGTTTGGCTCTTTAAGATCCATCCTTGTTTGACCTGATCCAAGTTTTAAGGTCCTCAAGGGAAATCTTCCTCTCACTCTCACCACCACCATAGGGGCATTTGACTGCTTTTAGGTTGTGGAATTCCCTCCCATAGGAAGTTCGCTTGCTCTTCCCCCATCTCCTTTTCTTCTACCAGCAAGGAAAGATCATGTCATTAACACACTCCTTTGGTTTATATGTCATGTGGCAGATAGGACTTTTATTGGTATTTTAATTGTATTTTATGTGGTTTTAGCTTTGGGTTTTAACCAAACTGTTGTTTCATTGTTTCTTTAAAATTTTGTACAACCTTCAGTTGTCATCTAGCACCATCTTCTGCTCAATCAAAGGATGCCCCACATGCCGCTCTTTGCATGGCAGCATAACATGCAGAGGTGTGACAGACCCAATGCAAACATAAACCTGCCCATTTTTAATATGTAGCACAACACTAATGTAGTTTACACAGAAATAAGTTATTCTTAGGAATTTTCCCCTTCTCCATCCTATTCACAAAGGACAGAAACCAGATATACTGATGAGTCAGGACAGATTTTAAAATTGATTAGCAGTGTTATCATTTCTCAGATCTACAGTATATCTAATTATACGGGTCATAGCTCATTAAGTATTATACAACCATATAGTATGAAAGACAATAAAAAGGACAAATGACTGTTTCCCCTTCTCTGTGACCTGTATGTCTCACACAAGTCAGACATATGCAGCACCACCATTAACAAGACAATATTTTGCAAGTTTCCTCAGACTAGTGGTTAGAATGGGACTGATCTCTGTTGCCCTTTCCCCTACATTGTTATACCACTATGATCCCATTTTAACTGGCATGATCCCATTCTATGGAGTCCTGAAATTTGCACTTACAGAGTGGTCCCCAGGATTTTGCCATGGCAGATTAAGTGGAATTTAGGAAGTGAGTTGGCGGGGATGGGTGGGATGGGGTTAAATGTTTGCCTTGTATATACAGCTTGCAAATGGAGGTACAGATATGTCCAGTGAAAATCAGTGAATATCTATTGTAAAGGCTGAGGAAAAAGATACTATCAGACCATCTCAGTTTTGGAAATGAAAATATACCAGAGTTGCCCTCTTACTAACAGAAACAATTCATAGCATGGACATTTATGTTAAAATAACTATGTGGGAATGAAAGAATGATGCATTCAACGAGGCTTCACTAATTAATTTTAGAGACTATACTTTGAAAATCTAAAGGTTCTAATGAGCTTCTTCAATTAAGCACTTTAATTACATGGGTTAATTAATATTGCTCCATTGCTCTAAAAACAGAACACTTCAGGAGGTCTAAGGAACTCTAATAAGTAACCGCAAAAAAACAGTCAATTCTGCAACACATAGTGAAACTGTATTGTTATTTATATTTCAGGTTCCTTTTGTCTTTGACAGAACATAAGATATTTTCACCAGCAAAAAATATCTTCTAAGACACCAATACAGAAACTTAGCTTATTATTATTATTATTATTATTATTATTATTATTAACCTTTATTTATATAGCGCTGTAAATGTACACAGAGCTGTACATGCAATCTTTTTAATTAGACAGTTCCCTGCCCTCAGGCTTACAATCTAAAAAGACACGACACAAAAGGAGAAGGGAATGGTGGTGGGGAAGGGAATGAGATCCAGCAGTTCTTCTATACCTCCAAGGCCTGGACCAAGGCAGATGGATTGGAGGGAGGACTTGACTTCTTAATGGAGGGTTAATCTTCTTCCAGGCAGGCCTGTTGGAGCTAGCCTTGCCTGCCTCTCTGTCTCCCTCAAGATGGTGGATGAAGGGAGGGTTTGTCTTCTTCCAGGCAGGCCTCTTGGAGCTAGCCTGCCTCTCTCTCTCCTTCAAGATGGTAGCCAAAGGGAGGGCTTGTCTTCTTCCAGGCAGGCCTCTTGGAGCTAGCCTGCCTCTCTCTC
>NC_056526.1:48052080-48119158 GCF_019175285.1 Sceloporus undulatus | reverse complement strand
TCCCTTAAGATGGTGGATGAAGGGAGGGCTTGTCTTCTTCCAGGCAGGCTTGGTGAAGCTAGCCTGCCTGTCTCTCTCCCTTAAGATGGTGCATGAAGGGAGGGCTTGTCTTCTTCCAGGCAGGCTTGGTGGAGCTTATCTCTGGGCAATATGACAAATATAGCTGCTTTTTAAATCTATTTGTTGGTATGCAGAGAAACAAAATCTTTCTAATATCTAGAATAAGTGTTGCCTTATAATATTTTCATGCTATGTCTTGCTGTCATTCTTTTGTGTTTACCAGTGGTGTGTTAATTTATCTGTTAGTGGGTCCTAAATATCCTAAAGGCACCAGAACCCATTTGATCTTGGAAGTTAAGCAGGGTCAGTCTTGGTTAGGAACTGGATAGGAGATTACTAACAAGTGCTAAATTCCACTTGATCTTCCATGGCAAAATCCTGTGGAACTTGGATATGAGATCACTCACAAATATGAGGTGCTGTAAGCTATATTTCAGAGGAATGAACCGGCAAAACCATCACAGTATTCCTTACTTAAGAAAACCCATGAAATACATCAGGTTGCCATAAGCTGACAAGCTACTTGAAGGCACATACACACACAAGTTGCCTTGAGTCTTGAACTGAACACACAAGAATTACTGTACGTCACGGTGACAAAGGGCTGCCCACTCTCTATTTGCATTCCCATCGAGGTTCTATATTCTCCCATGTTCTGTATGTTTTTAAATTGTTTTCAAAGCTTCCTACATTTTCTAGGGTATGTAGAGGTCAATTTCACCACATTTTCCTCTTCTGAACCATTTTAGGCCAAGAGAGGACCTTTTCCCAAACTAGAAATGTGTACTAGTGCTTTCTAGTTCTATTTCTAACTAAAACTAAATAAAAAATTACAAATTGTTGCCATAGCACAAAATATTTTTAAAAGAATATCACACACAAACACACCTGTGGGGAAGAGTTGCAAAACATTGAAGTCCAACAGGACTATATAAACAGTGTTTATATGGAACACTGTTATTTCAAAAACTTAGTACTCCCAAGAAAGTAGCTGTCATCTCTGCATTATGACAGAAAACAAGATGGCAGCTAGCATTATACACTAAAATCCCTAATGGGTGCATAGTCCTCTCAATGTCTCTTGCTGTCAGGTCAATTCATATCAGCAACTCTAGTAGAAAGTTTCACATGGAGTTAAAACCAATAACTATTAGAAGAAAACTAACAGAGCTATCTGTCTGGCTATGTTTTCCACATGTTTTCAATAGATTTTGAGGTGGGGGGAATGCATAAATAGACAAGTTTTTAAAAGCACCTTTTAAATTCAATCAGAGAACAAGGGGATTACTGAAATGTATACATATTTTAATTGAAAAGAGAAAATACTTTATAGAAGCAAGAGTGGGAGCTGCTAAGCAGTAATCAATCAAAAGCAACTCCTCTTAGAATACTAGTTAACACTTCAAGGACAAAAATGATGCATTAGAAAATGCACCTACTCAAACTGACTCCCCGAACTCTAACTGCTACACAGTAAATATTTCATACAGCAAAAACACATTATCCTCTAAGAAGAAACTAGGGTGAGCATCCTCATTCTGCTCCATGAGGTAAATGGTTCTCTGAGGACAATAAATACAGCTCTAAGACTATGTTGCAGTCAACAACAAAGATGTTCTCTGCTCTTGCTAAAGGGGGTCTTGTCATTATAATCACAAAATTGTAAAGTACAAAAGAATCAAAAGTTGATTGAGCCCAATTTCCTGCCCAATGTGCAAGATCATTCATCCATCATTGATCTGTCCATGCCTTTCAGATCATGATATGCTATCAAGCAGAGTGAAAGACTGTGAGGAGGAAATAATTCTCAACAAAATGAAGCAATCAATCCAAACTAGAAAGGGCCATTCAATGGATAGGATATTTGACTTTGAGGGCCAGAATTCAAGCCTAATGAACTCTTTGGACTTAGAGTGACTGTGAACTTTACAGAGAAGCATCATCTGTACAAATGCATTATCAGACTCCCACACATCACACATGGTGATGCTTCTTTGCAATCTCTATTGCGTAGAAATATCATATCTATATTTAAAAGAATGCACCAGGCCTAGTGCAATATGAACTTGTGCTAGAAACATGAGTAATTACTCAGAATTCTCTTGTACCATAAAAGAGGGAGGAGGGGGGTAAGTCTCAAGAAATCCATCTTAGGTTAGGAATGGAAACAGGTGAAAGAAGTTGACCTAGGCTTGGTTAAAAGAGCCCCTAAAAGCTACGTCTCATATGTAGGTGTAAGCTAACAACCATTGTTTTGGCTGGATTCATATGGGTGCTCCCTTCTCAGACAAAGGGAACAAAGAGTTGTCTGCACAGGCTGAAAGAAATGAGCCTGCCCTATTTTGGAACACACCTGTACAGATGACACACGTGGCTGAAACAGAAGGAAAATGGTCCCAAGCCATACTCTGGGGCTTAATACCAAAGCAAAAAAGAAAGAAAAAAATCCCAGATTGCTCCAGTTCAAGCCTGACAATGCAAATAATCACATAGGTGTGCAGACTGCACATCAATACAAAAAGGGGGGAGGGGCTGGGTAGCCACCGGTGCCATTGCTGGCCTATTATATATATATATATTGTTGCCCACTCATCTATCAATCATACAAGTTCATGAGTGTCAGTGGCACCATTGATCCATCGCACACCCCATGAAGCAAAATGACAACAACCACATAGGTTGCCAACAATAAAATGAATTTTATAAAAACATTAACAAATTGGCCAGTTGTGGAGAATAAAAAGGGCACTTGTACAGAAGAAGAGGAACATCATAGCTGGACAGGTTTTCATTGTTCCAGGAGGGCTTGGAGGCAACCTTGGATCTCCCTGAGCTGGCTCTTCATGACAGCAACATTCTGCTTCAATCAGCAAACTGCAGGAGGTGAGCAAGCTAAAGAGGAGGGCTCCATGACTGTGATGTTCTCCTGTGTCACTGGGTATGTCAGTGTGCCATATAGGCAGTCAACTGATCGAGCAATTGAGGGGCAAGTGATGTAGATTATCCAATGGGCGGGTGGCTGGATGGAATAAGGAAGGTGATTGACTGCCACTAGCAGTGCATCCATCCATTCATGAACATGTGTTTGTAGTGGAACAGAAAATAACAACAATATCAACAATGCTGCATGGCTTGCAACATATTTTTGAGCAATTTTCTTCCCTCTGTGAGAAAATCAAAAACTGCAGTTTTTGAAAACTATTCTCAGCTCAAGAAAAATTTACATGGTATTTTTGCACAGAAACAGCATTTTCTGTGCAGAAAAAAAATTGTTTGTGCAGGTAACTGCAACCAGTATTCTATATCTGCTACCTGTTAACAAGTAGTCTACATCATCTATCTATGGCCCGGTACAAACGGGTCTTTAGGGACACCTTCGTCACATGCTAGGGTTGCCTGGGGGCAGAGCACCTATATGCCCCGCAACCCTAGCACATGACGAGGGCGTAACAATGGTGGTGCCCTGTATACATGGGTGCTGCCATTGTTACGTAAGCACCGTGCAGTGTCCACATGGTGCCATGTGGCTCTTACATAACAAGTACACCAGTGGCACACTTGTTACACCACCGCCGCAGCTCTAGAAGAACCCACTTTTTGCAGGTTATTCTTCCGCCAGTGGGAAGCTGCGCGGTTTGGCAGCTGCAGCTTCCTTCTGGCAGAAAAACAGGCCTATCTATATCATGCCTAACTGAGCATACTTAACTGAGAGGCTGAACAGATGGGCATTTAACGCCAGTTTTGAGGCAGAGTGGAGACATGGCAGATGCACGACAAATGCCCAAACTCCACCCCCAAGCCTCCATCACGATGCCTGCCTGAACACATGGTGGGCAGTGTTACAGAGCTTCTTTGGCATGGTGTTCAGATGATGCATGTCAAAAGGAGTTCCGGAAAGTGCTCTGGTGGTGGCAAAGGCACCCTTTTTCCAGCTCCAAAAGGAACAGCATTTTGCTGTTCTTTTTAGGGCCGGAAAAACACCGGGCCCAGGCTGTGGTGTGTAGTTGCCATGGCCCCTATCAAGCAATGAAAGAGGCAGCGTTTAGTCCCTAATTAACCTGTCCTGACTTTACCCCGCCTCCTCAAAATTGAGGAAAGTATGATATACCCATGCTCCAGGCACTGGCACCAGGCTGCTGTGGAGAGCTAAGATGATGGCATTAGTGTTTCAATTGAAAGTAGTGACTGTGAATATGGAACAGCTACTGAGACTACTCATCTGGGTGAGAATTTTATCCAGCTCATTTTCTTATAAGAATCTATTTGAACCCTTCTGTATTCAGCCATGTATGTGGTGGTTGTCATCAATTTGTCTGTACATGTGCCTGTTTATACCACACTTTTCCCCTTACAAACTGGAGAGAATTGGAATTAAAATACATATGGTTAAAATATACAAAAAATTGTTGTCACAAGGGGATTCTGTCTATGCCTTGGGGTTACCTTTTACCTCAGAGTCATTAGAAGGCCCCTCGTCAATAACACTTGCCCAGCATCCATCCTTTATACATTTTCTCTAAATGTAAAAGGACTAGGGTCCTCAGCGTCTTCCTCTTAAAAGTTTTATAGCTGTGGTAGTGTCATGTGCCTATATGGTTGTGAATTCACTCAGGCAGAGGTTTATTTTGTAAGAAACAAACTTTAACTTTATTTAATAACATGTAGCAAGAACGTAGCTTAGGTAGAATAGTTTCAAAGGTAGTATGGTTGCTATAATTCAACAGTAGTAGGTAATTCCCACTCAATTTCTCTTCATCGATCTCCCCTAAACAGAATTCTGACTTAGAGCCTCTGCTGGAACCCTTTGCTGCCTCAACGGAACTCTGAACTGATCCAACTAAACTCTTCCCTGAACTCACTGAACTGTTAACTGACCATTAACCATTATTCACTCTTCCTTTTTATATCTACTCCCCCCTGGCAACTCCTCCCCCACAGCCAGCCCAAATCAGGATTAGCTGTCTGCTCAGTGACTCCATCACAGTTGTGATTTTAAAAAAAATTAAACTAACAAGATGAAATGCATTAAAAGATCACTTTAAACAAGGAATAAAAACAGTACTGTACTGTCACTCTGCCCCAGCCACCAGCAAAGGTGGGTCCAGCTCTAGCTTGAGAGCATCCACATGAGATAAGCAATATAAGTGTTCAAGGTAGGTATTTTTCACTCTTTAATAAGGCAAGGACATGCAAGAAGTGTAACCCTTTTTCTCCATGGAGTGTTTCTGTTACACTCCAAACTGAAAGTAAGTGCCCCCTCTGCCAATTCAGACTATCTGGCCACAAGTCAATTTCAGGACAGTGCCATGCCCCTTTCCATCAAACACCTTTTCAGAACTCTCCCAGTCAGTTTTCTCATCCGCCACGGATATCTGTGCCCACTCCCTTGCATGTCAAGTTCTGGAGAGTGTATCCCCCTCACTATCCCCAGAGGTGTCTGTGGTGGTGTTCCATGGAGAGTCCAGAAGCCTTGACATTGTCTCTCACTTGTCCTGGCTTGTTCCCAGATAAGTCTTCTTGTCCCCCTTTCTCTGTCTTTGCCTTTTTTGCCTTGGTCCTGTCAGCCTCTTCTCCCCTCCTCTTCTGTTCTGCTACTTTGCTCCAAGCTTCTCCAGGCATCTTTCCTTCCAATTGCCTTGCTCCCCTTTTCCTTGCCCAGACCTTCTCTCTTGTAGCATCTATCCTGCCTTCCTTCCAGCTGTTGTGTCTGTGTTCACTCATCCTTCCTTTCCCTCTCCAGCCTCCTTTCCTCTTGTTTTTGCTCCTCCTTCAGTTGGTATCCCATCTCTTCTCCTAGCTCCGGTTCCACCTCTCCTTCTCTGCAATCTAGCCTCCTTTTTAAAGCTTCTCTCCTGGGTGTTTTCGCCATCCCCTTCTTTCCCTGGAGTATTCCCTCCAGTTCTCAGTTCTTCCAGACTTTGTGTTGTGAGTTCTATTGCTTCTCCTGCTCCCTGGCTCTTCATAGTAAACCACATCCTGGGTGAGGGAAGAAGATGACAAACACCCCAGTGTTTCTTAGCCTATGTTACATGCACCCATAAAAGCAACTGATATAATCAATTCCCTAAAGTTTCTTGGAAAAAAATGTCTTAACCTGCAGTTAAAAGCAAGAAAACAAAAAGCCAACCTAGCTCCCTTAGGAACGATTTTTCAGAGTCTGGGAGCAGCCATGAAGATACCTGTCTCCCATAGTTCCATGTTCTTGTGAAGTTTGTGGGGGCAAGAGAAATGAAGATCTCATAGCTTGGGTAGGTTTATATAGGAAAACAGGACCATACAGGCCATCTCTTTTTGTCAGATTCCACATCTTGAAACCTACTAAGTTTACTAAGTTCATATGTTTTTCAGTTTGTTTTTTATATAGAATTCAGAAATTTCTGTCTGGTTGGAAATTTAATCATTTTAAAAAAATCAAATATCAAGTCAATGGATTAGTCAATCTCTAAATAAGACATCAATAATTTTCAAGTGTTTGCCTCTTTTCAATTTGTTGTTGTTGCTGTTGTTTCTTTCCACTATTGAATAGCCAATTTGTTTCTCATGACAGGAGGAGGAGGAGGAGGAGGAGGAGGAGGAGGCATGCTTTATGAAGACCCAGGATTCTTGGAAAGAAAGTTGATCCAGCTTCCACTGCCAAAATTTGCTCTCCCTTTTAGCCAATGGTGACTACCTATCTTTAGAAGGAAAAGAGTGTTGTGAGCTGGGCTAGTCCACAAATGGCTGTTTTCAATGATGCCAAAGTCACAGCTTCTGTCATTGAGGAAGAAAGTCTGCTTATTGGTCCTTGCTTTTTTTTACTGGATTAGAAAAATATTTTGCATTGGCTTAGTCACTCCATCAATGTCATTGTATTCCACAATGCAAAGCTTAATAATTTCATGCCTTTGTGTTTTAAGCACTGAGGCACTGGGTGTCTGCCAAGCAAATGTTAAGTCTGTGCTGTGTAATAATTATTTTTAATCTAAGCTTTCATTTGTGTAGCTGTCATTAATCAGCATCATCTTGTCGCATATTTGCTTTGGCATTTGAGCTCTAGTAACCATATTCGTTCAACTAGCTTAAATGCTGTAGAAACCCTGGGGTAGGGTGTATTGTGTATCTATTAACTGTGTTCAATATAGATTTAAGTTCTGAGCTTCAAAGAAATACTGTACACTTCCCCACAAAAATAATTCTTTCATGCTCTTTGTGTCTGCCATTTACATTAAGATTAGGAAGGAAAAGCTCAGAGAAAAGGTTGCTTGTCAAAGCTCAGTAAGAGTATACAGAAGGGACTTGTTGAGAAAGAGAGCTCATTATTTCATCTGAAAATGAATGTAACAAGTTTAGAACAAAGCTGAAGAAAAGCAATTCAGCTAACATGCTAATCAATAAAAAGCATTAGTTTCACAACAGAAGTCTTAAATTTGTTTCCAGCAAACTAACACAATCTAGTGCATCCATAAATGCTAGGATCTTACAAGGAAAAAAACGATATTTGAAGCTCATTTATTTAAATCTGAAACATACTTCAGAAACACATGCACAATAAGAGCATCTACTGTAGATATATTGATTTCTATTTGAAAAAAAGATAAGAAAGTTTAAATAAAAAATCACATAGACATAGGACAATTTCTGGCCAGCAATGGCTGTGAGCATGACAAAGGGATCTCAGTAGGGATCCCTATTTTTCTCAGTAGGGATCACAAACTCCAAAAAGATCAATACTTGGTGAAAACATTACGTTGCAACTCTTTTTTTCCTTACCAAAAGACTTATGTGCTCTTCAAAATGGTGTGGAACCTCACCTCCCATCACTCCTAGCCACCAAAGCCAATGGTGAGACTTGATGGGAGCTGAAGTTCACCAGTATCTGAAGGGTTCTTTCATCTCCATGCCTTTTAAAAATACATGTAAAACAATTGGTCTGGCATACATGTCATCAAAGAAAAATCTCTTGGATCATATATTATCATATGTTTGATTTTTACCTTGGTCCTTAAATGTATCTCAAAAACAAATGCCACTAAAGCAATCTTAAGTAAGATATTTGACCCTGAGCTTTTAAAAAAAATTCACAGAAGGATATTGATTTATGTTTCTAGATGCTATGAAGATGAGACATGCCCTCTTACTTCTTTAAGAAATGCTGCCCCATAATAATACTGCTGATGATGATGATGATGATGATAACAATAATGGTATCTACCATCCCTGTCTACTGGTTTAAAATAATATCAAAAATGGAACTGATGGCTATGAAGTGGATACTAGGCAAGAGTAGGCAGAACCAGCCAATCACAGCCCAACAAAAGGCCTACCTGGTCCAGCATGCTGTACCCACAATGACTTAACATCTTGAGTGTGTTTTCCAGCAACTGGTACTAACAGAAAAACACTCATCAATAATACTAATACTCTAAATAGCTCTCTTTGTTGAGTTCAGTCGATAGGGATTAAAATTCTGACTGTTCCAGAAATAAAAGAGTTGTACTTTCCCCATAAATGCTATAGGATAATGCAGAAATAAAACTAGGAAATCCTGAATACAGAATCTGTCCCACTTCTACAACATCGGTTTTATTGGGAAAGATGGTTTGAAATACCATCAAGTGTTGCTTGAGGTTCTAAAAACCTGAATGCAAGATGAATTATTTCCCATATGCATGCATGGTGTCCAGCTACTCTCATAGTTATATTCCCTAAAGTACATATTGTATGTTTTGGATACAAAAGGAATATTCTCATTGCTTTTTCTTCTTTAATTAATAACAGGTATATGTGAAATAAAATGAAATTATGAGTAAAAATATATATATTTGACTTTCACTGAAATCACTGTTTTGCTGACATTTGCATAGTTCCCCACAACCAAAATATATTTTATCCCAAAGAAGTATGGTTTAATGAATGGGAATAGAAGCCCATTTGAGAAAATTATTATCTAAGATGTTTAAATATTCATTCAAATCACATTACTTATTACATCTTTTCTTGCAATACTGAACAGGTCCAGTATGATGAATGGACACATAAAATTAGCAAAAGTATTTTAGATCATCTTAGAAGCTTGTAACCTATCAGTAAGGCAAACCAATATTTTTAGTAATTCAAATGGAGGATTGTGGCCTACTGGACTGAAGAAGATTCAGTTATGAATGTCAATTAAAAATAAAGTCTTTCTTCTTGTAATACCCTTGACTATAGCAATTGCTTGAAGATACTTGACAGAGTGGGAAATCTTTTCAGCCTGAGGTCCAAATTCAATATCAGAGTGGACCAAATACCATTGGTGGACAGAGTCATTTACAGGTCTTACTGCCAGCAGCTAAATTTTAAGAAGAGGAGCTTGCTAGAAAAGGGGAGAAAGGGCTGTACAAAATTTGCAAAATCACCAAATAGTCACATTACAACAAAGGGAGTATGACCATTTGTGACACCAGGGAGGCTCAGTTCAACTTGTGAGAATTTGACTCCAAGGTTTCCCCCATCTGTAAATGATAGAGGGGTATCAGGGCAGGGATTCAGTTTGTGGTACTTTCCTTCCTGTACTATCACAGCCCTTTGCCAATAGACAGAACTATTGGTCTGAGGTCTGCCAATGATAAGGCCTGAATGCTGTTGATACAACTGGGCAGAAGAAAACGTTGTATCCTATCAATCAGTGATCTATTCAAGTCTTTTAGTCCAAGTCTCAAATCATGTCTTATGTCTCTACCTTCAAGTCTCAAGTCCTTGCAAGATACTTTCAAGTCAATTCTCAAGTCAAGTCTCAGGTCTGAAAGCCAACTTTTAACAGAAAAAAAACGGAGGTAGAATGCATTCCAAGGAGGGAATAGCAAGTGTGTTAGGCAATGGACTTGAGGAGAGTATTTAGGTCTGCTTGGCAACTGTCCCCACTACATATCAGAGCAGCCTTCTAAAGCTTCTGCCTTAAGCCCATTGCCTAACACATATACTGTTCACTTCTGAGAAATGCACCCCACACTTTGGGGACGGGACTTACCTGTCACTCAAAGTGAATGGCTCCAGCAAGTTAAGTCAGTGTGTCATTTTGCAAAGGCAAGTCTAAGTCAAATAATGGAAGTGAATTGAGTCCAACTTAAATCTGAGTCAATTGACTCAAGTCTACATCACTGCTATTAATATGTCACAGGAAATGCTGACTCAGAAGTCTGAAAGCAAGTGACAGTAAAATCAAATAGGGTTTCTTCCCATCATTTAAATTCTTCAGTATTTTTCCTGGTTCTTCACTTTGAGCAACTCTGTACCACCTAAGCCCCTACATGTCTTCTTATAACTCTGAATGCCTACTTGATAACCACCTTCTGTCTGCCTTCTAGATCAAGTCTTGACTGCACATTCAGAGTGACAGCCTTGACAGTTACCCATGTTCATTGAATCTTTTGAATACATTCAGTTCTATATTCAAAGCATAGCACTGGGACATCTACTACTGAAATAAATGGGGCTTGCACAAACACAGCAGCTGCAGATAAGGAAGTGTATGATTAAAAGATTTTCAGTTCTATCCTGCATGGTGTTATACCCAGACAATCCCCAGCAGTATCCAGCTCAGCAAAAATAGGTAATGTTTTATGACACTTTAAAAGCATCAACTCTATATCAGACTACAGACTACATGAACATCTCACTGGTTGAAAAAGAAAAACGGAGCTATTAAATCAATGAGTAAGTACTGCCTCTATATTTTATAAATAACCCAATATAGGGTTTTCTGACATTTATGGACATTTACAAATTAAGTATGTACTTTGCTTGGAAGATTGAAGATCTAACCCTCAGAGTGCTTATCTTAGATTGAGCTGCTTATTTTATATGCCTGAGAGGGTTCCATTTTCTGCAAATTTTGGGCACTCCACATTTTTATATATATTTATTTTATTTATTCATTTATTAAAAATGCTTCCAATCTATCCTGCATTCACAGATTTCAGTATGAGACATAGTCACTGAAATCAGAATCAAATTTAGATTTAAAACAATCTTAAACTGTTAAGGTTTACAAAAAATGTAGAGTTGAATAATTCAAACATATGAGGTAGATGGAAGGAAACACTAGTGATTTCTGAACTCTTGAGATCGCAGAAAAGGAGAGAAATGCAACCATGTTTTTGCACTGGGAATGTATATACATATCTTATGGGAAAGATGCATACATTTGTTATCTTCATTAGATGCTCTTGAGTGTGGGGAAATTACACAGAGATCATTCTTCTACTTTACATACAAAACATCTAAGTTACAGGGAAAAGCAAAAATGTGATAAACTATTCTTTACAGTGCAGGACAGGGAAAAATGAAGATTTGCCATTGGTCTCTATTGATAAAGACACCTCAGTAAATGGAGAATTTAGATGAGAAAGATTGTGGTGATACTCTTGGATCTTTTAACCTGCAATTCACTTGTAATTTAATCTTTAAATTCAACTATGATTAAGAATATTGATGTGAGAGAACATTAAAAAAAATGACAATGCAAGAATGTTAAGATATGATCAGTGAAATATTTAATTTTGTTCTATTTTCCGTTTGCACTTTCTGATAACATTAAACTTTGCAAGAGCAAGAGGCATCCTCACCTTCTTGTACTCAGCATCACATAGACATAAATTCTAGTTCCATGAAGATTTCCTATTGGCAACTATTGACTAGTATGAGTTACCCCATCACTCACAGGAGAGGTGTTGTTGCTCCAAGTCTTCTTGGTTGGCCACCGTATATGTGGGTTGTTCTGAGCAGTGGCTCAGAGAAATCCAAAGATGAAGTCTCATGATGGCACTTCCAGATCTTGGGGCAAAGTCCTGCAGGAATTCAAATCCCATGAGACTTTGTATGAGACTTGGCAGGCTTTATAAAAGTCTGCACATATGGGTAGCTGGCCATTCTCGGCCATGACCTATTCACCCTCTCTGGCTGCATTATGCTCTTTAGTGAATCCTCAGGCTGTGACTGGCCCTCTGGGGGCCAGGAAGGACTTTGTTCCCCATGATAGTGTCACATGGCGTGTGTATGTGGTTTCCCCCCCCCCCCAATGCCTGTGGGGCCAATTTGTGAATTTGCTGCTTCACTGTGTCTTTGTGATTATGACTTTGCTGCTCTCCACCTAGTGTTCTGAAGGCTCTGGCTGCTTTGTCACAACAGGCAGACATGGAAGAGGAGAGATAACAGCAGGCACCAGTTAAAGTGTAGAGTTTAATTGGGAGTGGAAAGCTCTGGATTGGCTAGAGGAACAGATAAGGAGAAAATCTGCAGTTGTAGTACATGAAGATGACATCATCTCAAGCCAGTTATTTGGACATGCCTCACAGATTGACCTACAGGCTGGAGCACTACTTAATCATTTGCTTATTTGAAGATCATCAAGTCCCATGTCCCTTCAAACTTACTTTGCCTACACATTGTATTCCTAAGTAATGTATGAATTAGGAATTTACCTGATTTGTATTTGTGGTATTTGCATTAAAGTTGTGGCCAACCTATTCAACCCATAATATAGTGTCCAGCCTCATTGTTTCGACACAAGTTGCAACCCCTCATTTCAGGCGGCTTTTACAGTGATACTTGTTCCATCTGCAGCACTGCATCTTCTCCTTGGCATTAACTGCAGTGTGAGAAGGCTGCCTATCATTAAACAGGTACGTGCACAATGAAAGACAGACACCACTAATAACAAAATGGCCCTTTGGCTAGCCCAATGGCATACAGTGGACCCTTGTTATACGCTGGAGTTTGGTTCCAAGATCCCCCGTGTATAACAAAATCCGTGTATGCTTAAGTCCCATTAAATATAATGACATAGCAAAATGATGTCCCTTATAAAAATGGAAAATCAAGGTTTGATATTTGAAATGTATACCTTTTTTGAACATTTTCAAACCGTGTATGCTTGAATCCGTGTATAAAATATCTGTGTATAAGAAGCGTCAACTGTATTTGGCTACAGATCTTAGAATAGTCATTACTGACTTATGCTTCATAGAGTTCAATGGCTTTACTTTAAATATGACTAAGGGGCTAAACAGACCAGTATTATACACCAGATTGGGGGTGTTGTGGGGGTGTGACGAATGCATGCCAGCTTCCCCCACACTGGCATCACACTGCGTGCCCAACCACATGGCAGAGGACATCAAAGCACTCTGCTGGTGTAGCTTTTAAATGCTCTGCACCAAAGGAGTGCCAAAATACCACTGCTGCCATTTTGCCATTCCTTTTAGCGCCAGCGAACTGCCAGATCAGGGCTGCAGGGTGTAGTTGCCATGGCCCTGATTGAGCACTGAAAGGGGAAGCAGAAGGCTGCTCTAAAAGCGTGGTCTGTTTAACATCTAAATCTGAATCCCAACTTTTCTATTCTTCCACTCATTCCTTGAAGACAGTCTATGAAGAATGGGCCTTCAGACTTTACTAATATCCAACTTACATAAACTTTTAATTTTAATTTTTTACCATAGATCCTAAACTGCAGGTAGCATAAATTAAAAGTGAAACAGTTGTGGGGAAAAACTCGTAACGTTTTCTAGCCTACCTGTTCTTTAACCAATGAATACTTGAGCACATCCAATTTTTGCCAGCTCCTAGCCTTATATCTGATTACTGATAAGCTAGCAATATGTTCAGCTGAGTGAATGCATTTTGGAGGAGGAAAAAAATGTTCTTACTTCTTTTGAAGAACTCCAAGTTCTTGTAAATGAGGTATTCATTGTATGTGCCAGTGTGTATGAGGGGGGAAAGAAGTCTACTGATTTATTTATGAGTGGCACATAAGTTCATTTCAATCACATTTAGTTTATTCACTCAGTTCCATTCTGAAGGAATGAATTCATTCTGATCATTTTGTCTGTGGCTGAGAAAATTGAACTCTAACAGATTGCAGTCCCAGAAGAAATTGCTTGGCGTTAAAGAGTTTCAAGTAATTGTTAAACTCCCACATGCCTCGGGGGAAAATGCATGTCCCTGATTAGAAAAGCAAGCTGGAAAAAGTGAACAGCAGATATGTAGTTAATGGACAGGATGTCTTCCTTATGTTGAGCACACTGACCCAAAAAGACATGCCCATTTTAAGAACTAACATTTTAATTGCCAATGATTCTGTTCATAACGATCATTGAACATCTGGATATGGGATATATAGTCCTTGGAATGGCTCTTAAGATGGGAGGAGCTTTCTTTATCTGAGATGAAGATGAACTTAGTGTGTTCCAGATAAATGAATGCAGGAAGAGCTTGCTCTCATTCATTCATAATTTCTCATTGAATTATGTACTTCAGACAATTCAACAGCAAATTAAATAGGATGGTTTGCTGACAGATCCTATAGAAGAAAATTAATATGCAGCAACTAACAGGATGTTTTGATGGCTTTGGTTCATCACAGAGATTTATGATAGAATCAAAGGAGGGCAAATAAACTTCTCAGTTATGAATATATTTTGTCTGTTTACTAGGCACTCATAAAACTGAAGATAAAATAAAAAGAAACAATAACTCTTACTCTTACAAGGCAATATTTACAATTCAGGATGGACAGATCAGTCTGTTTCTAGATTGGCCCATTTTGTGTATTCTGTATTTTGTTAAATAGTATATGAACTTCTAAACCAATGCATATAACTTTAAACACTTTTAAGTACATTTTGTAAGCCAAGAACTGTATTGATCATGTATTTATTTATTTTATTTATTTATTGCACTTATATCCCACCTTTCTTCAAAAATGGGATCAACCTGAGACATGTACAAGACTCAAACATGTACAAGAGTTACTTAAGGGAATGCCTCTCCCTACATAATCCGCCCCGCACTCTCAGGACATCTGGCACAAAAATATTAGAACACCCTCAAACCCGGTTGAAAACACCTCTTGTAAAATATTTTCTGCGATGGCCCCTAGACTTTGGAACAACTTACCGGAAGAGATCCGTCTTATACCTTCTTTGGAAGCCTTCAGGAGGGCATTGAAGATGGATCTCTTCTAGCGGGCCTATCCTTTAATCCGATTTTGAACATCTGAATATGATGACTCAATTCTTACGACTGTGAGCAATACTGTAACAACTCTTCCTCTTTTTATTCTTGATTGATGTATTTTGTATGTATTTTGTGATGTTTTTACTGTTGTAATCCTGCTTCGATCCGAAGGGAGAAGCGGGAGATATAAATAAAATTTATTATTATTATTTTTATTATTATTATTAAAAGGTAATTGAACTATAACCCATTTATTAGTATTGCAAATATGAATCAAACTGGCTGACTTAAAATGGAGACCAAAACAAAAACTGTCACCATCTTTATTCACAAAATTAAACCAATATCCATGTTTTGATTTCAAAGTAGGGGAAGATTTTAACAGTTGTTTTTACACAGCATTTAGTCCACAGCCTTTACAGATGCACCATCTTGAGCTTTTCTTTAATTACTTGGCAAATTTATGAAGAGGGATGGAAGAATTTGTCTGTTTAATTTATTTCAATTTTCTTAAAAAAACAAAAAACAGAAAACAAACCTCAAACATTTGACCAACCAAGGGAATAAAATTGCCAGGACTTGTCAGGACTTGCTAAAAATCAGGTGCCATTGTGTGTACATGTCAAAGGAATGCAGTGTTGGGGTGTATGTTTCCATTATAATAGGTGCATTTCATTTTCTACAGTCTGAGAAAATGAACAGGATTATTGGGAAGACAAGCCTCATCACAGATGTTCCCAAGTACTTGTACTTCTTGAATTATAAAATACAGCCAGACAGGGACTGGTCAAGTGGATACTGATCATAGGGGAAGAACAGACAGACAGGAAAAAGCATCTCAAAGTTACTTTTTCCAAAAACATGTTGAAAGCCTGCTAGCTGCACCAGCCACTCCCAAGGCAGCCCAAATGTGCATGGCCTGACTGCACCAACCCTGAACAAGCATGGCTATAGTGAGACAAGGCATGATTCCACTATGATTAAAAGATACAGTGATGAGAACCACTGTGTTGCATTTAGCCAAATATTCCATCCCTTGGCAAAATGATGAAGTATGTGTCAGCATCTCATTTCCAGGAAACAGATCCATTTCAATCTGGCTTTAGTCTTATTTGGGGTAGAGACTGTTATCTATATGTGACTACATTTGGAAAGCATTCAGAAACTTCACTCGGGCCACAATGGTATCACCATGCTGTTGATTGTGGCAAGGTACAACTAAAAACCTGATGATAAAAAGGTTTTAAAACAATTAAATTAGCTGCCACGTTAAGACACCAAAGTTTAAGCAATATAAACATCATTTTTAAAAAATATATAATCATACAGATCAAAGTACAGCACATGCCCCACAAAAATCCCTTTACTGTACACCAAATCACCAAATGTCTTTTTAATGCCAGTAGAAAAAGAGCAGAAAGGGGGCAGCCTGGACTCTAATGGGAGGGAATTCCACAGCATGGAAGAAATCACTGAGAAGGCCCTCTCCTATGCCCTCACCATATGGACCTGTATTGATGGTGAAAACAAGAGAAAGCCATCTCTGTATGATATTAAGACTTGAAACCAGCATTTTGAATATAAACTGCTTCAGGTTTTACTGCCTGGTGCCTCTTAATCTGACTTAATGCTGGCCCACCCTCCTGCCTTGACGTCAGTGCGAGAATTAATTCTGGTTGCTTCAGGGCTGGGTAGGATTTTTCTCCCCTTTCCAAGTTGTTTCCCCCCCCCCTACCTCACACTGTTGGTTGGGGACTTTGACAATTGGCATAGTGTAGTCATAAATAGGTCCCACACATAGGTGGGGGGAAATAGAGGTTCAGATGAACACCTCGGCACCCTCCTAAAAGGTGAAGATAGGTCTCTGGAACTGACTTCTAGGTCTGGTGACTAAACATGAAGAGAAAGAGACTTGCCTTGGGGCTGGCTTGAGATTTAAACCCTCACTTAAGTCTTGTGAGTTAACTGAGGGAGTCTTGGGTTGGCCTTCCAGATGCTGGCCAGCCGGGGAGCAACCCACTTCTGGATTGCCCTTGGGGAATCAGATGTTTTTGCCCAGGGGAAACAGAGGAATTGATCAAGGACCAGACCATCTCCCAGCTGTTCCCACACAAGGTCCTCCCCCTGTTTTTTTGCAGTTCTCAAAGAAGTAAGTTGAAATAAGTTGAGTTAAATAAAGTTGCCCATTTTATAAGCCAGTTCTCTATATCTGGACTCATTATTCATTGGGCTGGTCAGCAATAGGCCTTATTTCCAAATAAACTTTTTTTTCCAAGTAAAAAATAAATAACTTGCAGGGGATCCCCACGAAGACATATAATTCAGCTTTAGAAAGTAAACCAGGAATTGATTTATTCAGTGCTTAACCTTTGCTTTGTAAAATTCCACTAACACTTCTATTGTAATCCCAACAAAAACCCTCATTACAGAAGGCTAGTAACAATACAGAATACCTTCCTACCTGTCAGTCATTCTTTTCATACACAATCAGAGATCAGTGTTGGAAAGGTTATAAACTTGAAAATGATTTTTCTCTGCCATTTAAGCTGTTACAGGTATATTGGCTTCAGCAGATCTTAGGAGACTTCAATTAAAATAGCCTTATAGTGTTCTGACATCCCACTTCTGGCCCCTTCCATGCTGGGTGTTATATTTAACTAGCCTTAAAGAGCTCAGCAAAGTTATTTAAATTGATAGGACATATTGATATTGTAAGCTGTAGGGAAAGAATAAAACTCATTCTGAAGATAACAGTTGTGAAAGCTTTTCTTGTTCCAAGAGAGAATGCCAAAAACTATTGAATGCTAACACTGCAAATGCCACAATCAGTATACATTCATTGCAAATTGGTTGCATAAACAAAAGCAGATATGGAGTAAATCCTAACGGGACACATGGAATTTGTCAGGAAAGGTGAATTTTTTGTTTATTTGTTGATAAACATGCAAATCACACATGAATACTGGGTGCTTTCTTGCAAGGCTGTGTGTTTGTTTCTGTGGAACATACAGTACTACAAAGAAGTGGAAGAAAATCAATAGAAAATTGCCCAGGTGTTACTGACTGGAGTTTTGGACTATCAATCATTCAAATTCTTTCAAAGGAATCAATGAGGTATCATCCAATAATATGGCATATTCCAAGCTCTGGTATGTTTTGTTTTGTTTTTTGTTGTTATTGTGCTATTGCAATCCTTTACAGTATATGGAGATTTCATTCAGATGTTCTGTCAGTCCTTTTAGAACTGCTCCCAGAGTACCTGTCTCTATGGGAACCACCCCCATTTTCTTTTCCCAGAGGTGCTGGATTTCAATTTGTAGATATCAATAGTTCATCAACTTTTCCTTCTCTCAATTCTGCTGTCCCCTGGGATTGCCACAACCTTTCTTTTTCTCAACCACAGTTATGTCTGACATATTATGTTCTCAATTTTTGTCAGTTTGAATCTTAAAACCCTGTAGGATTTTTATGTCATCATTTTGAATAGCTTCTTCAGGCTTATGTTCCCACCCGTTCTTTGCTGATAGTAAATCATATTTTGGACATAGATTTGAATGTATTTTTGCAGACATTTTAGCATACTGCCAAGTTCTTATATTCAGTCTATGCAATCTTGTTGTATGAACTGGTAAGGTGGTGGTGGTGGTGGTGATGATGATGATGATGATTCATATCCCACTCTTTCCTCAAAACTGAGATTCAAGGTTACTTAAAAATAAAAACAAGTAGAATTTAGTTAACACATACAAAAAAGAGTATTAAAATGGACATAAACTATGAATATCATTAAAAATACACTAGAAAAAATTATAAAGCACTTCAAAATACACCAGAATTAAAACAGCAGTGTACAGTCTTTTAAAAAACCTCATTAAATACCTTCAGTTTTCAAAGTCACTGTCTGAATATTTTCAATTGCCAGTGGTCAGTTTTTATCTGCTAATGGAAGGACATCAAGAAGTGGAGATTTGTAAAAGGGAATTGCAGAGCATATGGGGGGAGGACATTCAAAAGGCCCTATCACACATCCCCTATATTGATAACCAATATATTGATAACTGGTGATTAATATTGCAATAGCATTATCAATGTATAGCCAGAATTTGTTGTGAGCCCTTCAGCAAACAAACCAATACAAATGCATGCTCCCCTGATGATTTCACTTGAATATACAACAGTTTATAAAGCAGGATTAAGTCAGCAAGACTTTTCTTGAACTCTGCTTATTAAATGCTTTTACACAGAAAATAGCTTTGCACTTACATTAGAAAAAGATTTCCACCATTGCCATCTGCCTGACATTCTGTAAGTGTTGATGTATATTCTGTGGAGGTTTCCAAATGAGTAAGCTACCAAAACTGATAAATAAGTAGTAAATCATTCAGATGCCTTTAAACTAATTCACAGGGATTTTAAAAGGGCCTAGATACATTTATGGGAGGGCAATTAATGCTATTGATGATCACTTAATGAACCCTCCAGGTTCAGAAGCAATACATCTCTACATAGCTGAAAAGCAAGCAACAAGAAGGGGATAAGATATTTTCTCATGGGGAAAGTAAAGAACTATGGCAGTATGCTTTGGGAACCAAGAGAAATTTGAATTCATTCTAGTCTTGAGAATCCATAATTGCAATTTAAAATCATGGCAAGGAGTGCACAAGTACCCACACACATTTAAAAAATCTAGATTGATTTTGTAGTACCATCATCTGTGTTTCCCCCACTTGATAGCACCCATGAGAATAAAACAGAGATGATACAATTCAAGCTAGTTGCTTCATGAGGAGGTTTAATATTTAGTGTTCAATAAAAAATCACTGGCTTGGCTATAGTCATGCTACAATTCACACAGTCTTCAAGTCTAATATCTGGAATTAATTTAAGAAGTGAAGCCACAGTCAGTGTAAAGTCACATTTAAACTGAGAACACTTCACACTAACTAGCATTAAAAGAGGCCAACTCAGAAACATTTTTCTCCCAAGGACAGAACCTCAAAATCACCTCTTACCTGTCCTCTAGCACTTTCACTGCAACTGTAAACTTCAGTGGAGTAACCTCATAGCTTTTTTGTTAACAAATGCAGTCACTAAACACACAAAGATACTGGCTCTTCATACACTCTAGCCCAAACCTTACCTCACACTTTACCTACCTGATTTTTCCAACTCTGGATGAAACAGTCAGCACACTTTTTACTATGTTAATCACAAATGTTTTTCTGTCTGCTTACCTATTCTCAGGTAGAGGACACCAGGGAAAGTTGCATACAAAAGTTGCATAGTGAGAATTATGTATGGAAACAAACGTGATTTGGAGCTGCATTTTTAGAAACAAAAATGAAACAAAATATTTCACTATGGAGTGTTCTTATTCAGGATTTTAGCCAGCTATGCCTACTTTGATACCCCATTCCAGATTCCAATCTCTTTCCCTTTTCCTGATTTTCTGTTTTTTTTTCTCTGTCAGCCAGCATTCTCTTCCAGCTGAACATGCTCAGTTCCAATGGCCTGTGTCTATAATCTAGATCATGTCTTCCCTCACCCCCAGTGAGTGTTTGCATACTTTTTACAAAATTCAAGGTTCACTGGAACCTGCTAAGGTCTTCCTCTTGTGCCATTTTTAAAACATTGGCTGAAGTTGTCTCTTCCACCCAGTTAAAGATGTAGGTAATGTATCTTGTTATGCATTTGGGCACCTTATAATGATTCATTCTATTAAATAAAATTGAAGGCTGCATTCCTATGACTAACTACCTGGAAGACTGGATGGCTTCCATGCCATGGGAAGAAAAATCCATTCTGGGTTTCAGTCTGAATTTTCAAAGAGATATCTAAGACTGCATGTGGGAGGCTGAGAACCCTTTAAAGTTTGGGTGTAAACTTGGAGCTCATTCAGTTTGGCACATATAAGGAAGCCACCAGCAACGTCTGTCTGAGAGTAAGCTCCACTAGCCATTGTGGAACTGGCTCATATGTAAAGTCAGAATTGTCCAAATTATTGGCCTGTTACAGACAGCCAAAATAAAGCTGCTTCGAGTCACTTTGGAGGTATGATATTTCAATGATGCATGAGTCCTAAGAGTCTGGAAGCTTCACCAAAGCTGCATTCCAGTCCTTAGGAGTGGAGTGTGGCTTTGGTGCGGCCTTTGGACTCTTAGGACGCATGTATCATTGGCAGGATACACACCGCCATATAGTACGTATATATATATAAAAATTTATTCGGTCATTGACCAGCAAGATATAGTACGTATAGGATACGTACTACGGTTAGGAAGGGGCGGTGCTTCCGCACCCCCCTAACCCTAGTACGTATCCTATACGTACAAGATGGCGGCGCACCTTCTACATGGGCGCTGCCATCTTTACGTACTGGACACATAGCGTCCAGATGTGTCGCGGCGCCTATGATGTCGCGAGTCCGCGCCAGGTGCCTCGCGACGTCATAGAGGCGCCGCAAGAAGAAGCTCCGAAATGGAGCTTCTTTTTTGCTCCGCGCGGGAGTCGCGCGGTTTGGCTGCTGCGGCTCCCGCACGGAGCAAATGGCGGCGGCGGGGAAGCGCCGCAAAGCGGCGGTTTGTACCCCGCCCTAGAAATACCATAACTCCAAAGTGACTCGAAGCAGCTTTATTTTGGCTGTCTGTAACAGGCCATTGTTTCTGTATCACTGTGTATGGATGTGAGAGCTGGACAGTGAAGAAAGAAGATAGTAAGAAAATCATCTCTTTTGAGATATGGTGCTGGAAAAGAATGCTAAGGATACAATGAACAACCAACCAACCAAACAAACAAACAAATGGGTCCTAGAACACATCGAGCCTAAATTCTCCCCAGAAGACAAGATGACTAAACTGAGACTGTAGCACTTCAGCCACATCATGAGAAGTCACAATATCATTGTCTTTTTAAAAAAAAAGTCAATGATGCTAGGAAAGGTAGAAGGCAATAAAAAAAGAGGAAGACACCATACTAAATGGATGGACTATCTCAGGAAGGTCATTTGGCTGCACCTGCAGGACCTGTGCAAAAAGGTTGAGAATAGGAAGACATGGAGATGTCTCATTCACAGTGTTGCCACAAGTCAAAGCAAACTCAAAGGCAGCTAACAACAACCATGAGTAGATTAATACTGTTGACTAGTTTAATGGAGCCTAGGGGACTGACAGAAATAGAACTGCTGTACTGTCAGAATTTTATCCTTTAACTCCAGTAGGATGGGATGGAGTACTCACAGTTTTTCTTATGCATTTGTGCTATTGTAGCATACATGTGCATTGCATGATAGTGGATGGTGCTCTTGTAATACAGCTTTGTGCTGTATATTTAACTTCCACATAGGTCTATTCATCATAGCATGGTGGTGTTTGGTGTCATTTCTCTATAAGGCATTCCATAAGACCTCTTACACAGATATATTGAACCTGCAGTCCCTGCACAAGCAAACCATCTCAATATGAGCCTCTCTCCACCAGATCAAATGATATAAGCCTCCCACCCCCCTTTCTTAACAGATGACAGCAATTTAGGCCTAATTTATTCTTTGTACTGGAACTAGAAAAAGCAGATTATTTATTCACAAGATACCACACAAAATTTATTAGTGCAGCTGTTGCTGCTTGCACAAAGAATTACAAATGAACAGGATGGGTAATAAATTTAAATCAGAAATGATTGGTAATGCAAATTTCTGTGACTCCAATATAGGGCTGTATAAAGTCATGACACTGCTTTTAAGTGCCTACTTTGAGGTGGAGCTGATGTGCCACCAATTGTTTGTTGTTGTTATTTGTTGTCATGTTGGCTTTGACTTATGATGATGCTCTCAATGAGGTGCACCCCCTAGTGACACCAATGAACCAGTGGCAGCTGTGACTCTCATGCTAATGGGGCATGGATTGTCTTTGGATTTTAGTCTCCATCTGTAAGGAACTATCCACAGAGTGCTGAACCTGTTTTTGTGGGGAAATGTGAACTAATAGATTCACTCCCCTACTGACATGGAAGTCACTACTGCCCACAAGCATAAAAAGCATGCCTGTGAAGGAAGGAAACTAGACATCCTTAAAATGACAAGGAAAAAGGACCCTTGTAGCATCTTTTAGGCTAGCCAATTTAGTTCATAATAATTTCCTGTGGACTACAGCCTGCTTCTTCACATTTGTTAAAAGAGAGTACTTAAAATTCAATAGAAACAGCAGTAATAAAATTACCCAAGATGGCCTGAGGAAATATAAACTCTTGGGTGCCTCCCAGTCTGCTTTTCCTTGAAAGAAAGGTAGGAGTGTGTGCCTCTTTATTGCAAAGTCTCTTCTATTACCTTACACACACACACACACACACACACACACACAGGTTCATCTATGGTATGCAAGATTTTTGATATAACTCAGATTGGCTAGATGGGGGGAAAAGCAAGCTGGAAAGGGCAAGGAGGAAGGTGAGGAATTGTGAAAGGCTGAACTTTTTCAGTTTCTGAACTATCCAGTCTTTCTTCCTCCACAAATGGCCTCTTATCTCATCTCAAATTGCTTTCTGAATTTCTCACTGTAATGAAGTTCTAGATGCCATTGTCTAGAAATATGTAGGTTTGTGCACATTTAGGGAGAAGTAGCTATGTCAAAAGCACTTGGAAGTCCCAACTAGCAATAGAAAAGCAAACAGTACTAAGAATAAAGACACACAAATTCTCTTACTCATGAAGTATGCTATTTTGCACAGGTCTTAAAGTTTGAATCATGTGATTTTGGATATTAATTAGAAAGAAGTCTTGGAAAAATCAATAAATGTTTTATTTGGTGGGTGAGAGAGGAAGGACACCTTGCTTACAACAGACACTCCACAGATTTATCCAATCATGATAAGGCAGGACAGACATTCTGAGATTTTCTGTATGTAAAAACACAGTATTTGTTTATTTGCATTTGGCAGTGAGGTGATTGCTTTTTTATCCTCTGGGAAGGAACTTTGATATAGCCAATCTAACCTTGTTTGCAGGGAGTTGTAAAACACTGGACTTTTCACAAGATTGCCTTTTGCATGTAACTAAAACATGAGAGGAATATATTCAAGCCTCTGTATTAAATGAAAGGCCTTTGATCAACTGCTTCCTAATTTTTGTTTTTCACCTGACAATATGTTCCACCAGCTGTCTGACATTTCTACTTAAAAGAGCTCAGCCAAATTCATTAGCATAGAGAAGCTTTTAAGACTTTGCACCCACTTCCTGCAAGCACCTCCCTTTGAATAACAATTTGGTATCCAGAATTTCAGTCATGTTTTTTTTTCCTAAGGTGTTTATTTCTATTACTGCTTGTCTACTGCAAAATGAATAACATGGGACAAGGTGAGTTGTGGATACAGCAGTTCATGGATGACACCAAATTCCAAATAAAACAGAATTAGGAAAACTTAGCTTTTGGATTGCAACCCCCCCCTCTCTAGAATGTGCTGAGAGTTGTAGTCCAATTTTTTTTCAAATTTTTGCCAGAACTCTTAATTATAAATGATGCAAAAGTGTTCAAACCATAATTAGGTATTACAAACCACCACCACCACCACCCCATACAGTTAAGATTGCATAAGGAATAGGCAAGACAGATCAATTCTATTGTTTCTTTTTAATGATTTTTTTAAATTAAAACTTGAACATACACATAGACAAACATGAACATACATTCTCCCATATCCAAATTTTAAAACAAACATATAATATTACAAGCATACAAAACATACAATCTTATATATTGGTTAATGCTTTCCTATAGTTTATTATCTTTCTAATGCAATCTGTTGTGTTATTGTTTCCATTGGTTGAATGCCACATATTATTAGAATTATACAAGAGAGAATGTGCTAGTTGTTTCCCCACCCTATTCTCTGTTACAATGTTAGGAGATTATTGCATTGAATTTAAAGTGACTTATCCCCAACAGAATACAGTTGTGTTTCATTTTAAAATTGGGTGTTACTGCATGCAGCCATGGCCGGGTGAGTGCAATCCATATGTAGCCCAGATCCCAGCTGTGCTTATCCAGTGGCTTTTCAAAAATGAGAGCTTACTATTTTTTAAAAGCTACTGGGTAAGCGTGGTTGTGATCTGGGTTGCATATGCCCAGCTGCAGTTGCATGCAATAACACATGGTTTTAAAATTAAATGTGACTGTATTCCATTGGGGAGTAAGTCACTCTAAATACAATGCAACAATCTCCCAAGTAATGGCCCACCTTGCTTTCCACAGTTTGAATGGTGACATTCTGCGGTAAGAGTGTGGATGTTTTATGCAGACTTCCTGCACTGTCCAGACTGGGCAGATATTGCATTCCCAAATGTACATACAGTGGACACTTGTTATCCGCTGGAGTTTGGTTCCAAGATCCCCTGTGGATAATGAAATCCGTGGATGCTCAAGTCCCATTAAATAAAATGGTGTCCCTTATAAAAAAATGGAAAATTAAGGTTTGATATTTGAAATTTATACTCTTTTGAACATTTTCAAATCGTGGATGCTTGAATCCGTATATAAAAAATCTGTGTATAAGAAGGGCCTACTGTACTTAATGGCTGTGATATTGTTTAATAAAATAAGTACATTTGAAAACTATGATTGGGAAATGTTCACATTCCAAATGTGGGCAAGGACATAGCACCAAAATGCTTTATGCAGTGGGAGAGAAGGACTGCACACTATAAATACACATCAGCATCATTATCATTATTGAGGAAAGGTCTCCCCAAAATCCACTTTAAAAGCCAGATTCTGAAATGTTTTCAAAACTATCAGAGTATGAAGGACAACAGATACAATATTGGTAATCAATGACAAATTGAACATATTTCTTATATCCCTCCTCTCCCATTGACTAAGGCATGCAATGAAAGCCTGCTTGGAAGTTCTACCCCTTGCAAACCTTTATTAGAATTATATGAAAGATGAATCAAGAAGGGAAATAATGTGTTAGCTCTAATTATTCTGCAACCACTAGTGGTGACAGGGGACTTCCATCTCTGTGATGCAGTTAATCTGCTATGGGCTTTATTCCTGGATTCATAAGAAGTACTCAAGGTGGTGAACCTGTTTGGGTGATAGGATTCTGCACTTTGGCTGGCTCCTACAAAGTCTAACATGAAATCCATAGCAGGAATGTTTTGCACTATACCATGATAGTGCTGAGCCAGCATGATGTAGTGGTTTGAGCATTGGACTATGACTCTGGAAGTCAGGGTTTCACTCCTGGCTCAGCAGTGTAAACCCACTGGGTGACCTTGGGCAAGTCCCACTATCTCAGCCTCAGAGGATGGCAATGGCAAACCCCCTCTGAAGAAATCTGCAAAGAAAACCCCATTATAGGTTCACGTTAGGGCCTTATCGCATGGAGAAAAAGACCTGAAATAGATTCAGGATTGCAAACTCATAAGTCGCTGAGCAACTACAACCTGGGTCCCAGCCATTCTCAGCCGGATGCTTTGCAAAAATGGAAAGCTCTTGTTTTTGCAAAGCTGCCAGCTGAGTGCATCTGGAGCAGTGGCAACAACTTTACGTGTAGTAATGCCCACTTTTGAGTTTGCCATCCTGAATCTATTTCGGGTCTTTTTCTCCATGTGATAAGGGCCTTAGAGTCACCATAAGTCAGAAACAACTGGAAGACACACAACAAATGAGTGCACTATTGTTCCACTTAACTGTCATGGTTATTTCCTATTGAATCCTGCAGTTTGGTGAGGCACTAGACTTTCTTGGCTGACAATTTCTCCTTCTATAAACTGTAAATCCCAGGATGCAACCATGGCAGCTAAAGTAATATCAAAGGGCCTCTGGACATGAAAACCATGTGCCACCAGTGATGGTCACAGGGGAATGAGAGCTCCCCTTTCTGGAAGGAGATACAGGAGGAGGTTGTTCCATGCTGGTTACTTATAACCATGCAAAAATAAATTCACTTTCTTCTCAATCACTCATGGTGATCAAACAATGGCTGTATCTACTGTCTTCATGTAAAGCACTTTAGCTGCATCCATGCTGCAGAAATATTCCAGTTTGACATAACTTTAACTGTTATGGTGCAATGCTATGGATTTCTGGGCACTGTAGTTTTGTGAGACATTTAGTCAATGAAGATTTTCATACCAGCACTTACTGTGGAATAAGCTTTGGTAAAATGCCAGCAAAACACTGGTAAAACATTTTAAAAGCATGTGTGTCTGAAATCCTAACGCACCTCCTACACACCAGGGAATCATCCACTAGCCTTCAGCATCCCTGAATCATTTGGGGAGAAGCCATTTCTCATTAAGAGAAACTTTGTGTTAATGGGAAATGGCTGCTCCCCAAACAATTCAGGGATGCTGCAAGCTAGTGGTTGACTCCCTGATATTTAAGAAGTGTATCAGGCTTTCAGACACACGTGCTTCCTAAACATTTTGCCAGTGTTTTACCAGTGCTTACCCCACAGTAAGCGCTGGTATGAAAATCTTCTCTGTCAGAGAGTTCCTGTGTTACAACAGACTACAGTTCCTGAAATTCCATAGCATTCGGCGAATCATTTAAAGTGATATCAAACAGGATTACATTTGCAATATGGATGCAGCCTTTGTTATACATTTTACTCTCATGGCTCTGTCTTATGAAGTTCTGGGATTGTATTTTGGTGAGATATTGAGAGTTCTCTGCTAGGGATTTCTGGGGAGTGCATTAGAGCAGTTTAGCAGTGAATTAGGAAGCTCTGCATAGAGTTAAACTGGCAATTTGAATTTGGTGAAATGTATGTAAACTGCACCACCCTTTCCCCAATGTCATTGAACTTCTAAAACTAATTTAGACTTCACACTTTGAGCACACAGTACAGTATACAAAGTTGGAGGTGGGATGTTGACAGGGATGTCAGTCTATATTTATATGCAGAAAATATAGAAAAATACATTGTGTATTCACATATCTGGTGGTGACAAAAAAAAAAAGAACAAAAACACAGCACCCCAGTACAGTAATAGGAAAGCCATGTATAACATGGTTTATACCATTTTGGTTCCTTAAGGAACCTGGTACTTTGACAATATCAATCTAAATTCTCCATGATAGTTTTAATGATACACAACTAGTCTTCAGGGCAATGCCAGGATGCTGAAGCATAATTTAGATATCATTTCTTTATCATTCTCCGTGATAAGATTACTATAAAGAAGATTACAGGACTTTGATATGCATTTGAGAATGCTGAATGACATTCAAGTGATTCATGGCAAGTAAGCTCTCTTTGGATGAATAGCATTAATTACCTAACTTAATAAAAACCACAGGACTCTGGGTCAGTTCCTGCACTGAGAACCACCACACTGTTGAAATGATTATTATGAAGAAACAAAGGGAAAAGTCTATGCCAAGCATGTATGTCAGCTGCAATTTACAGTGATAGATGTGAGCATTTAGAAAGTAAATTTTGCGGAGTAAGGAAGCATAACTCTTACTCAGCAGAAGACAATTTGAACAATTTCGGTCTGCTGAATATTACACCTTCTGAAAAGTACTGTTGGTTGATTAACTTTTAAGCAGATTTTCCTAAGACTGCATTTTATGACATTCAGCTGCATATGAAGTTGTACAGAAAATCTAGGGTCATTGAATTTGCAAATGTACGGCCAGATTTCTAGCCCTCCTGAGACCCAAATTTGTTATTAAAATTCTCTCCTTTTGTCACTGACTTGCCTCAAAACCAATGCACAGCATTAAACAGAGCAATGTGTGTTCATGCCACTGCTAAAGAAAGTATTGCAATACTAAGCATAGGCAAAATGTTTTAAGCTTACTAAAAGTAGCATTATTCATCTAAAAGATTTCTGAATAGGTCATATCAGCCACCCCAAATTAAGAATGAAAACAAAGAAGAGAATAGAACTGTTTCTCTAATCCATAGTGTCAGGTATAGGGGTACCATGAGGGACAATACAAGAAATACACATAGCTATGCATTTTGTCCCAGCTGGATAATCTCAATCTTATACTTTCACTTCTGATCTACATATAAGCATCAGGTCTGACTCATCCAATCCAGTGCTGTGGTGCTGTGTTTTCACTGAAAATTTAGGTTTATAAAAGAGGTAGGGAACTTTTCGTCCACCGTATGTTTGACTTTTGCAACTTTCATCTGGCTCATGTAGCATGGCTCATAAAATGTACTCCAAAACATCTGGAGACCCAATGTTTCTCCATCCTGTTCACTTGCCCATTGAGGAGAAGGAGAATGAGGAAAGGATTTAGTTGCAGGGCTTCTGGACTTTTTTTTGTTTTGTTTTAATGCAATTATTGACACAAGAATATTAGTAGCTCAATAGACACAACAGCCCCCATTACAGAATCCGTATGGTAGAAACTCTAGGGGCTAAATAGTGGTAAGAAATCATAGAATCATAGAATCATAGAATCATAGAGTTGGAAGAGACCACTAGGGCCATCCAGTCCAACCCCCTGCCATGCAGGAAATCCAAATCAAAGCATCCCTGACAGATGGCCATCCAGCCTCTGTTTAAAGACCTCCAAGGAAGGAGACTCTATCACCCTCCGAGGGAGTGCATTCCATTGTCGAACAGCCCTAACTGTCAGGAAGTTCCTCCTAATGTTCAGGTGGAATCTCTTTTCCTGCAGCTTGCATCCATTGTTCCGGGTCCTGTTCTCTGGAGCAGCAGAAAACAAGCTTGCTCCCTCTTCAATATGACATCCCTTCAAATATTTAAACAGGGCGATCATATCACCTCTTAACCTTCTTTTCTCCAGGCTAAACATCCCCAGCTCCCTAAGTCGTTCTTCATAGGGCATGGTTTCCAGACCTTTCACCATTTTTGTCGCCCTCCTTTGGACACATGGCTCCAGTTTCTCAATGTCCTTTCTGAATTGTGGCGCCCAGAACTGGACACAATATTCTAGGTGGGGCCTGACCAGAGCAAATCTTGGAACCTTCTTGATGTTTTTGGAGTGTAACTCCCATAAGCCATAAACAGGATAGCCATTGATAGGCAATGCTGGGAAATACAGTTCAACAATACCTGGAAGGCCATAAGATTTCTATTCCTGGACTAAATTCAATGTTATTCCTCACTAGCATAAACCCATTGAAATGAATGGAGCATGTTATGTACAAGTAAAAGAAATCTCATTGACTTCAGTAAATGTATTGTTTATGTATTTGATTTACATCCAGTCTTCCCCTTTACAAGTTCCAAGGTAGTCTACAACATAAAAAAAAGCTAGAGTTAAAACATTATTTATACAAAAGTTTAAAAATAATTGAACATTAGCTTAGTTAAAACAGATGTTTAAAATAATATAAAAACACAAAACATAATTTAAAAAAGATAAAAACACAACTTTATCAAGACACTTTCTGTTCAATAAATTATAAGCCACAGTCCTGTCTGAATAAGGAAGTCTTTGGTTGGATCTACTCTATATAGAACAAATGTTGAATTTAGCCCTATAATTCTCAAATCTTTGATTTAGTGTAGATATAAAATGCCTGGAGGGGAGCTGCTAAAGAAAAAAAAAATTGGCAAGCTTCAACCAAAAAGTCTAAACATCAACCAGAAGATTCTTTCCTAAGATCTAATCTGCAGTGCAAAAATAATGCAGTTTGATACTGCTTTAACTGCCATAGCTCAATGCTATGGAAATCTGGCATTTTAGTTTTGTGAGATATTTAGCTTTCACTGTCAGAGAGCTCTGATGCTACAACAAACAACAAATCCCAGGATTCCATAAAACTGGGCCATGGCAGTTAAAGTGGTGTCAAACTTAATACTACAAGGAAGATTATACCTATGTGGCCATCTCATAGACATGAACTGCTGGCATTTATTGTGAAGTTCCTTAGCATGGCAGAAAGAGGAAAAGTTCCAGAAAGGTGGATCAAATCTAGAGAAATTTCAGGAACATTTCCCTCTCCATCTTAAAAGAACTCCATTTCATTATATCCCAGGATTTCTTATTCCTGGGACTTGAGTCCATGGCCACCAGTTATTTAAAACTTCTGAATGGTACTCTAAGCTTACAGGTGAGATGCACACAGTCACCTGACACAGACTAAACTATTAATTCTACATATTTAACAAAGGCATATTATTTTAAAGCAAGGAACATTCCCATTTTTAAGAATTACATGATGGCCTTTTCTAACAACTTCAAAATGAAGCTGTTTCCTTGCAAAAACTTCTACCACATGTCCTAATTTCACCCTATTAAAATTCAACTTTATTCTCAACCATCTGTAAATTATATCTATCCATTGTGCTGATCACAATCAGCACATTTCCCCTTGACCTTTTCGTTTGTTGTTTCATCTAAAACCAACCCACTACCCTTCTTACTCCTCAGAAAAAACATAATCACCATCAACAACAACAACAATTATGACTTACCTTTTCCTCAGACTTCCTTAGCAAATTGAAAACTAGTGCAATTCCTGCAGAACTGATGTTATATGGTGTCTAAAATGCAGATGTGACATCAGTCTGCCTGCTGCATTTCACACCAGCTGCAGCTTGCAAACACTTTTCAAGGACAGATCCACATAGAGGGCATTACATAATCTAATTGAGAAATAACTAAGGCATGAACCACTGTGGCCATATTTGCCTTCCCAAAGAAAGTGCACAGCTGGTTCACCAGCCATACCCAGGCAAAGGCATTGCTGGCCACTACAGCAACTTCAGGCACCTCTGAGCTACAAACCCAAGGGAGAAGAACAGACTGTGATTCTAATTCCATAATGGTTTTCCTACTGTGGCCTATCCCCCCACAATTGCTCTTGGATGAATGGGAGACATTCAGATGTTGGGGTGAATTCCCAACAGAGATGCTTGAGTAGTCCTGAGCAGCAGAATGAATAGTCATAGAACAGTTGCCCAATAGCAATGGATCCACTGCAGACTTCAGCTGTGAGACTGGCATAACAGAATAAAAGCCCTTCAACTATGTCACATAGGGAGATCGTTTCCCTCTTTTCACTAGATAGAAGCTAATGCTTCAGCCTATGAAAAGGAGATTAGCCTATAGGCCCCATCTGTAATTTGAACATGATCATCTCTCCCCTTCCATTCCTTTTCAGAATCAGTCACGTGGAACATAACATTAACATAGATTTAAACATAGCATCTCTCCACACATTGTCAAAGACTATAAAACTGGAATACTGCAGCAGTGCTGATTCCTGAACCCCATGTTGTACCTTCCAGGGATGGCAGATCTTATGTGAAGCAGCCAATGTCAGAACAATTAAATTCTTTATTTCTAAATTGGCCATCACCTTTTCAAATGCACAACAGATAATTCATGCTATAGTGAAACGTAGAAATGACCATATTTGAATTTATAAATGTAGTCGTGAAATATGTCAAAGCTGACTTGGCAATTCATCACCTTGCTGCATGATAGAGGGAATTGCCCTATGTTGTGTTTTCCTGGAATTATAGAAAAGCTGTGACACATAAATACTTTTCAGATTGCTAGCACTAACAGGAAAATGGCAACACACCATTGATTTTTCATTTTCAAAGGTTAGTACAACCTCAGATTCTTCCTGAGGCCAAGAGCAAAATGAAGCTATTCAAGCATCCAGTGTAAAACAAAATACTTATTTACTGGCACAGTGACTTAACAAGCTGAGGGACCTGTTTTCTGTACAGATTTCAAATGAGATTAATTCATTCTGTGACAGCATAGATTGAAAAATGAAACAATAATTAGCACCAATTTTGTTCTTGACTAACACTCAGAGAACAGAGAAAGTTACTTTGTGAGCCAATTGTTATTGGAGAAAAGAAATAAGAAAGCTATGGACTGTGTGGTGAGGATATTTTCATATTTATTTTTGTTGTTTTGCTTTAGAGAATTTATTCTTTTTGCATCAGAATGAATGCATGGTATACAGATTATTTAATTCTACAGTGAATAATATAAAAATCATTTATGTAATAAACCTATAAACAAGACTTCACATGCCCAGGAAATGCATGATTTTTTTTATTACGCTATGATAATGGGAATCACCTTAGTCTGATACGCATACAGCCCAAAAGTCTGGTTAGAACCTCATTGCATAAACTGTGGGCCAGTATAGACAAGGAAAAAGGGGTGGCTTGAAGCCGCCCCCACTGAAGATGGATTGGGGCCACAGCAAACACATGCTGAGGCCTAAATTTGCCTTGAACCCAGCCTAACTAGGAGGGAGAAAAGATCTGCTCTTATTTGGGCTGGGAAAGAGCTGGGTTTCCCTGCCCCGCCACAGTCCCAGGTGGGGTATGCAGTGTGTAAATGCCATGCCACCAGAGTGTCTTTAAGCTACCCATATCTGGCAACTGCCAGAACTCCCAAGATGCCCGGAAGGCATCTTTAACAAACTGTCTGTTCTGGACCTGCCTCTGTAAAATTGCAATTTGTGTTTTAAAAAGGGAGGGAGTCCTAAATCACATATAGGCTTAAATCTTATTATTAGTCTTGACTAAAGCAGACCCACTGAGTCTATTCAATTTACCTATGTGTTCATTCACCAATAAATGATTCACTGGAATTAACCAACAGGATGCTATCCACAGAGTCTACACATGCTCTAGGACTGTACACACAAGGCAGGGAAGTGCATTAGTTCCACTACCTGAGTTGTCATACATATTTAATTCAGTGGAGAGTTTCCCTGTATAGGAGAGTCTCTCTCTTTTTCAGATTTATTACCTTCCATGGCAATGGAAATTACGAGGGAAGGGGTTAGGGCTGTGATGAGCCTCCTTTTCACATTTAATTTACATTCTTAGTAAATGCCTGCAGAGGCCTACATAGCTACGTACATGTGTAGGAAGGAAGAAATCTTTACTTCATCCTTGCATACAAAACAAAAAAAGAGTCAAATGTTTTCTCCCCACTGACTGAATTTACAAAATGCAAAGGGGTGTTGCAACACCTTTAAGACTCACTATGTGAAATAAGCTGTGGCATGAGCTTAATATGGGATCTCTTGTGTTTTGTCCCCAAACTGCAGAAAACAGTTACTTCACATTTTTAATCTGTCCTCAGTCTTTCTGATTTCAGGAAAGGTTGAAAGATTAATCTCTCCAATCCATTTAAATCCATTGTAAAGTTGTTGGGTTTATATGTATTATTACATGTGTTTTATATCAGCTAGTTGAATTTAGATGTTTTTTTTAGAAAGGCAGTAATAAATAAATGTGAAATAAATATTGATATAACAAATAAGTAATAAATAAATATATGATAGGGGTCTCTAGCCAGAAAAGATCCTTTCTAGGTTAGAATTACAGCATTTGGGATAGAATCATATTTGCTTCCACAGAGTTAGCTCTATAATAAAAAGTCTCAGTCATACAAAATGTATTCTCTATTCTAATAGGTAGTATTGATATGCACTTCTTTATGCATGAAGGATGAAGAGAAGCAGATAATACAACATAATAAATTATCATAACAAAGAGTGAGGCAAGAACTGCAGGGAGAAAAATCCACTGACTAGAAAATCTGACTGGGAAATATAATACATGACTGAAAATTATAATATTAGACTCAAATGTAACATTTCATCAGACTATTTTTATTCACTCATTCCTTTTCATATGCTGAAATATCAGCCAAAGCAGAAAATATATGCCAGTCACCTACAAATTCTTCTGTGTATTTATTTCCTGTCTCTGCCAGCACAAAAATGGAAGGAAGAAAAGCACTTTTTCATATGATGAGGTCAAGGCAGAAAAACTTCTAGCCTGTGCTTATGCTAAATATTTCAGGATATAAAAAATTATCTACTCCTCTACCTTCCAGGGGCAGGAATAAGTGCTAAACTAGCTAGGATTTGGGCCATTTGATGCCTCAGGAGGAAGAATGGCTGTCATGAAACTGGAGGTCTGATAAGCAGGTGGCAGATCAAAGGCTATGATGGACTATCATGACTGTTAATAATAGTAACTTTCTTAAAAGTGAAACCATGTGCTATTGTGGTCTTGATATGCAACCTACAGCAACAGCAGTTGGCAGATTCTATGTTAGTAAACCAAAATTACAGATTAATTTTGAAGGAACTATAGCTGTTGAGCCTATTTTGGGTATTGGGTTCAACACCTTCAATAGGTCCTTTGGATTTCAGTGTAAAACCCAGAGTTATTTCATCTCTCCACTGATATGGATACCACCAGTCTCCTTTGGCCCATCTGCGAATGAAGGATTTACTCCTTCAAACACTAGTCACTAGAGGCCATAAATACAGTTTTTAATCCCAAAAAAGTAGACCCATCGAATCTATGAGAATTTGATAGATCTACATGTACTGATGTTATGTTTGTTCAAAAAATATTCTATCTTTGTAATTAATCATTGATTTGGGCCTACGTTTCCAGTTCATGTCCTCCAAAACACTGCCTTTCCTTGAAGAATAGAAGACTTGAAAGAACTTAGGGCACCAACATTCCTTTTCCATCCTATTAAATCTACTCACGCTCATTGCCTAAGTTTGATGGTTGATATAATGGTGCAGGCTGATCATTCAGAGAGTACAAACACCATGGGCATAAACTCCTGAGTCATAACCCAGCTCTCAGACAACTACACCATGCTGGCTCTCACTATAGCTATTCTTATATTACTATATTTCAGAAATGGCATGGTTAAATACACAGGGCAAATAGAAAACCAGATGTTTTTAAAAGTAAAAAACTAAGTACAAAGTTTAAACCTGGTTGGGTGATTCTACCAGATTATTTTTATAATTCACATTTAGTCTCTCCCTTTTAAAAAAAAACTTGAATAAATTTGAACTGTTTTCAGTTCAGAATATGAAGAAATGTGCTGATTTTGGTAAATTCTTCTCAAAAGGAACAGAAACATAATACCCACTGTGAAGTTGAAGGCTTTCACTACCAGCATCCATAGTTTTTTGTGGGTTTTTCGGGTTGTGAGGCCATGTTATAGAAGAGCTTCTTCCTGATGTTTCACCAGCATCTGTGGCTGGCATCTTCAGAGAATGCTTGCCTGGAAAATTGGTGTGTGTGTGTGTATTGTATGACCTGGAAAGGCAGGAGTGATTTGCATGTGTATTGTTCTGTTGCTAATGGCAGGCCTCAAGGTGGGAGGGTCTGCAAAATAGGATTTGTGTCTGCTTGATTAGTGCTCATTGCACTAGACAACTTCAACAGGAAAGAAGAAACCCATTAAAGTAAACAAAGTTTGGCTTCCAGTCCTGAAAAACACCAAAATCAAGATCCAGCAAGTTTAAATGAAACCCACCCAGAGTGAGCAGGGTTTCCCAGCAAACAATGAATCATTAATTAAATAGACACCCTGAGACCTTACAATTCAGCAACAGAACAATACACAGATTAATATGTAAATTGCTTCCTCTCAACCTACACCACTACATATACACCACTTTCTTCCATGTCAGCATTCTCTGAAGATGCCAGCCACAGCTACTGGTGAAATGTCAGGAATAAACTCTTCTAGAACACAGCCTCATAGCTCAAAAAACCCACCAAAAACTATAGTACCCACTCTTATGTATCTAGAGATCAAAACCAGAACTTGGAAAAATCATCTTACATTGCTCAAAATTCTGGGAGTCATTGTTTTAAAAAGGAAGTTTTATGAACTCTGTTCCACTTGACATTTGCTAAATTTGATCTATAGTCCAGTTCTGCCCTTGGTGCTGGATCCTAGCCAGATTTCTTACTTTGTGTAACCTATGCTAGGCTTTTTACTATGTCTAGCTCTAACATCCACCTGTAGTACCATGGGGCTAATGGATGCTGTTGCTTCCTTAAGATACTTCTCTAAGATGTCTGAGCTGATATAACTTCCTCAAGTTGTCGAAATAGTGAGAATTTATACGAAAGCTTCCAATAATTTTACATAAGCAGGAAAATTAAGGTAAATATAGAGGTTGTTGTTGTTGTTGTTGTTGTGTGCCTTCAAGTCATTTCTGACATATGGCGACCCTAAGGCAACCCTATAATAGGGTTTTATTGGGAAGAGTTGTTCATGAGAGATTTGTCATTGCCTTCCCTGAGTCTCAGAGCATGTGACTTGCCCAAGATCACCAAGTGGGTTTCATGGCTCAGCAGGGATCAAACCATGGGCTCCAGAGTTGTGGTCCAACACTCAAACCACTATGCCACAATTCCTGAACAGATAAGACTTCCAAAGAATTGTTAACTGACAAGATTTCTGAACTCTAAAGGGGAAAAAATTCAATGCAGGATGTTTGAAAAGCTCTATATTGATTTTCTTTATCTGCTTCTCATTAATACCAGGTGAAACTCAGGTCTAGCCCTACCATTATACAAAGAGAAGTAGTGTCATGAGCATGGTACTTGCTCCTCAAAGAAATAGTAGAATACTATTACAAAACTGCACATTGACATGGAAATGTCATTGTGAATTTCAGAGACTTAGGCCTCACTATTCATTCTGGCGAAGCATTCAAGTCCATAAGAATGAAAGCATTCCTGAGAGAATCTTTTGGCCCAGCTGTGAGTTATGTGGGGGAGGGTTTGTTTTAAATTCTTCTCAACACTTTTAGAAAGAGGAGAGGCTTGTTTCTTCATAGTCAGGATTCTTTTGCCTAGACTTTGCTATTGAAGCCCTCCAGTTTCAAATCACACCTTGGACATTGCTCAAGGTGGCTGGTCTATATACCAATTTGGTAATTTGATGGTTTCTAGAGTCCTCTCCTGTAGCTTGTGGGTTCCAGCTATGATTTTGTGGAGTGGTGGCTATTATTGTGGGGTGGTGGCATGAATGTGGGTTACGTCCATAAAATATCAATAAATCTTTTATACCAATGGCTTTGTCTCATCATGGTCACCCTCCAAACTATTTTCCAGTTCATTACAAGTGAATCATTGTGGCATAGTAGTTTGAGTGTTGGACTATGATTCTGGAGATTAGGGTTGGATCACTGCTCAGCCATGGAGAGTGATTGGGTGAACATGGGGGAAGTCACACACTCTTAGTCACAGAAAAAATTGTGCTAAGTTTTCCTTAGGGTCTCCATAAAATTAGAAATGACTTGAAGACACAAAACTACAAACAAGTGGCCATTCAGGCATCATATGTTCTGTTTCATGAAAAAAACATAATTATTTGTTTTGTTATTAAGGCATTGTTACTTCCAAAAGTAACAATAGGAAAGATTTTGTTGAATGTTCTGCTTTCTCTCCACCTTAAAGATGGAAGAATAGGCCTGATGGCATCATTTGCTGTTCTATTTTAGGTTGGTCCTAGTGAAACTCTCCATGAAGTTTTTCTCCCACCCCCTGCAAAGGTCTGCTACTGGATTTTACTGATAGCAAAAAATTAAGATAAATGTAAGTGTTACTGTTCAATAGAAACATCAAGATGTTTACAGTAAAAATAAAATACTGATAACATTTGTTGAGAGGCTTCCATGCATGGCTAATTTCTAATCAAATCTAACATCCCAAAAAAATTGTAACCTACATTTCATTAATCCTCAGTCTAACCTTATGGACTGAAATGAGTGTCAATAGGGAGAAAAAACCATATCCTGACACAACCAACATATTTAAATATACACTCAATACAGAATGGGTGGGCAATTTTGGGAGGACCAGGGGGCAATTTCTCCAATACCCCCATGGGCTGAAAACCTGCCAAGCCTCAATTTTCTTCTCCAGGCACTGTCAGAATGGTGACTGGAAGAGATGTACCTTCACATTCTTATTGTTGTTTTGAAAGGGACTGCAGAGGAAAATAGCAGTATTTCCTCTTCCATACTTCTCAAAATGGCAGCAAACAGTGAAGGGTCAAAGGCTTTCATGGCCGGTATCCATAGTTTTTTGTGGATTTTTTGGGCTATGTGGCCAAGTTCTAGAAGAGTTTCTTCCTGATGTTTTGCCAGCGTCTGTGGCTGGCAACTTCAGAGAATGCTTGCCTGGAAAGGCACTCTGTGTGTGTGTGTGTGTGTGTGTGTGTGTATTGTGTGTGACCTGAAAAGGCAGGAGTGATTTGCATGTGTATTGTTCTGTTGCTAATGGCAGGCTTTAGGGTGGGAGGGTCTGCAAAAGAGGATTAGTGTCTGCTTGATTAGTGCTCATTGTCTGCTGGGAAACCCCTGACCCTGGGAGATTTCTCATTTGCATTTGTTGAGTCTTCCTCTTGCTATTTTTCAGCACTGGTAACCAAACCTTGTTTACTTTCAGGGTTTCCTCTTTCCTGTTGAAATTTTCCAGGTGTTTGTGGATTTCAGTGACTTCCCTGTGCATCCTGACATGGTAGTGGTTGGCATGGGCCAGAATTTCAGTGTTTTCAAACAGTATTTTATGCCCAGGATGGTTTGTTAAATCAGCAGTAGCAGAACATGTTACAAACCATCCTGGGCCAACTATTATATTCATTTTAGTGTGAAATCAAAACCCTTTTTGTTTCATCAAACATGTTAAGCAAATTAAAACTGTGAAAACAATTAATACTGCCTTTGAAAATTCTCTTCCAGTTTAGGACAGTGGCTTAGACTTTGAACACTGTAGCATTAGCTCTCAATATTTTCACCATCAGTCCATTGCCCAGTTTAAGAGGGATCATGACTGATTCACTAGAATTCCACTGTGAAATACTAATTTAGAGAATTGGGAGTGAGTTAGCAGCATGATATAATTTAAAAAGTTAATTACTCAACCACTTAGTCATTATTTCATTGCACAAATTTTCAATAGTAGCTGAGAAATTACAATCATTCTGGGATCACTTAAAACTTTTGAAATATTATCTGCTAGACTGTTAAGAAAAACCAGATTGTTATCATTTATATTAATTAATAGAAAATAGCAATTGATTTACACAGAGGAGAACCTATTTTAATGGTTTTATAGTACTGCATTTTAACTGTAGGTTTTGTTTTTTTAATTACGTTTTGTATATCAACATGGTGTACCCCATGTCAAGCCTTGAGAGGTGGGAAATAAATTAAATTATTATTATTATTATTATTATTATTATTATTATTATTATTATTATTATATTTTTTAAGGAATAGCTTTTATTTTGAAGGCCAAACATTCTTCTCTGTCTGAACTTCACAGGTTTGCATCTTGTGTATCACTATTTTTAACCTCTCCAAATGATTATATATTATCTAAAGTTCCAAAGCAATATGCTCCTCAATACTATTTGCTGAGGGGGGAAAAACAGCAGGTTCTAGTAAGCTTGGGTCTTGCATGGCTTCCCACTGGCAACTCTAGAAACAGATAAACTTTCAGACTGTTTAGATATTGTTGTTATGTGCCTTGAAATCACTCCCAACTTTTGGCGACCATTCAGTGGAATGTTCCTGGCAAATTTTTCTGAGGGAGTTCTGAAGTATTGCCTGCTTCTAAAGCATAGAGAATGTGACTTACCCAAGTTCACCCAGTGGGTCTCCAGGACCAAGCAGTGGTACTAATCCTGGTCTCCTGAGTCATAATCCAGCTCTCAGACAACTACACCATGCTGGCTCTCACTATAGCTATTCTTATATTACTATATTTCAACAGAAATCAGTTCAAGCTATGAAAGACAACCAGGAAGCAAGCATATTTGAGCAAGAGGGAGCAAGGTGCATGAGCTGACTGAGAAAGAAGTAATATGTCCAGCTATTGACATGATTGCATACTTCTTAACCAAACCTTTACCAAGAGAGTGATTCAAAAACCTGCAAGTAAAAATGAAATTTCATGGTTCATGCACATTTAAGAAGGGGTGTCAGGTTTAGTAACCCTTGAATGTCTATACACTCAATAATTCCTAGTTTTCATTATGGTAACTTCCTGTTTGCTTTTTTTAAAACCACTCTAGCTCTCTTCTGTCATCACTTTAACATGCAACATTTTCCTCTTCCCTCTCTTTTTTTCATTAAATTATATATCTGACCATGAGCATATTTTTGAAAATAAAGCTAACTTTCATATACTTTATAGGAAGACTACTGTACTCTGATTATATTCTTTCCCTGTGGGATGGGGTGAGTGTGTAATGGGGGTAGATGGGATGTTTGTTCTTAAGAGATCTAGTACTATCTCTCAGAATCCCCAACAATATTGTGCTTTGATCCTACATATATCAGCCAGGAGACTCAAACTTCACTCTCTGTTAGGCATCCACTGTTTTGTCACCAATGCCTCATCCACAATACTAGTGAAGATCCAGAATGCATATGTTAGCATTCAGTTCATATTGTATGCTGATGCATTCCCCCTGCAAGCTGGCTCCCTGACAATCCATGTCAATGCAAGGGAACAGTGCCAGTACTAAGATTGGGTACAGATAGGTCATGTAAATTCACCACTAGATCTACAAATATGGCTTTGAAAGTCTCCAATTAACATTAGCTGTTTTAATCAATTATGATTTGTGGACAGATTCATCAGTGTGTTAATTTAAAGGATATGTGACCGTAAGAAGACTGCCTGGCATTTGGATAATTCAACCACTTAATGAGTCTAATACTTTTTATGGAAAACTGCTTCTTAACTTCTGAACTGGAAAGGTTGATGAGTCTATGATTCAAATTGTTACTATGCATTGCACTCATTAGAGTAGAAGATATTAATTATATATAAACATGAGGAAAAAGAAGCAGAGTGGGTAAGGAACAGCGGTTCATAGACAACTCAGCATTAATAAAGATTTAGAATAGTATTCTCCTCTGTGTAAATCAATTGCTATTTTCTATTAATTAATATAAATGATAACAATTACAAAGATATCTGGCATTTTAATCATGCAGATATGTCTTCTACTGTCAGAGCAGAAAATTAAAAACAGCCAGGAGTCTTTTATTTGCAGTGGAAGCTGGAGAGAAAATTAAAATAGCACTGGCAATAAATGAGTGATATATTCAATTTAAAAGAAATCACAAATATAGATCAGAAAGCTAAGGACAGGACACCAGGAAGCTTTGTAATGAACATGAAAGGTAGCTTATCCTCCTGCACTAACAATACTGGAAGGAATGGTGGGTGGAGGGAGAGTGAAGAGTCAGTTCACAGTGTTTTGATAGACTAAGGCGCTTTCCAGACCGGCGCTTTGCGCCGGCCTGAATACATCCTAGGGTTGCCTCGGGGCGTCCTTTACAGATGCCCCGCAACCCTAGCACATACCTGCGGTGTGATAATGTAGATGTCCTGTATAAACGGGCACCGCCATTATGACGTCATGGCCGCACCGCAGCCAAAGCACCAGATTGGGGCCTCTGGGCTGCCTCTGTGGCTGCCCTGGCCCCAATACGTGGCGCTAAGGGGCAGCTGCAGGCCGCCCCAAATGGGTGGTCTGTATCCCACCAATGTACATCTATACTATGCATCATTTTATGACAGTGTTGAAGATGAAAATAAGATAACCTTGAGCCAGTTAAAGTTAATGAATTCAGTGGTCTTATTTCTGGTCATTGAGTCCAAAGGTGTTTTCTTTCAAAGCTTGAAGCCTGAGGTTTGCATTAACTATACATGTGCTAGTGGAAGACACACAAGGCATATCGAAACTGGCTGCTTAGTCTGGGGCCAGTCTGGAGCATTATGTCTTGGACTGGCCCTGGACTGATCACAATGTCAACCACATGCATGAGACCAAAACCAACATGATGCCACATCATTTTGTACATGGGCCATTCAGGCCAACACGGCATTGGCTGTGCTGGTCCATCCCTCTTAGTGCCACTGCCAGTGCCACTGCCACTGCTGTAGCCTCACTGGCCAAGCATTTCCCTGTGACAGTAAGCCCAGTGCACCATGGCCTTCTGTTGAGGTCAGAATGAGGTACCCCACCATGTGATCTACAAGGAGGGGGGCTCACCCCCCTCAATTGCATGGGAATACCATTCTGACTTAAGAAGAAATGACAGTACATGGACAGGCTTTACATGGCGGTCCTGTCCATATGGAAGTGGCAGTGGCAGCTCTGAAAACAGGCCATTCCCTTTCCCTGTACTGCTCAATGCAGGGAAGGCGGATGACATGGCTCTTGGCTCATGGACAACATCCAGCTGTCCACATGCCAAAAGAACCCAAGGGCACTCTGCAGTTTCTGGAAAACCCTGAGCTTTCCCCCAACTCTACTTACTTCAGAGCAAAGTCAGATGAAGGGTCAAAAACCACAGTAAGTTTGCAGAAGCAGCTGTACATCATAAGAACTGCCAGAAGTTTAGGGTGAGTTTGACATTTCTCACTGGTGTAGACTGGTCAACAGATGGTAAAACAGACTCCAACTCCCACTAGGAACTGATTATATATCCTAAAATCTTCTCTGAAATTTCAAGCCAACCAGAATGGATATGTGTGACAAATAAGAGGCAGAAGAAGGGGAGTTCCTTAAGGGATGTGTATTATTATTATTATTATTATTATTATTATTATTATTATTATTATTATTATTACTATTACTACTGCTACTACTACTACTACTATCCCTCAACAAAATATAAGACCCTGTTAAAAATAGAAGCACAATTTCAGGCAATAGGCAATCAATCAAGGCTGAAGGCAACAGCAGTTCCCCGAGCATGAAGGATAGTTGTAAACCATGGTGGATGGAGGGAATGCTGGGATATTGATAGCCCATCTGGGTCTTGCACGTGCTCCCTATTAGCAGCCTGTTTCCAACTTAAGTGCAGAGGATGCCATTTTTTGTGGTGCATCCCTGTAGAAATGGGCACTGGTAAATCTGGTTTGGGTGGAGGAAAACTTTGATCGTGATACTGCCTCCAGGAGACTGCAGGAGTGGCTGCTGCCCTGGCATGTTCCCTGGATATTCTGGAGGCAGCCTGGAGTATCTGGCACTCCTTTTCCACATTGCAGTGGCTGCTTGCATGGTCACCAGAATGAGGTGCCCAGAGTGAGTTACATGGCTGGGTGTCTCATTCTGACTTCAAAGTGAGCAAATGGGGACAGTGGTGGTTGTGCCAGGAAACTCAGCAGAATGCCTGTACAAACAGCCATGGTGGCACAGAAATAGAGGGTTTTTCAGGTAGGTTATTTAACTTCATTTTAAGGTTGTTATACCCTGGTTCTGATGCTGAACATGCTGGATGTCACCTGAACTGATCACAGGAGAGCCAGGTTAATCCGAACAGGATGAGTCCAGAACGGAGGAAGAATAGGCTGTTTGGCCCTTACAGGCCAGCCTTACTGAGTGAAAGTTGTATACATTTTCATAGATTTTGCCTACTTCTTCAAATGCTCTACAAAAGCTAATGCTATAACTTCTATTACTCAGTCAGTGTTTGTCCTCATGGGACAAATGGCCCAGATTTCCCCTGGCCTCACATCATCTAGTGCAGATGACAGAGGCCAATAACACTGGGGCAGGATTGGCCCTGATCCTACCTGTTCAAATGAAGGTCTGGAGGATCTGGCCTGACCTTGGAGTAAAGAGCTTCTACCCTGAGATAATTTAGCCCTGATTTTTCACGGAGTTTCTAGGAAACTCTGCAGCAAAACTGGGCTGTGCACATTCTCCCCTCCCATGCTCCTTACCTTTCCAGTGGTTGATACATCTGAGAAATCTCCTACTTGCTCCATTTGACATGGAAAAGGGATGCCTGGCCATGTGGCTGCAGCCAGTCACCACATTTACACATCAGACAGGGTGAAGAGAGGGGGGTTTCTCAGATGGATTTACTGCTGGAAAGGTAAGGAGCAGCACATTGGTCCCAGGTCCTGGGTCAGTGCAGGGGCAGGTGTATGAACACCCACCCATTCCCATACTGACCCAGGAACTAACCCAGTTGAGTACTGGGGCCAGGCTCATTTGCTCAGGCCCTTAGTCTCAAAGGTGCCACAAGATCCCTTTGCATACTGATATTTCAGACTAAGACACCTGTCTCTGGATTACATTTCAGTCAGTGTTAGAGGCATTGAATTAACCCTTCAATTCCCAATGCTACACATTGTTGAATTAATTTTCAAGGCTAATGTTTCAAGCTCTGATATGAGATAAATAATGTGAAGCTTAGAAACTGGATGTCATAAACCCAAGAGATGAGAACATTGGTGCTGATCTTTGTAATACAACAAAGTATTAAATCTGAACAAGTGTGGAATGAAACTATTCAGTCACTGGGCATGAGAGCAGAGCATGTGAAAGCTGTTCTCATAATGAAGTTTTCAAACAGATGCTTAAGAGTTACTTATAAGGGGGAATGACTGCAGTGGCAACAATAAAATGAATGATAAAGTTCTTAAGGGGAACTATTTGACCAAAGGAAGCACTTCGTTGTTGGCTACACCACTGATGAGGTGCTAAACAAACAGTTCAGTTGATTATAGCAGTGGTAAATGTGAAAGAGTTGTGTTAATAATTAACTGCATAGATATGGCACAACACTCCTGGAGTGAACTGAAAGATTAAATAACCTAATATCATTTCTTCCTCAGATTCTGAAACCTTGAGTATTCTACAGGGATATATAATGTGGTAAAACCTTCTTAAGGATTCCTAGTATCTCTCTCTCATTGCTCTATAGGGATTTTTTGATAAGCTATCTATTAAATCATATAAAAACAATAGATTTTGTTCTGATCTCCCTCATGGATTCATAGATAGATGGATGGATGGATGGATGGATAGATATAGAGATATATATCAAGAGAGAGAGAGAGCAAAACATTTCAACTTTGTTTAACAAAGTGGGAATTATTAGTAAAATTGTTTCTTACAGTGCTGGTCCAAGACATCTTACTACTTGAGCATATCTTCTCACATCTTAACTCTTAAGTACATTGTAGCTCTGAACACATGTGGAGTCAGTTTTAAAAGAAGATTTTAATTTAGATTGGAAGGTAGAACAAACACAGTGTCATGTGACTCTTCATACTCCCCTAACTCTAAACCTGCAGAGGTGGAGTCAGCCATATAGTCCATGGATATAGTTTATGTTACAGTATGCTCTGTGGATTTAATTACGGAATCATTTATTTCACTCATCTTACCAGAAATTAGAAAAAGGTTGGAAATGGATGGGTGAAACTACAAAGGCCAGGGTTAGGGGTGGGCTGGACTATAACCTCTGGAGAATTCTGGAAACTGTAGTTAAAAAAAGTAAATTTCTAATTATATCCCATTCTTAAATGATAATGTGTTCCTTTAGCAGTTTTCAAAGGTCAGAAATAAGACAACCCTTGCCTTCAGATCGTAAGGGGGTAACCTAGTAAATTCCAAACTCCATATTACAGTGACACTGCTAGTAGGCCAATCCAAAAGTGACAAAATCTTTGTGTGCTAGCTTTCAAAACTAAAGTGTCTTCATCAGACAAATGTATTTTCTGAAGCATTCAGGGCAAGGGTGTTTGGGTGACAATATTAAATTTATTGTTTGTATGTTCTCAGATGGTATATGAAGAAAAATCAGCAGCTGGTGCCCATGCTACCAGAGGAATTCTGGGAGTTGTAGTCCAAAATATAATGTTTACAAGATATTTCGAACAACTGATGAATAACACACGGACATTCTCTTATCTTTGCCTCTCCCACCCTCTCCTCCAACACAACTGTTGGTTGTACTTCACATACACCCCAAGCATTTATGCATGTACCTTTTAAGGACAGATCTGTGAGGTGAACATATACTGCAGAGACTGAATTGTCTCACTGAAATCTGTGAAATTTTCTTCCAAATAAACATGACTAGGACCAGGCCAAGTTCTACATTTCAGGAGCAGAGAGTTTAAATATACAAACATGCAACATTAGCACATGTCATATTTCACTTGCAGTGAACACTGTGATTTAAGAAGTTCAGAAAAAGAAAAAAATACATGAACCCAGTGCCAGAGCACAAATTGAATTTTCCCCTCAGGCAGCATTAAATTATGCATTAGGCCCTTTTGGATAAATTTGCTGGACATTATTTATTAAACTAAACTATTTGTATGTATTTTTAAGTTATGCATGAAGTGTTGCAGTAGAAGTCTTTGGGGCACACTTGAGTCTTCTAACTGTAACTTCCTCTAGTAAAATTAAAGGCAGGGAAAGGGTGATGGATCAATTCCAGAAGCAAATGGAAAGTATCCCTCAGAATCTTTTTCATTTACCTGCTGAGCAATCCTATGTCCCACAGTATTTCACATAGCATAGTAGTATGTCCATGTGAATAGTACTGGAGCCTTCCCTAGATGATACAAATAAACACTCCCAATCTTTCAGTGTTTCAAAGTCTGTCATTATAGTACTAAAATAAATATTGGCATCTAAAAATTCAATATCATACTTTGTCCCAGCATTTATGTGCCACCCAAAAGAGAAAATACATCTCAACAAGGAAACAAATTTGGATGAAGTTTGCATTTATTAATTTATGTGCTTATAAGCACACTTAGAAATAATCATTACTGTCATTGAACTAAACACATGATGCCTTCAGTTGAACAGTCCTGACTAGACTAGACTTACTAAAACCATTGTTGACTGGTCTGTCACCACCTATATATGAATCCCACTGATTCAGTGGCTCTTCTCTAGTTGAGAAAACAATGGGGTTTAGGCCTATGGAATGGAATAAATTTTATATGCAGGCCAAAGGATCTTAAAACTAATCTGTAGCATCTGCAGTTTTAATGATCAGGTATCTCACAAGTAGAAATACAAAGAATATTTAAAAGGATAAGAGGGAGTGAATAGAAAAATGAAAGGGATGGAGACAGAGTGTGGGAGAAACCAAGAAAGAAATAATGGAATGGTTTGAGGAAAAGCTTTCCACTTGGTTATCCCACAGGGTACCAAGCACTGGCACCCATGGGGGGGGGGAATGCCAATACCCCACATCAGATAGCTTTAAAAGCACTTCAACAGATTACTCTGGAAGGAAAAAACACATGTGCAAACACACATACAGTGGTGGACCTTGCAGTTTTAAAGAAGCTAGACATTCCCTCTAAGAGAAAGACAACTGTTCTCCACTCTTCTCCCACCCCCAAACACTTTCTTTATCTGTTTGAAGCAACATCACTTTAAATACTTACATCTGTGTGCCCATATTGAACTCTTTTTTTTATCACTTCAGGGATTGCCTAGACCACCACTTTCTTGAGGGAGGGAGGGAGGGAGGGAGGGAGGGAGGAAGGAAGGAAGGGCATCCCCAAAGCCTCTCCACATAACACAGTTATCGCACTATGAAACCACTTTTGTAAACCATAATTCCATTTTATGGATGGATTGGCAGTAAAGGGAAGGGTTTTTGAAGCCTCCCTAAACTAGAAAATCCAGGATACCATGGGATGTAGTCATGGTAGGCAAAGTGGAATATAGTGTTATAATTTTGTACACATTAAGTGGCAATTGATTTGTTTAAATGGGTGGCAGAGAAGGAGGATGTGAGACAGAAAGGCCCCACTCCAACAGTTAGCAAGGACCAGTTTACTTGGCAGTACATGATTTCTCTCCTCGCAAAAGCTGTCCTCACTGGCCCATTGCACATGGTCTTTCAAAGTCTGTCAAACTGTTATCTAGTAACTCTCCAGCTAATGTTAGAAATTACCAATACAGATCTTCCAACTTGATATATAACATTTAAATCCTATAGTAGTTAAACTGTTTGGGTGTGTGGGTGTGTGGTTTTCTTTTTCTTTTCTGGATGAAATGCTTCAGCTTGTCATGGTTGAGATAATTGAAGACAGCTTCTAAATTACTTTTGTCATCTTGCCAACAACCAATTTGTACTCAATTTGTACATTGTCGTACCATACAGACTCATTGTATCCTACAAACTAACAATAACACATTAGATTCTTTTTCCCAGCTTTTCTTTTACCTTGGGGTAAAAATACATTTATTTCTCAAGAGAGAAATATATCCTCATGTATCCCTCAAGGGACTACAATCTTTTTCCTAGTCTTTTTAAAGATATACTGAAATCATTATGGTTATAACATGAAATTTTAAGTTATATGTATCAACTTAAAATCAATAAATACTTTGCTTTACTTTCTTTTAAAGCATCCTCCCAACCCTTGCAACACACATTTACACATTGTATTGGGAAGTCCCAATATAACCAACATTCCCACCTAAGACAATTTTTTTCCTGACAAAGTGCATTTTAAAAGATCAGTTTCCTGAATATTTTATATACTAAGACAAATGAATATATTCAGAGGCATCCATGTTGGCCACACAGCAAAATACAACCAGATCCAGAGAAGATTGATACTTTTATTGGACCAACTAAAAAGCACAAATATATCATGGAAGATTTCAATGCTCCACTGACTTCTTCATTGGGGAAAGATGCTATAAATCTTACAGGAAAAGGAAAAGATGATGACGATGATGATGATGATGATGATGATGATGATGATGATGATGATGATGATAAAGTCACAAACCTGCATTTTGTCTCAGGTATTACTTATGTTGTCAGTTGAAATTGTCTAGAGAGATGTCAGTGCAGGAAAAGGCACTCCCCCCCAAAAAAATTTTTGGATCATGTGGGGACTGGGGAATAAAAATATAAACTCCATGTTATCAAATTTCAACTCCATTAGCAACAAAAAAGTTGAGATCTGTCCTGTGGAGGCTATTAGCCCCCCTTTTAAGCAGATAACATTGAATTTCTCAAGAAGCCTCTGTGCTGTTACATCTGAAAAAGATATTTTGGTGCTGTATGGGTAAAACATGTCAATTGTATTCCAAATGAAAGAGTTATGCCTCTGTTGAAAGTTGAAACTTCAAAGCATTAAGTCACTGAATATGTTTTCTGGATTTCAAGATGCCAAATTTAGCCACAACAGGGAATCCTAATCCAGAGGGAACCAAAGGATGGGGACGTAACTCTTTGAGGTTTCTACCTCTGACAAAGGTAAAACTCCTTAAAATCTCTTCTAAATATATAGAAGCCAAAGGAAGACAGTGGTTGAGCTTATGACATATACACCCTGACATTCCTGAAACATACACCCTGATATATATGTACCATTTTCTCAGACATTATGTCAGAAAAACAGGTTTCTATCTATAAATCCTAAGGCAATTTTAATATTGATTTCAAGCTGTGGCTCTCTGTCATTTAAAGTTATGTAAATGTAGATTAATCATGATCATACTCTAGTGGAAGAGAATACAGAAATGTACATAGTACAACTGGAGATTAATTTTTCATGTCATATTATCCATTTCAAATAAATAGAAGAAAAATCTGTGGAAAAATCTTATTCCATCTTCTACACAATTTGAACTCCTTACATCACAGCAGCCAACTTCAGCAGGATGCAGGGAAACATCACTTCATGAACATCATATGTAGTTTCTGCTATACTTTAGTAACAAGGCCCAGCAAACTAATTGAATAAATCTCTATCTGATTAGCATTAGCCTTGTCAGGCCTGACTAAGTATGAAGAGAATTTAAAAACACACCTTAATACCTTTGCACAAAGCCTTCAACAGTCTAGCTATTTTAAACATGTGAACCACAGCATTTAGTAAGTGCAATTATTTCTAATCAAACCAAAAAAATCTCTATTTAAAGGTGTGAAAATCTTTCAATTTCATTTCTGCATTGGAATATTTTACACCTAAAAATTTACTTCCATTCCACGTGTGATTTGTAGTTTTTGGACAATTTTGATGTGGGTTACCTGATGGATGAAATCAATATACCAATGAGGTAACAGTCATAGTTCAACAATTTGGCTGGATTCCACTGTGGATGTTTTTGTGGTGGAAGGAGTATTCTTCCAATTTAATAATTTCCAGAGATCAGTACAAATCCTATTTAGGTTTTTTTGTATGTCCTATGTTTTTGCCTGTTTACATAAAACTTCCATAAATATAGGAAGCTACTCCCTAAATCTACATTAGCCAAAGTACCAAAATAGTGTTTTGAAATGAATCCAACCTGAAAACAGATGTAATTACATTTTTAAAGCTCTCCCATAAAGTTAATTGGACTGTTGTGATGTAACAAAAATAGTCTGCCATGTATAGATTTATTCCAGACTGCAGCATTGCTAAAGCCTTGCTATTTAGGCCAATTTTTCATTTCCAGTTTATAGGGCTGTTTTTCAGGTAAAATGCCTGGATGTTCAATTAGCAAAATGGAGATTATAGAACTGTTGTAAACATTTAATAAGATACTAAAGGTAACTTAAGGAGGAAATTATTGGCCACAAATAATGGTTTTAATGACATACTGTCTATTAAAATGGTAACAACTGGTTTAAAATAATAAACAGCTGATTAATGGGATGACATGTGATAATTACTATCTTATTAAGGAGGACATCATTTATTTTAACACAAAACAACATGGTAATGGATTTTCATTCTGCAGCATTCAATAATAAAAAGAGAGCTGGAAACCCTATGAAAAATAACAAGTAAGTGACAGGATCCTGAAGTGGTCGTAAATGGGGTGGGAGAAGGGAAAACATTGCCAAGCATACACCTATCTCTTTAAAACAGTATTGGAAAAGTACAGTGGTGCGCACAGGAACTTTGAGTATTCATGGTTGTCATATAATACATGTTACAATACACTTAATGTGCTCCCTGGTTGAAAAATTGTCATTTTAACCAATCATTAAAATTGGCTGAAAGTCTTAGATGAGTGTACATTTTTTTTCTGGAGTAGATATCCCTGAGGCCCTTTTGACTTTTGCTAGACAGCAATTATCCACCTGGTTATGAAAGAGATAGATTGCAATCCATAACAAATTGTTTTGTATCTTGACTTTATTGGATCACTTTGGAGCAAATGGAGAGTGTGCTGTAGGCTGAGCATCCTTTCCTTTAGCTGTCATCTGATGAGTAAAACAGTTGTTCTTAATTCACAGACTATAAATTGCTAACCATCCAGGTTAACTACTGGAATTTCAACATTCCTTAAAAGTTTAGGTTTGGGTGAAAGGAAGTGACATGATCACCTGCATTCTAGTCAGTGCAAAACTATCATCCTTGCAAAGATACTGTCTAATTAATATGTTTCTCTGTACATTTACACACTTTCCTGCTGCTTGTGATGCTGGTTGTGATCCTACCAACTAAATAGTGTGTTGTATTCCCTGCTTCTTGAAATGGTGAAAAGGGACACAGTGGCTCAAGTGCTTAAGACGCTGACTTTGTTGATTGCAAGTTTGGCAATCTTGCTCCCATCACAGCTTCTGCCAACCTAGCAGTTCAAAAGCATGTGCAAATGCAAGTAGATAAATAGGTACAAACTTGTCAAAGGGGAACATCTTTACCTTTATTCCCTGCTTCCTGAAATAGTGAGACACTTCAGAACAGTTTTAGTACAAAGAGCACTGGAGATGTGCAGCATTTTTTTGCAAATTAAGGTTTTATATTAAAAAAAAAGGTACATAAGACAAATATAGAAGTTCAACTATTCATTGTTGTACCTGATCAAAAGAACCACCAAAAATTACAGAAGTGCAAACAAACCTCTCTGTCTCACAAAAACATTAAATAGCACATTAAAGAGTTGCAGATTAATAGCAGCACAGACAGTAGTGACAGAGTAAAGGTCATTATCTCATATTAAGAGATAATTTTAATACATTTGAACTTTGTTTAGAAATGTCATAGACTACACTCCCCACATTTCATAGTTTTTTTAAAGTTTGGATTTTTTTAAAAAACTCTATCTGTTGCTCAGGGACAAGATTAAATGAAGAAAGTACGGCAGTATGGCATCCTTTCCATTCAAAATTATTCATGAGGCTACTAATAGCAAAGTATGTCAAATCTGTCAATTTCATTTTCATTATATTTACCAGACTCATATGAGCATTTTTGTCCTGTCTAGGGTCCCTTTGCATAAAAAGTTGGAGAGGGGGGAAGAGAAGATCAACTGAATTTAACTGAGGGATGAAGAAATGTAGAGAGAGAACTAGTTGTCTTTTCTGGTTGAAATCTTTTCAAACTGCCTCCTCAGGTGTCCATTCACACTATACAATTGCAATGTTATCAATCCACTGTAATTGTCATAGCCGCATTTTATGGAATCCTAGGATTTACAGTAGTATTTAGAATTCATAGCCAGATTGCCTCACCAAACTACAAGTCCCAGGATTCCATAGGATCCTCCCATGGCAGATAAGGCGGGGTCATAATGCTATCATTATATAGCTTTTGAAAGGCTTCCATGTTTCATTATTGGGGTGGAAGACGTTCTATTTCCCTGTTTTCTTGCATAGAAATTTGTGTTGATACCATGTTCCATATTTTGTAGATTTATATGATCATTGAGTGAGGCTCATTTATGCACATTTTTGGAACATACACATTTTGAGGAATGCCCATCTACTGTGTACAATTCAAAAATTGGGGGGGGGGGCTTTATATTGACAGGAAAGTGCAAGATATGTGCATGCTCTAGTTAATAGGTTTTCAAATCACAAAACACCATTTGTACAAAATGTGAGTTAATGTGAATTTCTATCTCTAATGCTTCTAAACTAGTTTCTCCAGCTTGTCTGGTTTCCATTCAGATCATATAAATCTTTTTCCTGATGCTTCAAATTATTTTTCTCCTTTCACATACACATGGAGGTACAAGTACCTCAAAAGCTGTAAATTTCATGTCTTTATACACAGACCTAAATATACCAGCTGCTACTATGCCGTTTTCAACCCAAGCCAATGTTTCAAATATAAAACTACATTTTTAATGATTGGGTTACAAATGAGAACATATGTTCATGGTAGTAAAAAAAGTAGCTTTCAGTAACAGAGCTTTCCAGCACATTAGTACTGTTTGTCATTATTTCCTATGAGTTTATTTGACTGGACATTATGCAGATCTGTAATGTATTGGGGCTACAAATATTACCGTAACCAAAAGCTCAGCATGACTTTCTGCTTGGTATTTTTCCATATAACTGTGGCTCAGTAAAGTAATTTTTGCATATATTGCTTGAAATAACATGCAACACAATTTTCCCACAGTATGAAGATATTTTGTCAGCTTATATAGAGTACATAAAAATGCAGTAAAGTTCTCACACTGTATTTCATGTTTTGACTCACTTCTCAGCACACTATGAAAAGCTGCACCATTGCTCTTCAGGCAACATATTAAAGTATATTTCTTTGTAGAAAGTGTACATGCTTATGTATGTTTACACTTGGTCTGTTAGGTATGTCTTTGGAAACTAAGCTTATAGACAAGCCTTGCCTAGTATTCCCTGGCAGATCCCCATCCAGGTACTAACCAGACCCTAATCTCAAGGTTATAGGCTGAGGGCAGAAGCAAAGCACTATTTTTGTAATAGGAATGGGGGAGATTGAGAGAGACCAGAAGTTTGTATTTTCTTATGTTGTGTGAGCTCCTTATCTCATGTTTCTTTCATGAGCAGGAGTACAGAAACCATTCTTCATCCTTGTTCCTGATGATGGAGGGCATCTCCTCCACTCAGGGGTCAATACACACTTGTCTGGCAAACATAAGCAGGCATTTTGCCAGCTGTGACAATGCTGAATAGCATTTAGCATTTATATTTCTATAACACTTAATAGTGAACTCAGCACTCTTTAAGTGGTTTACAGTCTGTAAGCCAATTGCCCCCAACTAGCTGGGTAGTCATTTTACCAACCTACGAAAGGATGGAAGGCTGAGTCAGCCTTGGAGCCTTGGGATCGAACTCACAATGTTGTGGCTGCACTAACAGCATTTAACTACTGGGACACTAGGGCTCTGGGTTATAGAACAGCTGATTTAACCAGCCCTCCATCCCAACTGCCACTGCCTTGGAAGGAGAAAAGAGACAGGCACAACTCGATAATTCTAGGTCCCAGTAGCTGATTAAAGCCTCCACTCCATCACAACCACCACTTTGTGGCCTCAGAGGGAAAGAAGAACAGGCTACAGATGTAATTCTTCACTACGTTGCTTCTCAAAGGTAGCAATGAATAATTTCAGCAATTTTCTTCCTGCTGGGAGAAAGTCTTCAAAAACCATGCAGTTTTTGAAGGCTATTTGCAGTGCAGGAGTTTTTCCATGCAAAATCTACATGTGCTTGTTTCGTGAAGAAAACATCATTTTCTGCAAAGGAAATAGCATTTTGTGTGTGGTAAATAATATTTTACTCTCTGGCTTTGCTTCGCGAATGAAGATTCAGGAAGGACTCATCCTGCACTTTGTACAAGTGCGTTGGTGAAAATAATATTTTAATCAGAAATGCTAATCCCTGTGCATAAAATGTTATATTCTGCACAGAAAATATATACACAAATCAATACCAAGAATGTTTTACACAGAATTAATTCTCAATTATAGCATTTTCTGCAGACAATACAGCATTTTCTGGACAAGAATCACTGTTTCTGCATTAAAAACAATATTTTTTTCATACCAAAAAATCCCTTTGCCTAAGACAAACAATGGTGTTTTCCTTTCATTTGGTGTCATGTCTTCCTATCTGGACAGCACAGGCCATTAGCCCCAGGCTGACCAGGCAGACCAGATAAGCCACTTCACATGTACTATAACATCATCCGTTTGTACACTTGATTATCCCAAAGCAAATGGCTTATCCATTTTTGGAAGTGTTCCAGAGCTGAAGTGATGCTGACAAATGGCCTTTTGAAACAGTAACACCCAAATGTATATTAGTATTGCTTCCTGACAATGTTTATTTGCCAAAATCCATGTCAAGCATTAATTTGTAAAGTTTTTGTAAAAATCTTTTCCTAGCTAACAAAAATATGTGATTTATAGTGGATATGAGGGACAATTTTGTCTTAATGCCTCTACTTTGCTCTGGGTCAAATCAACATAGAACATAGACATATCAGTTTAGTTTGCCCTTTTTGACCATTAAAGAATACCACTCTGCGAGCTGAGTCACTCATTCTTTAATCTCAATTTCATCCATTTCCTCTAGATTTTTCTTGATTGTTTTGAACAATGGAGTTGGCACTCTCATGGAATCCTAAGGGAGATTTTAGCATCCAGTTTCAATTGAATCTCATATAGTGGTTTTCTTGAAACACTGTAGAATGATCTACTTGTGAATTAATTGATAATATTCTGCCACATGTTCCAAATATGTAATCAACTTTAGATCCTTATATGTTCTAAAACCTTACAGAGGGTGTTCTAAATCCTTTTACCACATACACCAGTTCTATAATATCTTTGCTATTACCCTTCATGGCTGCTGCAAACATTCCCACTATAACTGCTTTCCTTATGATACCCTTTTTATTCTTAAAAAAGCAACAAATGATTTTAGCATGCTTTTCCACTATGCAGTTTTCAAAGAGTTTACATGTGTGTGTGTTTTGTGTTGTTCTTTCTTTCTTTCTTTCTTTTGCATAAAAACAGCATTTTCTGCTTATAAAGTAATATTTTTGAGGAGAAATAATATGTTCAGCACATAAAAAGCTGTTTCGTGTACAGAAAATGCTTTGTGTAAAAAAAATTCAAATTTTGCACAGCATAACACCCAAACTACAAGTCTCATCAGTTCAGGATTTTCCTCATCATGGTTTGCTGAAACCTGAGAATAATTTTTAAAACCATATTTTGAATATTTTCAAATATTCTTTCCATTCCAATTTCATCTCATGCCCAATGTAAGTAATCTTAAGCTCAAATGTGCTCTACATTCAGCATGTGAGATAGCAGTGACATCTGCTCTAGAGTCCATTTTACATTTTATTAGCTGTACATTCGTCTTGATTTTTGCAACCCATGTCCTTACCCTCTTGTCTTGGCTCACTGTTGTAGATTTAAGAAAACTAGCTGAAGTTATTCCAGTTTTTGCTGTTCATGCTCCTGCAAAGCATGCCTTTGCTAAGTGCCCCATTTTGTTACCTTTGCAGCAGACGGAATCATTTGATGTATAATGCTGTGTTTTTCCCCACTACAACATGGGCATTTTTCTCTTGTTTTGTGGTTCACCTTTGGAGCTGACCTCGTAGCTAGCTGCCTTGTTCTGTACACACTCAGTAAAGAAACAATGTCCATCTGATAGGCAGTGCTGTTCCTATGGAGATCTGATTGTGGTGTTTGTTTTTTTCTTAGCAGTTTCATGTTGCCTGAATGTATGACCACTTTTTCGAAAGGGAGCCCCTCATCTACTTGCAGGTTTTTGGACACCTTTAGACATCTGATCTCAACAACAGTTCTGACACAGATGATCTCATTGTGATGGGCACTCTTTCTCAGTACTCATCCAGGGAGTACAGGGAAATAATAAACTTCTCAACAAGTTTGTTGTCATTTTGTACATGGAAATGAAACTTTGACTGTTCATAAATCACATTGTGTGCCATAATGAAATTTCTTTCAAACTTTTTCCTCATTGTATTGTCTTTATTCAGTTTGATTTAAAGCAGGATATCTCCTGATTAGCTTCCTTATTAAGTAAACCACTGTATTCATGCTTTCTTTTCAACTCTGAAGCAGTATTCACCCACATTATTCTTAGTAGGCCAAAGTGCCCCTTCATATTTCTTGTCTTTTCTTCTTTTTCTTCTTTTTTTCACATAGTGTGAGTTTGTAAATCTGCCAAAAACTTTGTGGCTGTTTAAATGTACCCTCTGTTTTGTTACTCAAACCTTTGTATCTTTCACTAAGAGCTGGGAGAGTTGTCAAGGTGAAAAAAATATTTCATTGTCTACATGAATGAACTACCAAGACTTCTTTGTGATCTACTCCCCTTTAACCTTTTCCTTTTCCCCTGAATTCAGTTTTCTTTTCTTGTTCTACTTCACCATAACAAAAAGATATGAACATGTCTCCTTGGTAGCTATTATACTCTGTAACCTACAAGACAGAAATGTTCTATATTGAAACATTAACATGCTGATGTTTTATTGGTATTTTTTTCTTGTATTGATAATGCTGATAACCTTTCTTCACCTCTAAATTTTAATTAAAGCATCACACTATTTAACAGATTGGAAACTTCAGAGTGCTTTGAATGTATCAGAATGGCTGCCTCTAATTGTTGTCTTATCAGTTATTTATACGGTAAGGGTTTTCTTGCATAGGATAGATAGAATCATAATTCCACAGTAAGCATTTTATCTAAGTTGTCTTCCAGGAGACTTAAATGCCCTTCAGAACCTAATATCTTCATTCATGAAAATGTTAAGACATTTTCTGCATGTTTTTGTCTGATATTTAGGGCTGTCCAGTCAAACTACACGCATGAATGTACAATATGTTATATTAAAATATTATGTACAAAAGAGAAGCAGTTACCTGAAAGTGATAGGGACAAATCACAAAGTGAGGTTCTCACCAATTTGCGTGCCACATCAGAAATATATGACTAAAACATTTTTGCATTTTTAAGAAATGTCATCTCATATTCCTTTACTGGTTTGCAAATCTTCCATTTCCACCATATTTTCCCATTAGTTTCACCAGCCATTTGGAAGGAATAATATTCTGTGATTTATTTTAGTTACATTTGATTATGAAACTATAATCTGAGTGGCTGTATGGTCTCCACTCAATGGAAGGGTGATGCAAAGCTGAACATCACCTGGTCTGTGGAAGGCTAATGGTGAGAAAAATACCTTCCTCCCTCCATCTTAGTTCCCCTTAGTTCTGTTGTTTGTTCACACAGAACCCTAGGAAGAGAGTTGATAGGATGAAGAGGATCACCATAGTCTTGGAGATTGATGATTATATAGGCTACAGGGCTGTATTCAAAATGTATACTGCAATAATATGCTATTTCATCAATTTCATATACTAACAGAACATCTACTACATAAGGAAGAAACCTCATTTAATACCTTATCCCTGATATCAGAGAATATCACAAGTACATTCAAACATTGCCTGTGAGGTGTTGGGTTGAGGATATCCATCCTAGTTGCCATGTTTTAACTGAAGGAGGTCTCTTTTATGATTCTTCAGATGCGAAAAAGGAGAAACAAGATGATGGTTTCTAATCAGGGCCAGAGGAGGCTGACAGCTCTGCTAACTGGCAGAAGTGAAGTCTAGAGTGTCCTATTCAACTCCTGAAGATCATGTCACATTGTCACAGGGCTCATTCCCATTTACAGTATAGTCCAAATCCCGATCTGGGTTTGCTTTTCATTGATAACTGAATTCAAAAGGTCCCCTGTTTCCATTATAAAGCAGGTCTTTTCTGTATCGGCAGAAAAATCGCTTTATTTTGCCATGATTGTCAGCTCCATTTGCACCACTCATGTGTCAATCATCATGGCAGACTCCTCCCCAGCACCACCGGGGCAAGCAGCGGTAGTGCAACCACAGAGCAGGCAGGGAAGCAATGGGGCAAGTGGCAGCAGCACGGCAGCAGAGCAGGCAGGGAAGCACTGGGGCAAGCTGCAGTGCGGCAGCAGAGCGGGCAGGGAAGCACCAGAGCAAGTAGCTGTGACGCGGCAGCAGTGTGGGCAAGTGATTTCCCCCTTTTAAATACTCATGGGAGCTTGGCTTGGGCTGCATATGCACTGTAGAAATAATCCTGAGGGAGCAAGGCAAGGCTGGGGGACCCAGGAGTTGGAGGAGAGGAGCGAGAGATTTTTTTTAAAAAAATAGAATTAATTCAAAAATTGATATATTGTTAAAGCAAGTAGTTGCTTTACCAATATACTGATTTTTTTATTAATTATTTTTAAAAAAGAAAGAAACCGAAAAGACAACACTGGGGTTATCTCTGGAGAGGGATGATACACACCCTCTGCCATTTGTCCCTCCCCTGAGAAAGAATCGATTCTGATCTGGCATTCCCACTTATTGGACATGCTTCAGAACTGATTCTTCAGAAAAGAAACACTTTTAAACTACTGTCAGGAACCCTCCCCCCCTTTTTTTTATTTATTTTTTTTTACATTTACCCCGCTTCATTCCAACTGGAATCGGTCAAATGAGGATTGGATAAGGTTTCAAATGAGAACGAGGGTCATATACCCTGAATCACAATTCAGTGCAAATTGCAGTGGGAATGACCCCACACAGTCACTTTTTTCTGTACAGCACTGGATATAGAAATACCAGTTGCAAAGGAACAGGAGCTGCTCTGAAACTCCTGAAAACAAAACCACTGAGCCAGCTGTAAATCAGCGCAGCCAAGGCCATTTCTTTGTCTGCAAACAATACTAGCTTCTTTAACACTTCCTACTTGATGGATTTCTTCACTTTGGCATATCACTTAGATTACTCTGTATGTGACTCCCTGTGCTTTGAAAATATTCCTATAAGACTTTATACTACCATGTTTCTTCCCATGGACTAAGGTGCACTAACCTGAGAATTTTCCAATTTAAAACAACACTTACAGGTCCAATCCCCCTACAGATTCTACAATCCCATCACACAGATGCATTTTCATGATGTGTACACATTACTAGACATACAGGTGGAGGGGAAATCTCTTGTTGTTTATTTATTGGTCCAAGAACTTGTACAACAAAATCCTTGCTTGGAAAACTATAGTATTGCACAGAAAACCCAGGCAAGTTGATTTTCTTGTGCAAGATTGTACAAGAGATTTTTGTTGTGCAAGATTTCTTTCTTTCTTTCTTTGGTGGAGAAAACAATCTTGCACAAATACACACACAAACAAACAAAACACAAGGGAGGCTGCCTGGAAACTCCACAGTTGTCACTCACACACAAAAGTGTGTATTTCTGGGCAAAATAATTCCTGAAACACTTTGAGATGTAGGAATCCTAAGTGAGAACTATACAGAATTTGTTTTCCCCTGCAGTCAGAAAAAAACTGAGGAAATAATTAATCCTCACTTGTGAGGATTAAATAGTCAAATATTAACATCCTTAGCCAAACAGGTCAATATGGGGTGGAAGTACCTGTGAAGCACAAAACTTACTGCTTTTAAAAAAATAAGTCTAATTATTAGTGTATATACTCAGGTATAGGTCTAGAAATTTTAGTCAAAAAATGACCAAAAAACCTGAGTCAAGTTATCCATGGGTCAATGTAAGATCAACAAAGGTCAATAAAAAGGAACCATACCCTGGTGAAAGGCAAGTGTGCAATCTGTCATGGAAGCACCGATCCCCTCTATTCTCTCATCCATCTAGCCTTTAGCATGAACTTAACCAGTTATGCCTGTAGGAATTTTCTAAGTTCTTTGGTTTTTTTTCCCCTTTGCTTCATCTTTTACATCCTTTGTTACATATGCTTAGGTTTTTACCCTCAACTTATTGACGGGTCATATTAAAATCCATAATTTTGGCCTGCAAATATGCCCTCGACTTATACATGAGGTCAACTTATAGTTGAGTATGTATGGTAATTGCACAAGCATACTATCTCTGCTTTTGAAAAGGTCATGAAGCAAGAAATTGCTGTTTAGAACAGATGTGTTGTTTTGCAGTAACACTGCTGTTCTGATTGGTTTTAGGTAATTCCAACAAGCTTTGGACATAAACACAAGTAAATAACTTTCAATAACAAACTTCAAATGCACTGTACAATTTAGTCTACCTTTCTCTTTGTGGTAATGGACTATATCTCATTGTAGATATAGAGGGAATTAGCTTTATGGGGAATATGTGGATGACTGGATGAAAAAAAAAAAGAATATTAGTTCCTTTCCCTGTTTCTTTTATAATAACTTTTTGAGATACAGGTTGGATTCAGAGTTAGCCATCTTCAAAACAGACCTTTGAATTGCATGGGGCTTAAGGTAGTTGTGATAGGCACAAATAACATTGGTTTTAATGGGTCTGTTCTACTTATAACAAAGTCTGTGCCCAATCTGTGTGGTATAGACTAGATACATAAAATTCTCTTTGAAAATAAACAAACTGCCAGCTTGGGATGTAATTTTTGTAATGATTCTTACTTGCCTGCAAGAACAAATAATTCATGAAACATTCTCCCTGCTGTGACAGACCTCTTTAAAATTACACATTATGTACTGGTGGGAGTACACACAAAAAGATGAAGGGTGGAAAAAATGGGATTTTCTGCAAGAAAAAAAAGGGCATTTCCTACATGAGTAGCAAGTTTCCTAGACAGAACCCCCCCCACACACACACACACTGAAAAAGGTAGTTTTCTTGGCAGAAGATCTCATAGGCTGGGTGCAGACCAGCACTTTGCGCAGGGTTGCTCAGGGTCAGAGTATCTACCTGCCCCACAACCTTACTATGTGATAGCGGTGTCATCATGGCAGCCTCCCGCCCACAGGGGGGCCACCATGATGATGTCATGCACATGCTGCATCCAAACGGCACAGTGCATGTGTGATGACTCCGCACCACCCCAGGCCACTTACGGCGGCCTGGGCGCGGCATAGGAAGGAGCTCCAAGATGGAGCTACTTTTGGATGCCGCATCATTCCCACACCAACCAAACAGCTGCAGGAACGATGCCAAGGAAATTCTCCCATGGCTGTGGGCATGAAGCCCCAAGGACACCCCATTTCTGCTCATTTTGCCACTTTTCCGTGGCCTGGAAAAACTCCAGATTGGGGCTGCAGGGCTGCCGGTGAGGCTGCCTTGCCCCCAACACAGAGATAAAAGGGGTGCCACAGACCCACCCCTTTGGGACAGTCTGTACCATGCCATAATTAGCATAAAAATCCCTGATGACTAATTTTGTGGTGGAGTCCTGAGAGTTAACAGTCTCATGTTATCTGGAATCCTCTTATGGGAAATCCCCAACAATGGCATGAGGAGACCTTTTTAATCAGTGCTTCAAATATTTGCAAATATTCTTTCCAATCCATGTCACTGCACCAACTTTGTCCTCTTCTTTCCACATTATGTCAACAGAATCTGCTTGATCTCTTGGAAATGGCTCATTTTTTCATTACAAGGTGCTTAACTAACTTGTTTTCATAGATGCTGGAAATTCTGTATAATGTCAATATCTAACCAAGTGTAACATAAGACTTTACAGGCCATGCAGTATGAAAAGATGCAGTTTTAAAGTTTTATATCTGAGAATCTTTGCTAGATTTTTTTTTCAATGACACAACTTAAAAAAAATAATACAGGGGGCTGTTTCATACCATCAAATTATGACTCCATTTCAATATGTCAATATGACATAGGCCAGTAGCGTGGGGCCAGGATCAACCAGACCAGACTCCAATCTGGCTGTTCCGACCTGACTCCAGCCCCAAAGGCCTTTAATATGATCTGAAAAGACCAGCTGTTTGCAGAGGAGTCTCCTGAAAACTCCACCACAGCAGAATGCATGGGTATGCACCGCTACTACTGCTACCGTATTCCCTCTGAAGGCCCTGGTCGCAACATTGGAAGGGGGATCTGGCCACATGGGTGAAGCCAGTCACCTTGTTCCTGTCCTTAAAGCCTGTGGTGGAAGCCTTCAGGGAGAACACAGCAGCAGCAACAGCAGATAAGGGGCACATGATGGCAGCATTTTCACAGCTTGGTGGCAGGCAGACATGGAACCATAGATGGCATACCACAAGGTTGGCCTGTGGTATCATGCCCATGAGTATAGGCCATTAGTCACATAAAGGATTTTTCTATATGTCCTTGTTTCATGGGTATATCTTTAAAGAAGATCAATATAGTCAGTTGCTAGTTCAGTGCTCTCTTCATTTTCTTTTTTGTTACATGCTATGGAATGTCCATCAGCCCTAATCAGATGTTTGGCAATAGTAACTAAGTCCCAAAGTATAAATCTACTTCTGAGTCCTTTCTACATCCAAAATTTTATGATGCCACTGTTTTAATAAATGGAGACCAAAGAAGAAAGTAGCCTTGTAGCAACTTTAATATGAAATAGTTTATTTCAGCACAAGCCACAAAATGCCACAAGAGTTCTTTCTCCTTCCCTTGATGAATACAACTGCCTCTTTGAAAAAGACTACATGACCTGAGAGAATTTCTGTAAAATTCATCCTTAATAATTTGTGATCAGTTCCTGCTTTGTTTCTTCCATAATGATTGAGGGATGATTTTTATAGCCATTACCACAACCCTAAACATACTTACTGAGAAGTAAATCTCACTGAACTGAATAGGACATCCTGCTGAGTAAACATGACCCCATGTTTACTTGTAGCATTGCCTGAACATTTCCATTCTCATTTCAGATAATTTATTTTGGTGATATTTCACTGAAATATTGTCTTGCTTTGATTTTCTTTTTAAAAGTTGGTTTTGTTTTAAAAAAAACAGATTGAATGACAGCACAGTACCATGCTGCTTCCTGATCCCCTTTAGACTCTTTCCTATCAGCTTGTTCTGTTCTTTGAGTATAATATAATTCATTTTAATGAAACCTACAACATGGAAAGTTCTCAATCCTATAATTCATAATATTTTCCCTGACACTATTACAAACTTTCAGGCTCACAATTTACTTTTATAAGTTGAAGTCACCACTGTGAGCCATTCAATTGACTTGCTTATCTTCCATTTCCACAGGCCAGCACAGTACTCTAGTTATGGGCTGTTCCATGGTCCATTGTCAAGAATTGTGATGAACTGCTAGAGCTGCACTATTTCACTATATCCATGCTAAGCATATACTGTCTGCATACAGTTGCAAAATGATTTATGTTGCAGATTTTCCATCTATTCATGTATTCTAAGTATTGTGAGTGGCCATCATCTGTACGGTGCTCAGTGAACTATCCTGTCATCTTTGGAGGACTGTAGCTTTTGTGGCATTTCCTTTTAACCTTTGATGATTCAGTTATATCTAGAGCATGAGGCTACTGGCATACTCTCTATTCTGGAAGGTACAGCAGCCTTTGTCATTCTCTTTTCTGATTGCTTAATCTCACATTTTTTCTGGATAGAATTCAAAAAAACAGCCATGCTAGTCTGTAAAATTAGTATGTAGAGATCTTGCAGTACCTTTGAGACTAACAGAGAAAGAAGTTGGCAGCATGAGCTTTCATAATTTTCTAGATAATTATCTTGAATGCCAAAATTATATGTATACAACAGATGCCCATCATTATGCATAACTACACAGTGGGAGAACCAAAGATGCTTGCTTGATGAAGACTGAAGCACAATATATGATCTTCAGGGCCAAAAGTTGAACTTGGAAACAAGAGATTTTTGGATAACAACTCCCAGAATCCACCAGTCCCCACAGTCAATGCTGGGTGGAGGATTCTGGTTGGTGTGCAAAAGCTTGGCCAACAGGTGGGAAGCTGTGAAACTTTCTTTGGCAGAGTGGGAGAGGTGAACAAGGCAATCTGAATTTGGAAATATTCAGTGAAGCAGATTTTTAGGGATTTGCTTGCCAGAAGCACCAGTGGAAGCTATTAGTCTGAGAATTGTAGCTTCCTGACTCAACTCTAACCACTTCACTGTGTATATTTGTAAGTAAACATATTTCAGAACCTCCATCAATCACCAGCACAATCATCAGTACTTTTCTTACAAGGAAAATAACCTTGTAAAATAATGTCTCTGGAATTTCCTTCCATTCAAAGATACAGGGAACAGAAAACATAACAAACCAACTCTGTTTTCCCAAATTGCAATACTGTCTCAAAAACATTAAATCAATCAAACATGATTGAATAGTTTCTCCTTTTTGAACTTCTTTATTGAAAATCTCTCCCTAAAGCTCTTTTTGACATGTGCCATATCACAAAATGAGCAAGCAGTTTACTGGACATCAGAGAAAATGTGGGTTTCATTTATTTCTGCAAAGAATTGTTTGGGCTGATAAAATATCAGAACACGAATGTTTCACTGATTTCTGCAGTGATACAATTCTATATGTTGCAAACTGTATTTTGTATGGAAAGATTTGCATAGCTAAAATTTGTACCCTTGTGATTATTTAATGCATTTAATATTTTATGTATTTTGTAACATTTCAGATTATTGCCTGCTCACACTATTCATTTTAGCTCTAAAATCCCTTGTCAGCAAAACTAACATCTCCATCAACAAAAAAGCTAAAACAGAGAATCAGGATTTAAGTCAGCTTAGTTCCACTAAATTTAAGCTTTGAACATCAACAGTCAGTTTTCTGATCCAATTTTGGTCCTCTCTCTGTGTATATGGTGTGAATATTGGTTGCTTGATAGCCCTGCCTTCAGTGCCTGAATAATCCCTCAGTGTTGATTCATGTTGGTCTAAACTCAGCCTAAATACATATCTGGGGGTATATGCAGCTAGAAAATTTTCAAAAAAATATTATTTAATTTGTTTTCATGCTAGGGATATAAATCTTCCTTATTTCTCTTGCACATTTGAAAGGAAAGAAGTCACATTCCTCATTGCTGTGGGAAATAATGAGAGGTTTTGTACATCCCCCCCCCCATTCTGTGACTTTTTTGCTAAAATTATATTTTCACAAAAAGAATGATTTTTCACAAAAGCCAAAATTGGATTTTGCATTTAATGTGCTTTTGTGCAAAAAAACATTTGTGCACATCTATGGTAACATGAGTAAGTTCACAAAGTCCAGGCACAAGAAAAAAGTCTTCCTCATTATATGTAACAGTAGCAAGGAGGATACAAGTATAGTTTCTCTAGGAAGGCAGCAGCCGCCAAGAAGGCTATGTTTCCACTAGAGATAACTGGGGCAGAGAGAAGTGGCTCCCCTGAAAATACAGAACACAGGCAGGTTCACATGGGAGAATTCAGCCCTTCAGATAGCATAGGCCCAAACCATATTGGACTTTAAAGGGGTGAGGCAAATGGGCATCGAAGAGTGGCCTCAAGCCACTCCTAGCCCAATCAACGCAGGGCTGCTGTGAACACACACCATGACCCCAAGGGTGCCTCCTGCCACAGTCTCAAATGGACTACTACAAGGAGCAGGAAAGATTTGCTCCTTTCATAGGCTATAACCAGCAATTGGAACTGTGAACAGAAATGCACTGGCAGGCAATGGATCTGCTGCAACAAGTGAGTTTTGTGCTCTTGTAGACAGGCCCAATGAACAATCTGACCCAGGAAGGTCAGTGTCCAAAGGGTGAGAGTTCTCCAGCATTACCTTCTGGGTTTGCCTCATCAGGAAAGAATGAGGCTAGTAAAACAATGACTTCAGGTGCTATTCCAGCAAAGTAGCCCAGATACCATGGTTAATGGTATCAGAAACCACTGAGAGATCCAGTAGAACCATTCCCCTGTCTAGTTCCTGGCACAGGCCATTTACCAAGGCA